>NC_084994.1:37995202-38087702 GCF_963854185.1 Sardina pilchardus
TAATGAGTCAGTCTGCTTGACTTTGACAATGTCAGGTCAAGTCCTCCTCTTCTATGTCATAACCCAGTACGGTGTACGGAGTTACTGTGGGGAAGAATTAGTGCAGGAGGTGGCCACTGCCTTTGAGACTCAACTGTGAAACCAATACAGCATTTATTCCTTCAGCACAACACATTTCCTGTACAATATTCACTGGCAGCAGGTGTGAGCTAAACTAAGTCTAGATAACGGACTGAAGATCCTCAGTACTCATGTAAAGGAAGAGGCTTGTTCATTTATTCCCAGGAAAAGGTCCTTTAGCAATTGTGCAGGCACAGTGGAAGGCAATCACTAGACCAGCAGGTGGTGCCACACTGTGGCCAGCTAATACAACATTGAAAACACATTAATTGTCAAATTATGGCAGAGAAAGAAATTAATGTTTAATCATCTTGATCAAATAAGTCATAAACACGTTGACACGTTGAAAGCGTTTCGTTCCAAAACCATTTCTCCTGCTGAAGAGGATGTTGATCTTCAGTCTCAATCACACACATAGCAGACTGCATCATATTCAATAAGTATATTTTTTGCTTCGCCTGTAATATGTTATTAGAAAGCCTAATTGTTTAATTGTAGGCTACTGTTTTGTTTCCTGTGGCCCAGTAGAGATTGTGCTGCATCATTTGATCATGTTTCCGTCCCATGCGGCCCAGCAGTGCTGGAAGGTGGCGCGCTGTCTGCAGCGGTGTCCAGCGGGACGTGGAGCCCAACTGTCAGTTGGTGAGGTTCCAGCTGAGCTGCTCCACCATGTTCCTGCTGCCTCAGGCCTACTGGGACGGCCCTGAACATCAGGGAGGTGAAGGTTCAGTCCTCACTGACTGCTGTGGAACCAGCTGTTGACCTCAATGCAAATGGAGGGACACTAGTGACCCTCAACAGAGTATCCAGCTGCTGCAGGTGAGCTGAGCAGAATGCAGTGAGGTCGGCCTGCTCAAGATAACACAGAACACAGTAAACAGGCACATCAGGGCTTCTCTAACACAGAGTCCAGTAATCAGGCACGTCTGTTCTAATGGAGCTGGTCATCCATTTGTATCCTCTGTTGGAGACTGTTCTGATATTCTCATGTTTCCACATGGTCTCCGACGTATTAAACTGGGCATATGGTCCTATAAGTACAAAGTCCTTTAAGTATGAGGCTCCTGAATAGTTTACACTTCTTCAGTTCTAAAATTCATAACACCACACCATCTACCCAGGCAACAGATCATGAGGACAGTGTACAGTGACTTACTGATGGGTAAGATGACTTCATACAGTTTATGCTTTAAACTAGTGGTTTTCAAAGTGGGGGCCGCGAGTGTTGTTAAAATATTAATTCATTGTTTATCTGAACATTATATTTTCCATGGTAATGAGAAAGTGTAGGCCTAGCCCTGATCAGGTCAGTGGTCCTAGTGGTATTTGGGGGGCTTTGTCCTGGAAAAGTTCAACCCAGACAGTCAGACAGGCACACAAGCACACTCTTTCATGGCCAGTAGATGGCGGTATTGCAGTAAAAAGGTCCAAAGTGCTGTGAAATGCTGCCATCTGGTGGCCATTATAACAAATGCACTCTCTAAAATCTTGTCTAGGGAGAAGTATGTGGGAGGACTTTCATGAAGTCCAGCTGTTGGTGGTGATTCCAGATGAGCTGATCTGTGTTGTTCAACCATGTGAGGTCCTCACTGATGTGACATTTGAGGAACTGAATGGGGCCCAGCTTGTCCACAGCCCACTGCTGACCAGTTTCAGCATATTATGTGACAACACATGTTTAATCCAAACACAAAAGTGTAGACTGAGATTTCACTGTGTGATGGCATCTAATTACAGGGTTTCTATACTAAAGCAGCATGTCACTCAGCTTGACATCTCTCTCGTGAATGCTGTCTCATCACATCATTCTAACAGGGCTGTGTTTATATGCAATGGAAATCCCAGCATATGACAACACATGTTTAATCCAAACACAAAAGTGAAGACTGAGATTTCACTGTGTGATGGCATCTAATTACAGGGTTTCAATACTAAAGCAGCATGTCACTCAGCTTGACATCTCTCTCGTGAATGCTGTCTCATCACATCATTCTAACAGGGCTGTGTTTATGCAATGGAAATCCCTGCATGATATGATGTGTTGATAAGGAATTTGAAGTGTCTGTGTGTTTGTTTCTGTGTCTGTGTTGGTGGTGTAAAAAAACTTGATGTGTGTGTCTTCTCTCTCTCTCTCTCTCTCTCTCTCTCTCTCTCTCTCTCTCTCTCTCTCTCTCTCTCTTTTCTATCAGTCAGGATAAATTGGATAAATACACACTAACACACTAAATCCCTCAATAAGCCACTTTACTTTATACCGAAGATACTCTTGAGAAATATCCTGCTTTGATATACAGGCTCTAAAGTATATTACTGTCTTAGTTCTCATACTAAACTCAGTTTTGTGTCAAACAGTTTTGTGTTTTATTCTCTCATCCTTCTTAAGATATGACTATGGAGGAGAGGTGTTGCCCCTGCTTCCCTCCTGTGTGTTCCTCCTCTTGCCTCCTCTGTACCTGTCACTGTTCACACAGACACAGACACACCACACACCACACACCAAACACACCACACCACACCACACCACACCACACACACACACACACACACACACACACACACACACACACACACACACACACACACACACAGGGGGACAGAGCCTTTGCTGTTGCAGGCCCTAGTCTCTGGAACTGCCTCCCCCTCCACATCTGTGCGGCCCAGTCTGTGCATAGTTTTAAATCCATGTTAAATCCCACCTCTTTCCACTTGCTTTAAATTAGGGCCTGTGCACAGTGTCATGGTTACCTTTTACCGTCTCTCCTTTTATTATTTTAACTCCTACCATCATTGGCCGCATTTCCCAGATTCGTTAAGAAGCTCTTAACCGTTACTTGATATTAGTAAAAATTGAGTTTGTTACTGCAAAGACTTCTACTTGAGTGAGAGAGGGGCAGGGGAGTTCTTTTATTTTTACATGTTTGTATGTTTTATTTATTTTCATCGGGGACCAGCGTCTGTCTGTCTGTCTGTCTGTCTGTTTGTTTGTTTGTTTGTGTGTTTGTCTGTCAGATTTATTGTGAAAACACATTCTTTTGGCTTGCCAGGCTACAATTTCAATGTCTGCATTCTCATCAAAAAATAGACATGCTTTTTTTGAAAAGTGCACAACCACACAGTATTAAAATATCTTCTAATTCTACCCCCAAAAAACTTGAGTAGCCTAGATACACTCGTAAAATAAATGACACACAGTTTCAAGCACACAACCACAGAAAACACACATCTCAAGATATATTATCCCTATATATTTTTAACAAAGAGTTGGTGTGGTATTGGTGGATTTTTACATTTATATAAGTAGCCACTGGTAGCCTACTACGTCACTTCGCTGCGCGCGTTCATAATAGTCATGTGATGAACGCGGAAGAGGTGAAAACGAAAGTAAACATGAGCGACTGAGAAAAGAGACAGGCTGCTTGTTAGACCGTTTAGGTTATTGTGAAGGTAAGTAAATATATTAAATCTATGGTTGTTTTCGATGTTAGAGGTGGTAAGTTATCTAGTTTCCGTGAAATGAAGATTTAGATCAGCTCTAGTCGGAGAAGAGTTAGGCCTGCGTTTTGCGAAATGACGTGCGTCACAAGGCCGACTTTAACAATAGCTTTTTTTCTGACTTAACTCGGATTTTCTTTGGCATATGCTAAAAGAAAAAAGTGCTATGAACAGAAAAAGCTTCTGATGTCTAGACTGTCACCAACGATAAACAATTAAGACCGGTCTTCGACGACGTCAAAGTTAAGTTTCTCACAACCCATAGTCCTCGTCAGGCTCAGGCCTGTAGCCTGCATGGGCAAAATGGCTCAGACAGAGATCAACAATTGGGAGAGCAATATTTCACCAGAATCACCACAACATCGATTAAGTGTCCAAAAGATGCACATATTGCAATATTGGTACTATTACCATTTGTGTTAGGGAAAAAAAGATAGCCAGGTCAGCCAGATAGCCGATATGGGATATGAACGGTGCACGTAGGCTAGCCTAGTGGTTAAAGACGGAGCGCCGACGATTCTAGGGCTTTGCCCCGTAACAAAAATCAAAACAATGGAGTTGTATTTTTGTCTTGTCGCGTTGCACCGCGCACGTGTCCGGTGGGCGCTGGCCTTTAAGTTTATGTCATCTGCTAAAGTAGCTTCCGGAGAAATAGGGTCTCGGCCCATAGACTTCGGCCACATGTAGTGCCCCCCAGATGGCGCCATTTCACTGCATATAATATGACCAGACCATTCATTAACTATCAGGCTTGGTGCAGTGCAATGCCGCCATCTCGCGGTTAGGAAATATAAGTGAAATATGAAGGTGTGCATCACAGTAGGAAGGAAATCTATCTTACAGTTTTAATCAGTCGCTTTGATCAGAATTGAAATTCTCATAACTACATGTTCAATCTTCAGATCATTGTGTCACTTGTGCACATCAAAAAAGCAGTTTCTTATTTCTCAGATCAGAATTGAAATTCTCATAACTACATGTTCAATCTTCAGATCATTGTGTCACTTGTGCACATCAAAAAAGCAGTTTCTTATTCCTTTGATCAAGTTGCAAATGTTTTGGTACATCCATGCAAATTATCATGTACAATTTTCAGCTAAATAGTCCCACCCCCCACAACATTTAGGCATTAGTTCATAGTAGAGATGCGCGGATGGACTATTATTCTATCCGCAACTGCATCATACAACTCATCATCCGTCCGCCATCCATCCGCACCTACGTTTTTTATGTTTTTTCAGAACCGCACCCGCCCGCCATCCGCTATTTGTTTAAAGGTCTATGGGTGATCCAAGACGCTGATGCGACGCGAAAAAGCTCTTGTTCTAGAAAGATGCAGCCATTTAGTCTAATTAATGGCAATTACACTTTATTCTTTATACAAAAAGAAAGAAAGTCCGAATAGAATAACAACAAGCCATTCGCATTACAGGCCAATTAATTCTATGCAGCTTGTCAGGGTGACGACTAGGACGAGCCTGTTCTGAAGACTCCCGTTAATTTTGATTGCACGAGTGCACGTCTTTTCCAGGCAGACAGTGCAATCCATATCAGCAGGCCTTACATACAAGTTATAAACTTCTACTTTCTTATTGCACACTGCAGACGAAAACATAGGCTACCATAGGCAACTTATTTTAACTTGTTGTTACATTAGAGTTTGTCACGCACATTCACTGGCGGCGTTGCCATCTCTGAGAGAAGGGTCCAGCTGGCAGCTGGATGATATTGATCTCTAGGGGTGCAACGGATCAAAAAACTCACGGTTCGGATCGTTCCTTGGATCAAGAGTCACGGATTGGATCATTTTTCGGATCAGCAAAAAAAAAAAAAAAAAAAGACAAAAACATAGTTTTGTCCTTGACGGGACGTCGTAACGTGGCTCAAGCACTTTCAGCATGTGTTTAAAGTAGGCTAGTGCTGTCACGATACCAAAATTATTGTTTCGATACCGATACTAGTTGATTTGGTGTTTAATCATCAGTAGCCTTAAATTGAATATTGTGATCATTCACACCAGTGGCCATCAAAGATTCTGCTTGACCCTCCACACACACAGAAAATGATAGTCATGTTTCTATATCATATATTTTAGAATTCAGTGTATATATTTTGTTAATAATGTTTAGTATTTTACAATCTGCATAATTACTAGTAGCTACAAATGTTTAGTCATTTGTGTAGGCTACTGATTTAGCATATCTTTAATGTGGTGTGTAGGTCTCTAATGGAGTGCGCATAGGAGGTGTGTGTAATTGAGTCCCTGTCGCTTTAAGAAATACGTGAGGTTAATTATTAGCCTTCAGTCTCACGGTTTTATTCTTGTGAAAAAAAGTTGGATATAGTGCATGATGACAAGGATATATGGATGCAATTCGTTATGCTTTCTGTGTCATTAGATAAAATACATGTTAATAAAACTAACAAGTCCAAGAACATCTTTCTGGGATCATAAAAGAGATGTGTCTTGCAATGCTCCTTTATGATTTTAGTGAGCACTATGATTTTAGTTAGCAAGCTATCTCCAGATGTAGGCTACAAGTTAGCCAAGGTTGTGTAGCTTATTGCTGACATTGAACCCAACAGTAAGCCTAAATGACCTAAATATCATAGCATAGGTAGGTGCGCAACAAACTTGAGAGATGTAAGTGTGCAAAAATGAACTTGATATTAGGCTATTATTGTGTTGCTGCTGTGCAGCCAGTGCATATCAGCACTTAAACTAGCAGCCATGTATTGCTGGTTATGGCATGACCGCTAATAACGTGTGTGTGAGAGGAGAAAAGACGCGCAGGCAGGCTAGGGGAGCAGGCTCTGTAGGGGAGGGACTAGAAGCATGCCTTGTGGACACGCACGTTACTTCAAACGGACATTAATAAATAAATAAAATAATAAATCAATCCGCGGATCATGTGTGTGCCGAACCGAAGATACTGATCCGAACGGATCACGGATCAATGATGATCCGTTGCACCCCTATTGATCTCTGATAGTAAACAAAGCAGCATGCACTGCATAGACACAACTAGACCAAATTACTGCCTGATGAGAAAAATGTGCATGTTTTTATCGGATGTAAGTAACAGTGTTTAACAATGTAGCGTATATATATATTTTTTTCATTTGATCGGTTCAACCGCCACCCGCCCGAATCTAATTAAAATGTTATTTTTTTGTAAGGTCATCCGCCCGATCCGCGGTTTAACCGCGGAGTCCGCGGCTGTAACCGCTATCCGCGCATCTCTAGTTCATAGTATAAGGCTTTACATGCAAAATGGTTGAACATGTTGTCATACGAGAATTTGTGGCCCAAAAGACAGGAACATCAGGAGGTGTACAGTAGGAAGACAACACTGCATTTACAGTTTTCCCTAACGAGATTGTCCAATGGTCAAATTTCTACTTTATTTCATTTTTTCCCCTTTATACTCTGCAGTGCTGTCTTTTCCTTTCTGTAGCACAATGACCGGGTCTGTCAACAAATTACAGTAAAAAACAGTAAAAGCGTAAATGTGAATATTGTTGATCCAACTCCCACATACACTAAGGTGTAACCTAGAATTTACAAAAAAAGTCATACAAATTTTAGCCATAGTTTACATCAGAACATCCCTTCAGAGTGCACTGTTATACTGACAACATGACTGAGCCATTTGACTTATTTTGTCTTATTGTCTTACCCATTTGTCTTATCCGTATACGATGACACAAAGACTGGAGTGGACATTCTAAAGCACTGACATGTTCATTGACACAAATATTTGGTTTTGAGAGATGGACTAAGGATTTTGAGCAAGAAACTGGCTTTTGCAGGTAATCTATGGTGTTTTGCTATTTTGTACAAATAGTTTTGAGAAATGCACTTACTGTTTAGCAAATCTCAAGGATGATTCGAGAAATGTACCAAAACTGTAAAGCAAAGATCCTTGATAACTATCCGCTCTAACCCTCTCTGCTTAAAGGTTGTATCAGCGATTGCAGGTGTCAAAAGTAACCGGCGTTAGTTTGAGCACATTTTCGAAATATCATTTTTTGTGATGAATGGGAGTTACCGTAAATCTCAGTCCTGCGGTGAACAGGAAATATTTCACTGGACGCCAGCCAGTATTGGACCCTGTTTTTTAAGGACTTTGTGTAACCCGTTTCATCCACTGTCACCTCCCAGCTATTTGTATGAGGGGTGAGGTCCACCTCAACTTTCCTTTAAAGGTATACTATGCAACGTTTTTCAGTTAATCAATTCGTTCCATACTGTTATATATGATTAAATGGGTCATTACCGGTCGAACAGTGTTTTTTTTGGCCGCTCTAGTGGTCTGTAGCGGTAAAACCACACTTGCAACTTCAGGAGACACCGGGCACGCACCCATGCTCTACTCCAGGAAGTGTCATGTAAAGTCTCATGAAAAGGCACGGCAGACTGACCGATTGAGGAGTTTTGTCAAATATACACGCTAAAGCTGTGAAAGCGAAACCGGCGACGAAATCGCCAATCCTGCATAGTATACCTTTAATCAGGATGAGGAGTTACCTCAGCTTTTTTCTTTCTGAAATGGTGCCATGGAGCCTCACATACTGAGGTCCAGCTCTGAGGTAGTCAGCGATCCATGCAACTGTAGAGCTATTAGATTAAAACTGAAAAGAAAGGAAATGAAAGTTCAAGTAAAGTGTTTATGTTCATTTTGATTTCCATTTCCTTTTGTCATTCCAGTGCCTCCCTTGCTTACAACACCTCTTATTGGTGGAGCAGAAATGGACCCACGCATCTGATTGGTCGCTACACTTGATAAATGTAGGCTAGGGCTTTGACTCCGAACTTCGTTATTCGAATATAATTCGAATTTTTGAAAAATATATGATATTCGAACGAATTTTAGGCAGCTCTTAATATTCGAACCTGTTATGAGCATTATTTGTTTGTACATGTGTTTGCATGCAAACGTTGTTTTCAGATTCAGCGGCTTTCTCACATCTGGTAAAGTCGTGAATCATGAGCTCATTAGCAAGGCTATTAGGCTTACTCATCTGGGCTCCTGTAGGTGATGTTAGCGAGTGGTTTGACTAGCCTATTCAGTTTCCCCACGTGTGTGTAAGTTTCAAGGTAAGCTAATAGTAACTTCCTCATTGGGACAGGCCCTTTTAAGTCTTGGAGTTGGAAGACATTGGTATTGAGATGGTCAATCAACTTGAATGCAAGAGTTTTAATCTGTGCAGCATGCTAATCATGCTAACCGGATAATTTAGCTTGTTGTCTTCTATGCGTCATTGCTTTCACGATTGTGAATGTTTAGGATGCATGTCGAGGGACGGGTGTCCATTGAGCGCGCATGAGGGAGGACGACAGAAAGCGGGCCATGGAGAATGAGTTTAGGCTACTTAGGCTATACTGTTTGGTAAAGTTGTATGCATGCCTCCACCTGAACAGCGTTATGTCGGTGCAATCAAGCTTCCAGGGGTCTTGTTTTCATGGAGACAGACGCGGTCTGCACGGAGTGGAGGGGCTGTGTACGTGTGTGTGTGTGTGTGTGTGTGTGTGTGTGTGTTTGTGTGTGAGAGAGAGAGACACAGACGCATGAGTGACAGAGAGACGGAGGGAGAGCAGGAAAAGGAAATTCAGCTTAATGAATGCTGCGTGTTTTTCCAATAGCATAAAAATAATGGTCAAAATATTATTAACAAATATTCGAATACATTCGAAGTTTGATATTAATAACCAAACGAACTTCGAATACGATTTTTGGCCAAAAGTCAAAGCCCTAATGTAGGCGTTGAAGGAGGAAACATTTTTTTTCACGCTTGTTTAGAGTTGGCATCTCTCTCTCCTCCTTTCACTCTGTCTTTATATTAGGGGTGTGAATTTCTCCTTTTTAAGACGATTCGATTCGTATCGATTCATAAAGCTACGATACGATTCACAGACGATGCGGTTTAATACAGAACGTTTCAGTGTGATTCGATACGATGCAATACGATTCGATACGATGCAGTAATAGGCCCCAAAATGCAATATAGTTCTTAATCTCATTTTATTTTCCATACTGCAGATTTTTTTTTTTTTTTTGCTACTTTAAATGGCATGAGAAAAGTTAGGCTACAATTGCATGTCATTAATTAAATTTTTTCCAAAAGACTTGATTGACTGGATTGAAAGACTGAACAAACATTTTGATAATAAGAACGTGGCCAAATGCCTCTAAACGAAATCACTCGGCCAATTAATAGAGATACATTCATATCACCCTATACTTAGCTGCTGAACCAATCACAATAGTTTAGAAATATGTGATGTAGCTGTAGCTCTTGGGAAAGAGTGTCTGTCTGGATTACCTTTCATAAATAAGGAGGCTACTAACGCACGTTGTGAGAACCGCGTTCAACACATGACAGGTAGGCACTACCCTCCGTCCTCAGTCAACTTTCAGACCTGCACCGAACATACAGTAAGACTGCGAAGTATTTGGGGAGACACAGGGAAAGGGGAATGCAGGAGGATGACAAGGGGTGTTTGTTGTAGCCTATGAAGCTAGTTTTGAGGCTTGTGCTTACGACTGAATGTCTTCGTTCAGGATACTGCAACACACGTTCACGTCAGCGTTATCTGTGTTTCACTAAACTTGACAACTAGTTTGTTGCTGCCACTGTCTAGCAATGACGCTACTTAGCCTACCCTCGTTGGAGAAGGCTAGGCGCTCTGGTGTGTTAGCAAATCACGGTTGGTCTTGGGATTTTGAAAGTAGCCTATCATAACTTGTAATGTTAGTTTTCTGATTCGTCATTTTAAAATCGATCCAGGGGTTTGCCTACCGATGCACTCGCGTTGTTAACGTTCCGAATGATTACCGATACATATCGGTTATTTTTTACACCCCTACTTTATATCATTCTTTCTGTCCTTCACACAGTCTTTATATTTTTCTGTCCCTCTTTCTCCCTTAGGATGGATTTCCCTCAGGATGGCCAGGATGCTGTTCGTAAAGATCAGCCACCAAGAGCAACATTTGCTGATATCAGCTTCAGGTCCATACACATTATCTCAGTAACACAGTAACAGTCATTATCTTTGGTCTCATTTATGTCTAGTGAATGTGTAGAGAGCAAAAGAGAACTGTTCCCCCACTGACTTTTAATGAGTCTGATTGAATATCTGTGGCCTCACCTGTTGAAATTCAGTTCTTAAACTGCAGTAGCAATTTCAGTTGTTTTAGATACCCACTAGGTACTCAACTACAGATGGTACGGGTTGAGAATGCACCTTCTCCCGCGGGACTCCCGAAGAGATCCCGCAGGCTGTCAAGCCGATTTTTTTCGAGGCTAAGGCAATGTACCCAAACAACCACTAGGTGGCAGAAAGTTTCAACCCACATACATTTAATGATGAAGACCGCATATCTGTCAATAGTCGACTCCTTAATCTCATTTAATCATTAAAATGAAGGTGATGACTGGCGAGATGAATCAAACGACGTTTCAATAAACCATTGTTGAAATTAATGAAAATGGTTATAGAAAATCGCCTACAGCCTAACGCCGACACAGCTGATTCTTTGATTGATTCTAAGCTGTTTTGATGTAGGGGATGGGTAAACTGGCGCGCTACAAACATGCTACCAATCAAATGTAATATTAGTAGTATTAGCCTACTTAGACACTTTAGTCATAGGCAACGTTGCCATGTTAATTTGGGCTAGAAGTGCTTGCTTGTGGTGGCGCTCCTGTCCGCTGCTTCTCCCGAATTGTGTTTGGCAAATTTGTCAACAATCAGCTTAAATGTCAAATCATATTTATTTCTCTTTGTCGCCATGGTATTGGGGGAAACGCGGAGAAACGAGATGGTCAGTCCTCGTATTTTTGCTTCACGTTTCGTTATAAGAAATATATAAGTAATAGTTAAAGGAATAGTTCGGAATTTTGGACATAGGACCTCATTTCCAACTTTACCGAGGTGATATAGGTCGGTGGATACCGTTTTTATCGCGTTTAGCCCCTTCCTTCAGTTGCAGCGTCCCCCTTTGCTAAAGCTGGTTTTGAGCTAACACATTTCTACGGTAACATCAGTCTGACATCAACAACAGTCTTACTCACTCCACCGCACACCCGAGACAAGTCAATTAAATCGTCGGACTATCGATATACAGTACATGTCCGTGTTGATAGAATAATTTTAGAAATAAAACTAACCTTGCAACTCAATGATTTATTAAATTTTGAGGGACTAGTTTCTCAATATCAATCCGCCACTGCCATACAGGGAACAAAGTAGGCTATTGCAATGCCATGCAAGGTTCGTTTTATTTCTAACATGGTTCTATCAACACTAGGCATGTGCATCGATAGTCTGACGTTAAAATGTATTTGTTTCGGGTGTTCTGTGGAGTGTTTTCAGTGGCAGGCTGGATGTTACCGTTGACTTGCGTTATCTTGGCACCAGATTAGCACGAGATGAACGCTGCAACTCATAGGAAGGGCAGAAATTCACTGAAAATGGTCTTCACCGACCTATATCACCCAGACTGATTTGGAAATGAGGTCCTATGTCCAAAATTCCGAACTATTGCTTTAAAGTCTTCTTCCGTATTGAACAGATACGGGACGCTCTTTGTTCCGTTTTTTAAGTAACTACTCAATGCACACACACTACAATGAAAAACACACAAAGAAAACACTAAACATATAGCCTACAACCTAATGACACTTTAATGCAGCGTTTCTCAAACTATGGGCCGCGAAACGTGGAGACTGCTGCTGGTCCGCGAGACATGGAGTGAAATTAGGTCCGTGCTTCATCTGATAACCGCGGACCGAACAGTTTTTCAAATCCCCCGGGGGGTATTTAGACTCCAGGGTGTTAAGCACTCATTCACAACTGTCCCATCGCTAAATGCTCTCTTGTGTTGCGTGATCACACAAGTATACCTGTCGTGTGCTTTTAATTTGATAGGCCTAATTATTATCTCCGCCAAGGAGGTTGTTTTCATCGGGGCTCAGTGTGAAAGGAACAGGTCAACCCCGCGATTAGGGGTGTGTGACTGATGACTTATTTGGCAAGGCTATCATTAGGCTTACTATGCATGGCTGTAGGCAGCTATGAGGCCACTGAGATCTGAACCGCATCGGTTTTGAGAGCTGGAAATACATGTGTTTGCTAAATATCGGTATGCCATGGTAGACAAAAACACTCAAATAAAACAATAGCCTAAAAAATAACTGTAGTGCGTAATATCCTAAATAATTTTCTAGGTTCGCCAGTTGGTAATATGACCTATCCTTACTGACAATAATTTAGATTGAGCACAACTAAGTTGCACGAAGGCAAAATACAGTCCTAAGCATACATATACAGTGAGGAGCACATGTATTTGATACCATGCTAAAACAGGAATATAAAATCATCATTTGACAATTGATCTTAATGCCTTAATTTAAAAAATGAGTAAAAATCAAACCGCCAAGGACACCAATTTTCTTTGTGATTGAAGAATGTATCGTAAATAGATAAATGTTTTCCTTAAATGCTAGGGGAAGGAAGTATTTGACCCCCTATGTAACCCTATGGGAATTTAACACATAGGGTTAACATAGGGGCAGGCAGATTTTTATTTTTAAAGACCAGCTATTTCATGGATCTAGGATATTATGCATCCCGATAAATTTCCCTTGGCCTTTGGAATTAAAATAGCCCCACATCATCACATACCCTTGACCATAGCTAGAGATTGGCATGGTGCTTTTTCCAGTAGGCCTATTAGCCTGTTTGATTTGCATTGAGCTCAATGAGCATCAAACAGGCTAATAGGCCTACTGCAAAAAGCACCATGCCAATCTCTCGCTATGGTGAAAGGTATGTAATGACGTGGGGCTATTTTAATTCCAACGGCCAAGGGAACTTTATCAGGATGCATAATAACCTGAATCCATGAAATAGCTGGCCTTAAAAAATAAAAATCTGCCTGCCCCAATGTTAACCCTATGTGTTAAATTCCCATAGGGTTACATTGGGGGTCAAATACTTCCTTCCCCCTAGCATTTAGGAAGAACATTTATTTATTTACGAAACATTCTTCATTCACAAAGAAAATTGGGGTAGTTAGCGGTTTTATTTTTACTCAATTTTTGAATTAAGACATTAAGATCAATTGTCAAATGATGATTTTATATTCCTCTTTTTAGTCAACTTTAGCATGGTATCAAATACATGTTCTCCTCACTGTATATAGCCTGGCCAATTAGCCTATATTGTAGATGTGCAAAACCAGCATTTGCGTGCGTGCTTGCCGTTGAGGTGTAGCCTACAAAAATGAGCATAACATCTGATTATTAAAGTATGGCTGTAGGATATGGTTCGTTAGTCCCCGTAGGATATAGGCTACTGGTAAGAGAAGAGCTGGTTTAAAATTGTAGTGTAGTAAAAAAGTTTGTTCACATCCCCGGTCAAGGAGCAGAACAAGAGTAAATCATAAAAATTGGAAAAAGGTTCGCACTCTTGAAATCCTTCTTTTTTGATTTTCTTTTCTTTAGCACAAAGGAATTACATTTCGACTGTGTGGTCTTCTTCAGATTAAAATTCAAGTAACGAGCGCTATTTAACCCCTCGAGACTGACTGTATTGCAGTCTGCTGACACAGCCAGGCGACGCTCCCAACCCAGAGAGAGAAAACCGACAGCCGTCTGTGAGATCCATTTCATGAAGAGCAATTCTGTCTTGTGCGATCATTCCCCCTCCCCCACACTCGTCTAACCAGTTCACTACATTATAGCCTACCTATATGCGGCATTGAGGACGACTGCTACCCTCCCCCTTCTTAACCGACAGACACCGACACTATGTACATGTAAAAATCAGGGTTCGTACGGGTGCTTGAAATCCGTGAAAATGCTTGTATTTTAATGTGGTGTTTTCAAGGTTTGAAAAATGCTTGGATTTTGGGTAAAGTGCTTGTGAATGCTTGAAAGTGCTAGGCCTACATATTTCTCGTCAGTCTGACTCAATAGACCAATTATTAAATGAAGGAAAATAAAATAAAATTGCTGTATAATAGGCCGCTGACAATGACGACGAGTTTGGTGCTTCTTTCATTGAATATCACTCCGCAAGCCTTGTCCGTTCTCTAGTCGTGGATTTCATTGAAAGTGAAAGCAGACGTGTGTTGATGAATGTTTGATGCAAGTTCAATGTGTGTGGTGAACTATTCATTTCTTAGCAGAAGCCATGAAACGGTAAAGCTCAAATAATTTATTTAAAAGACATAATTTATGAAGTTGTTGGCTTTGCCACTCGTTCGCGTCCACTTCGACATGTCTGGATTTTGCGCTTTTGAGCAATCTCGTGATGGCGATACTGACTTTTAATTTCTGCGCGTGTAAACTAGTCTAGGCTACTGTGCTTGAAGTTAGCTGTGACAGACTAGCCTACTGGTTTTCATCGTTTTAGCCACAAAGCCTGTCTAACTTAGGTCTACTAAATTGTTTAGTTAACAGCTTGTCACGGAGGTGAACGCGTTTTTCCAGCCGTTCACCTCCGTGCGCCCCATGTCATTCAAAACATATTTCGGGTAGCCATCTCACTATAGCTGCGTTTCCATTGACCATTAAATTGCGCAAATTAAGAGTTGCGAAAAGAAATGTGGTTAATGGAAACACGCACATTTCGAAAAAACTCACATTTTTCGATAAAAAGTTTTTGCGCTCGGGTGAGGTGGTATTTCGAGCGTATCGAAATTTGTATATTTCGCAAAACTGCAATGGAAACACTTTTTTCGCATCTGACGAGTCACGTGATCCAACAACCGGATATTTTTTTCATTAAAAGTGGCTCTTGTCATTCTAAAATGTTGAATCCACAGCTCCTCTGTGAACTCGCCGACAACACTTTCTCAAAAACGCTGCATAGGCAACCGCTCAACTAGTTTTGTTTACCCATAGCAACAACGTTGCTATGCTTTGCTGGTTTAACGTCAAAGATCCTCCGCTTTAACCCTCTCTGTTAACGTGATGAGAACAGTGCTGAAAGAAATCTAGATTCTAGTTCTAGAAACTAATCAACTGGGCTGATCTACGAAATATTCCACTGACATGGCTGTGACATGATTTAAGCATAGGCCTACAACAAACTCCTGTGAAATATGTCATTTTTAATTTTATGTTTCTGCCCCACCAAAACGTAGGCCTCCTCCGCTGATGGCTTAGCCTATAGCCTAATGACTGATAATCAGCGTTAGTGCCGTGGTGGCAATTTGAATGCATTTAGTGTAAATCTGGGTTATGTTGATAAGCGCCATGTCTCCTAATGACTTACAGCACGCGAGAATACACGAGATTTTAATTAAGTTAGCCGAATGTAATGGAAACACCGCAATTGCGAAAATTGTGATTTTCGACATTAAGACAATATCGACAAAGTTTTTGCGCATATTTGTAATGGAAACGCAGCTAGTGAGAACACGTATACTTTATGCTAAGAAATGAACACGTTTGCATGCTTGGTAAACATCAGTCTTGCACATAATATTGAGCTGATTTTTTTAGTGGAAATGGCCTACTGTAGCATTTTGCTGATAGATGAAAAAAGTCGCCTATTTAAAGGCACAGTCTGAATTTTAATCCTAGCTCTCTTAATGTGTGCACTTGAACAACCATGTAGCCTATAACAGAGAGGTGTAGGACATGTTACTTTGGAAGGAGAGGAAGTGGTGCAATTTGATTTTCTATGGAACTTAAATATCATCAAGCAACCTCTTCAAACAGCATCAATATCAATAGGCCTATGGTTCACTATATTGTACAGGGGCAGGCTATATGTTATCAAGTAGGCCTATGCTAAAAAATGTGGTCAAAATTATAACTTTATGTTGGTTTAGTGAAAACAAAACATGTTATGAGCTGAGAAAATCTGTGGTTCTACATCATTGTTGGCAAAATGATCATGATAGCCTACATATTTCAGCCATATCTGGTTTAGTCTTGAGTAGGCCTAGGCTACTTTGCTATAAATGAGTTATAGACACATACATACTACTATATTGTAGTATGTTATAATGTTTGAAATATATGTATCACAGTTTATCAATAGTTCTTATAAAAGTCATCTGATGTCATCATTTAAGGGGTTATTTTTCAAAAAATTCTCCTGGGGGTGTTGGGTATTCTTCTCTTTTTTTGTCCTTTGCCAATCACACTCCTGAAATATGGTGTGAATCAATCCATGCTGTTCAACATCATCGAGTGCTGTCAGTAAGAAAAAGAACAAGGAAACTTGACATGACATAGACCAAATAGAGCAGCAGCAAACACTATTTTCAATGCCCCATTCAGTTAACCTAATGATAGCTGCTGGTTCTGTATTCGGCTTAGGTTGTAGCAAATTTTCTGGATCTTTGTCCTACAGTGACCTCAAACAACAGGGCTTTGGATTTGTTCACGCTCAATTTCGGTACTGGAAAACTTGTCTTGAAAGTCCTTAAAAAGTGCTTGAATTTGGCCATGAAAAAGGTGTACGAACCCTGAAAAATGTGTGAGTGTGCGCTGAACCACGAATTCACATATTAACTTTTCTTTTCAGCAGACATCGCAAACATAAAACAAATCGCAAAACTGAGAAAATCTTTCATTTTTTTAATAAATCGATGGCTTTTGTCTTGATAGGTTTCGGAGAGATTCGTAAAGTGAGGTTTGAACCCCGGTCGCTGGCTTATTATGCATAGGCCTTAACCAGTTACGCCATTCGCGGCATGCATAATAACTTCGATCAAAAGTTCTGACATGTTAAACTGACGTTAGTTATTAATTCACCACATGATAAAATGCTGTCATATAGCTTGACGCACAGCAGCCTACGGTAGTCTAACTATGTCTATCTCTGAATCAACATGAACATGCATACGATACATAAGTTGCTAGAACTAGAAACTTATTTTGCGGAGCTAGGCCTACTTAGCCTGGATGCCAGACCGAAGTTTAGCCCCGCCTCCATTCTTTTTCTGCAGGGAACTTCGGTCTGGCACTGCTCCGTTCAGCTGCTACTATTCGAGATACACTTCAGCTCGGACCAATCACATTTCACAGGGCGGGCTTTACGTGATGATTGACATATGAACAGCAGTGACGTTCACGGCTGCATGCGTCCTCGTTCAACGAGTTGGGTGTGAGACCATGTTCGCTTAGGTTGATTTTGATTGCAACAGAAACGCTATGGCTATGAATGCATAATTTGTTCATGCAGTTTGGCCTTTCGTTTATCTTAGCTATTGAAACGGAGGTTTTATCACGGATTCGCACAACTATTTCTGAACACTTAGACCAAAGAGGATATGTGGGAAAACTTCAGTTTCACTTTCACCCAGTTAAAACAGCATGTTTGGGTGATGTTGTTCCCGTTTGTTTAAAAATGTCTGTTTGCTCGTTGGGTTAACGACACACTTCCCCAGCTGTTCATTGCATACAGTTTGAAGGAATTCTTTTTAAAAACGAAGGAGGATGTTTTCCATAGCCTACCCTGCTACATATTTCTGTCTTAGATTTCGCAGATACTGACAGCCAATAACTTGTTCTGTTTGGTTTGGTCTATCCAATGAGTGCAGAGCTATCCCCCCCGCACTGTATCGGTTGAATCACGCCCCATAATCGCAGCTGAATGGAGCAGTTTCAGACTCATATTCTGATAAGAATTGAGTATGACGTCGTCAGGCTAAGGCCTACTAGTCGATGGTTACAATGAATAACCCTCACTGCCCTATCGCATATCTGACCATCCATTGTTACAATGTTACAAAATGCGCGATCTTCTCCATGCATGTAGCCTAAGGTTATAAGTAAAGTGACAAGCATAGGCATGTATTAAAGATATTTCTGTTAAATACATTTTATTTTCAGTTGTCAAAAGTGGTGGGGACAAAATCTGTGATACAAATCTGTGCTGGGTAGGCTACATGTAGGCTACCCACGTTGCCGGTTAAAATGAACATGCCTCCGTTTTAAAATAGCCTATACACATTTCTAAGTATTCCTAGCATGTAAATGTTGCCTAAATGTCCATCTTGTCCATCTCTTTCGTCTTCGCCTTGACAATAATAGCCTATTCACGGAAATGCGGTCTTGTAACCGTAATGAATTTATGAATTAATCTATCGAGTCTTTCGTGAATTGAAGGCTATTTCCTTCTGATAGGCCTATAGGCGATTTTCTAAGATAATTTTAATTAATTTCAACAATGGTTTATTGAAACGTCGTTTGATTAATTTCGCCAGTCATCGCCTTCATTTTAATGATTAAATGAGACGGATATGCGGAGCATTTCTCTCCCTCTCCATTGACCAAAACGTTGCTCTGGCATCTCTGCTGGACTGACTGAGTTATAGGCTAGCCTACGTCGCGTGAGAGAGCTGTGAGGTAGGCTGTAAAACATTCGAAAACTCTGCAACTGCAATCTGACATGCCGAGCGTCATGTCTCTTTTCTCCACTTGTCACCAGCGCGGTGTCTTCAGGTTTTTCCGTGTTTTCCGGCAGGTGCCGAACCTTCATGTTATTAGGGCGGTCTTATGTTGCCCCCTTGCGGTTGCAGTTTTAATTACAAAGTCCCGAACCTTTGGGATTCCCGATGTGCGGGAAAGAAAGGAGCATTCTCAACCCGTACCATCTGTAGGTGTTAAAAGCAGAGCTGTAGTCAATGAAGAGTATTCAAATGTAGATGTTTTTCTTATGCAGGTTAGACAGAACAGTGTTCAGAGCAAATGCTATTGCATGGTCTGTGGACCTGTTTGGCTTATAGGCAAACTGGAGTGGGTCTAATGTAGAAGACAGGGATGTGATATGATGTTAAACTAAAAGCACTTCATAAAACAGAGGTGAGCGCAACAAGGCGGTAATCATGAACAGGGGGTCAGGATTTGGAGGGTTAGCTTCAGCCAGTTAGCATGGCATTTGGCCGCCGACATTTTTTTAAAAATGGCGTTACATGGTTGCAGCGTCCAGCACCAGTTTTTGCATGCTGATTGGTAGATGACAACTCATGCACGAGTTTGGTGTTGAGCACGAGCGTCCTCGAGCGTCCTCGAGCGTCCATGTTGATTACGCATTCCAGAAGACATAAATAAAATGACTGACGACTTGGATTAAGTTACCAATACTTGACTTAATGCCTGTGGATTAGACTGTATCATTATACCAGGCTTTGTGAATAAAAGAAAAAAGCAAATGTTTTTATAGGTTGCTATTATTTGCATTAGACTATGTATGAGTTG
Source organism: Sardina pilchardus (assembly GCF_963854185.1). NCBI lineage: Eukaryota > Metazoa > Chordata > Actinopteri > Clupeiformes > Clupeidae > Sardina > Sardina pilchardus. The sequence goes on from NC_084994.1 coordinate 38,015,048, forward strand.
GCAAGGTATGATAAGACATTTTAGGAAATGCGAAGCAATTCTCTAAACCCAATTATTAACCTAGTACTGTCGTGTAGGCTATGAGGACTATTTTAAAACGCTCAGCTGCAGTTCCTGTAGTTCATAACAACGCAGCGTTGGGGGTCACATAGCCTACAGTAGATAACGGGCAAAAGTTTCCGACAGTGACAGCAGACTTAAAATGCATGCTGCTCGAAACAACACATGGATGCGCGCTTCTATCGGTAAGCGATATGCGTTGGCTTCATTTCGTCTGTCTACAAATGTAGGTTTAAGCTGCAAATTCACACTGGGTGCAGCACAAACAGCAGATCAGGTCCACACGTTTTTTACATCCCATGTCTACTCATTACGAGTCATTTTCGTCGGGTAGACACAGCCTATTGCGTACATAGTAGGGCTGGGATAAACGATTATTTTTTAAACGATTAATCTAGCGATTATTTTTTCGATGCATCGATTAATCTAACGATTCATTTTTTCAGTTCGATTCGATTTCGATTCGATTCGATTATCGATTATCTCCCCACTAATTGACTAATTGCAATATATACATGTTGATTTACATATCTGAATGAAATAAAACATTGCAATGTATGTTTATTGCTCTTAAAATTCCAAAATGAAAGACTATGCAAGTGCAAAGTAATGCATTCTAAGTCAGAGGTAGCATTCAATAAAACCTTGAAGCCTTGAAAACACTGGGAGTGTTGTCAAATTGAAGGGGACAAGATCCCAACTGTCATCAATAAAATTACAAGTTAAGTAGGCTTATTTTAAGTCTTTGGGACTTTGGGGCCATAGGGCCCACCTCAAATCATCATTATGATTATCATTATTATAATTATTATTATGCTGTATTAAGTGTACTTTCACTTCAAAGCAGTCAATGTTTTAAATGCTAACATTGTTCTCAAAAAGTTTGTGAAAAAATCAGAGACCTGCTTTAGTAATGTAAGATAGGCCTACAGTACAATAGCTTTTGCATGGTTGCATGATAAATACAGTACTTCTGAAAACAACAGCAATGGGTGCTATTGTTTTGGGATATTTCCCTCATGCAAGCATCAAACTCTGGTAGGCAAATGGAGAGAAAATTGACATGCTTTTTAATGAAATTCCATTTGAATCTCTGAATGTAAGGATTCAGGAAACACGTACCAACTTTAGTCTATTACGGCCGAGCAGATAGGCGTAAATCACTGATCTGGAGATTTTCTAGATGAAAGACTATAAGGCTACAATCTTTTGACCATATTTCAATTTGACTGAACTATACTCTGCTCTGTATCAAGAATCCACGCTGTTCTATTAAATGTCGTTAAATAATTAAACAGCAGGTTGAACGGAACTTGCCACCAACGTTATCGATTAGTTTCAGTGTCTGTCGCGCAAACACGCACATGCATGCATTCAATGAACGCTCATACCAACACTTAATTGTGTTGCTGTATGTTTATTCACATCGAATTTGCAAGTATTTCCTCCTGATTGCTGAAACTTTTGTTTTCTTTTTCTGTCGGGCCGCGGTTGCTTCATCAATTGCGCAGCAAATTATCAGGTGAAGCACCGAGCCATTTCACTCCACGCCTCACAGACCAGCAGTCTCTCTACATTGCGGACCGGTGCAGCTCCGTCCGCGGCCCATAGTTAGAGAAACGCAGTAGAGGAACGAGTGCGTGCTGCAGTGCCTTGCACTTTTGAAATTCTGAGGAGTCACTCACGTTGCCGCCAACCTTGTTTTGATTTTGACGACGTGTCGATTCGCATATTTTGAACCGACGTATTTTTTGCGTCGAACTAATCGGTTAAGTCGATGCGTTGTCCCAGCCCTAGTACATAGGCTACAGTCAGTTCAAAGCATTTGTGGGGATCATATTTATTTGTGTGTGCTAAGCGAATTCTTGCTCAATATTGACTCGCCATGTTTATTATATCATGATGAAGATCACATTATAGGATTGAGACAAGGGGCAAACTTCTCCACCACCATCCCAAAATGTAATCTCATAATACATTTGCACCTGTAACGATAGGTGCACGTTCACAAACACCTTCTCTCACTCTCCAATCTTCATCAACGATGTACCTTACGTTGTCTTGTAACGTGGAACCTAATTGGCTCATTCTAGCTGGTGACGGAAATGAACACCCATGGAACGCCATTTTCTCAAAGATGGCTGCGGCCAATTTCAAACTTTTTTGGCTGAAGTAGCTAGCCTAGCATAGGCCATTGAAATGAATGGGGGCGGGACTTAGTCCCTCTCTCCAGTTCTTATAATACCTCCATGATCATGAAGGAAGCTCACTGTTGATTTTTTACACACTGGAATGATTAGGGGTGGGAATTGTAAGAAAGTGATGATTCGATACTATTGCGATATTTTGCCCACGGTACGATGTTGTAATTGTTAGCACATTGTGATGCAACAAGTATTGCGATTCGATTCTGTGATGTATTGCTATTCACATCTCCCATTTTATTCGAAGGCATTACACAAAATAAGGAAAATAACACTAACAAACTATTCAACTCACTTGTCATGGCACGGACATGACAGGCATGGCAAGGTCCTTACTATTCGCTTTTTGTTGAAAACGATATACACCCACACTGTCAATGTGAAAGACGGCACATTGTGTCATTTTTATTACCTCCGCCAAGGAGGTTGTGGTTTCATCGGGGTTTGTTTGTTAGTTTGACTGTCTGTGTGAGGGACCGAGGCGGTCACCCCACGTTGTGGGAGGTACAAAACTGGATGTGGTGGTGTTTGGGAAAGGAGATGGCAGGAGACAGCAGTTCCAAATACAAAAAATATCCATTTATTCCTTAGACAGGCAGATCAGGGAATCACAATTGGGTTAGAGTCCAGGCATGAGACAGGGATCTTCAATAGGCAACACCAAAGATCGTATAGTTACTAAAATGAATCATAAAGGGGTTTTTCAATGGAATGAAATGGCACCCACTTTCGCCTCCTAAAGGGGCGTGATCAGTGACGAGATAATCGGTTTAGAACGGTGTAGAAGCAGCAGAAGCAGGTGCAGTTGATAACAGGTTTATTTCTCCCATAGAAATGCTCCCGTTTGCCTCCTAAATGGGAGTGGCGTCATAATAGCCCCTTTCACATTTAGAAACGATACATTAGCGTTTAAGAAATAGCGGGTTCAGGGGATTTCGCAATATGAAAGGTAGACGTGTTTTGGTCCCGGGGTTGTTTGAAGCCGGTTTCAGAGGCGAGTTATGGGAGGCGTTGCCTAGAAGCACATCACACGCAATGAGCCTATTTCACAAGATGTCGCCACTGTGTACACTAACTTCCTCTGGAACAGCTCAGTCTATAGGAAAGACAGAAACAGGAAGATGTTTTACCCTGCCAATTAAGGCATCATTAACATCAACTAGGCCAGGCACCTGGACAATGACGTTAAGTATGCCTTGGACCTCGGAGATAAACTGATAAACACAACTGTCATGCTAGTGCTACGTGGTTTCCAAATGATGGCGGGCCACTTATGTTATTTGAATGCCAAATGAGGTCCTTTTGTTTGTTGAAGTCATATTTTAGTGTGTTGAGTCCTGAACAACTGCTGCTCTGACAGTTAGCTCGTTGGCTAGTTAGCTAGCATTAGGCAAACATTCTAAAAAGACGTGCTGGCAGCAGACGGTTTTGGTAACCTAGCAACAATAAACACTTGACCGAAGTGCTGAGAAAAGGAGGTTCAGGGAACTCTCCGCATAAAAAACGCGATTCTTGAACACAGCCATAGATATGGACACGGCAAAGTTGTCTTGTCTCGTGTGTGTTTCCTGTATTTTAACCTCCTGCCTTGCCAAATACGTCATCAGTCACACACCCCTAATAGCGGGGTTGACCTCTGTTCCTTTCATATTCAACACGCATGGATTAAAGTTTTCCGTCGCTACGACGGATTTCCGTCAACCGGAGGCGCTAGAGGTCAATCATGAGATTGATGCAGATCCGGGGAGAAAATATTTCGGGGGGGGTTGGGCGTGCCGCGTGATCTCCCTTGCAAGCTGCAGTGATGGTTACACCTCTTGTTGAACCCTGTTTTGTGATAGGCCTGTGTTTTAGCCTATGTTAAAACTTCGTTGTGCGCAAGATGAAATAAATAAATAAATGCAATCGTGCAACTGCGTTGATGAACATTAGGCTACTACCACTATTACTTGTAGGCTACTACTACCACTATTAGGCTGCTACTACTAATAATCATCATCATCATCATCATAATGATACAATAATAAACGAAAGAAAGGCCAACTGAAACAGATGAAAGAACAGTCTTGATTTATAGCCTACTTGGAGCCGCATGCTTAGCGTATTTTGTAGGTTAAACAAGCTTTGCAGAAGTTCAGGAAAGCTGTCGTTTTTTCAGTTTAATTAGTCTATGATTTGGGCTAATTATTCTTCATAAAAGTAAAATGAAAATAAACAGTTGTTTCGCCAGTTGTTATAGTAAGCTATAGAATAGCATCAGGACAGACATCCACGCACTAGCTGCGCAAAGTTCTGCGTTGTTTGCGATGACTTCTTGTCTGCACTTGCTGTGTAGTTCCCCGACCTCATCAAATTAGGCGACTTAGAGGTCGGCAGTGTTGGGGAGCTTAAAGATGAATAGTCAAAAAGAACATGGATATAGCCTACTTTAGGTCATTATTAATATTAATAGAGTCGGGTGCGCCCGAAACGCAGAGACAGACAACGGAAAAGTGTGTCTGCGCCACGCCACTATTAAGCTATCCTACCGTTTAGTTTAACTGCTAATTTCTCTAAAAATAATTATTATAAGCCAACAACGTTAATTTATACAAAAGGATCCAGTAGCTTAGGCTATGTCTATACAGTTTGCCTAATTTGTCTTCTTCAAAGAGAAAGTCGTAGGTCCGTTTCCAATAAACGAAACTTATATTATAGGAGTCCTATGACTGACTTATAAAAACGTCTTGTCTTCCAGTTAATATTCTTGAATGTTTATTGTAACAAACAGCACAGTTCTCATACAATTGACACGACCAACACGGTCAGAAAAACCATGGAACTCCTAACATTCATGCCGTGCATCACGTTCTTACCCAAAAACTAAAACGTCTTAAAGTGACATGCACCTAATTAAACAACATGTCACCTAATCACACTAATAGTGAAGTTACACCAAATGATATCCTGACATCAGAAAACATCAGAATTCTTTAGCATATTACATTTCAAATCAATTATTCCAAATCTTCAATAACAGAGGCCTATCTGACGGTTAACCTATGGCTGTGAGTTTTAATTGTTTTCATGCATGTCTGATAACAGGTGAGGAATGTTTTGGAGACATACATGTATTTTAGGCATAATGCTGGCCCTAATCTCTGACTGAAAGTGCACAGAATTTATGCATTTACATAACAGTATTTAATACATTTTCTCGGGGGTGACAGTGACACCCCCCAACCCCCTATTTTTTTGGGGGGGGGGGGGGCGGGGGGGGCAACGGGCTATGGCCGACCCTCGGAGCACTCTTAATAAGCAACAGTATGCAGTATTGAATAGCTAGGCCTACTTTAAAATGTGTTACTTGTAAACGGAGGGTACAATTAGTCTGTATGGCCCTATTTTACGTAGGTCTACGCTAAGGCCCTTTGATTTGCATCACTTGCGTGTGTCAATTTTTTTTTTTTTTTTTGACAAAAAAGTTTCAGTCAGATGAATTTTTTTCACTTTAATCCATGAACACGCCTCGGCAATAATACTACCCCCGAGACGGGTTCGATTGCAGAGGCGGGTTGACTCGGATCCCCACCCCGTGTCGTCAGTGTGAAAGGAACAGCCTTAACGTTAAATTCGGCTGATTTAGCGTTACATTCGGTGAATGTGAAAGGGGCTACTGAAACCAGAATTTACCCTCATATGAATCGTCTCGCTTCATAAACCGTCTCTGGCAACACTTTCCCAGGCAACAAACTAGGCAACAAAATTAGGCAACAGAACTATGCAACAGATCCACACAAGGCGACTTTGCAAAACTATGGACCAAACTTTCCCCTTTGCCTCACAGCAAGCAAGGGTTACTTTTTACTTTTCAAATAACAAAGACTTCCCTTTAATCCTGGACCTCCAGCTCTTCCATGCGGCTTCCCTGTCTCCCGTGTGTGACTCTCATATGTGTGTCATAATTGTGTCTCCCCTGTGTGAGAGTCCTGCCTTAAATAGGCTAGCCAATTACCCAATTAGTGTTGGACTGAACCACTATACTGTAGGACGTGTGTGGGGGGAGGGGCTGTACCATTAACACCACTGTTAAAATTAAAAGCTTCTGCAGACTACATACACACACATACACATACATAGTAATAAACATTTAAGTGCATTTGTGTGATGCAAAGTCTGTGTAGCACCAGGCAGACAGTCAAAAGTTTGTCGAAGGGGAAAAGAAAAGGTCTTTTTCACAGTCTGTTTGTCTGTTCCCAAGATAGCTCAAAATATTGTGAATGGATTTCGATAAAATGTTCAGGAAAGGTCTGAAATGACCCAAGAATGAAACTTTCGGAGTGATCCGGATTACCGTCTGGATCCAGGAGGCGGTTATTTTCTCGCTTGGCGGAGGTCTGCGCTCTCGGAGTGCTTTCTAGTTTGAAATTGCCGTTGAATGCACAACAAAATGACACAGCAAACATACTGTAACCTTGTAGGCATAATAAGCAATGTAATGTCATCAGAGTAAACTCAGACTAAACCTGACTCAAATAAAAGTAAAATGAATATTTAAATTCTATAATTAAGTATTATGATACTTTGAGCTACTGTATTGACATAATTGCGTGCACAAAATATTGCAATACTGAACAGAATAATTTATTCTTCCCCAATTCACTATTGTGGACTGTGAACCTCTTGAAACATGCAGGGATGACGGACTGAAGCAGGGAGAGTTCAAAGATAGTCAGTTAGTGTGTGTGTGTGTGTGTGTGTGTGTGTGTGTGTGTGTGTGTGTGTGTGTGTGTGTGTGTGTGTGTGTGTGTGTGTGTGTGTGTGTGTGTGTGTGTGTGTGTGTGTGTGTGTGTGTGTGTGTGTGTGTGTGTGTGTGTGTGTGTGTGTGTGTGTGTGTGCTTATTTGTGAGCACGTTTGTTTGTGTATGAGAGAGGGAGAGAAACAGAGAGTCAGTTAGTGAATGTGTGTGTGCGCGTGTGCGTGTGTGCGTGTGTGTGTGTGTGTGTGTGTGTGTGTGTGTGTGTGCTTATTTGTGAGCACGTTTGTTTGTGTATGAGAGAGGGAGAGAAACAGAGAGTCAGTTAGTGAATGTGTGTGTGCGCGTGTGCGTGTGTGCGTGTGTGAGCGTGTATATGTGTGTGTGTGTGTGTGTATGCTTATTTGTGAGCATGTTTTTTGTGTATGAGAGAGGGAGAGAAACAGAGAGTCAGTTAGTGAATGTGTGTGTGTGTGTGTGTGTGTGTGTGTGTGAGAGTGTGTGTGTGTGAGAGAGAGAGAGAGAGCTATTGTGAAAATGTGTTGTCTCAATCTACTATGTGTGTTGTCTCCTTGTGTATCCAGACCACAGACACACAGAGCAGTGTCTCCAGTGCCCAGCTGTGTGTCCATGAAGAGTGACTGGTCCATGGGTCAGCCTCCCTTTTTCAGTAGTGGACCACCACACTCTGATACTAAGTGAGCGTGTATATGTGTGTGTGTGTGTGTGTGTGTGTGTGTGTGTGTGTGTGTGTGTGTGTGTGTGTGTGTGTGTGTGTGTGAGAGAGGGAGAGAGCTATTGTGAAAATGTGTTGTCTCAATCTACTATGTGTGTTGTCTGACTTGTGTATCCAGACCAGGGACACACAGACCAGTGTCTCCAGTGCCCAGCTGTGTGTCCATGAAGAGTGACTGGTCCATGGGTCAGCCTCCCTTTTTCAGTAGTGGACCACCACACTCTGATACTAAGTGAGCGTGTATATGTGTGTGTGTGTGTGTGTGTATGCTTATTTGTGAGCACGTTTATTTGTGTTTGAGAGAGGGAGAGAAACAGAGAGTCAGTTAGTGTGTGTGTGTGTGTGTGTGTGTGTGTGTGTGTGTGTGTGTGTGTATATATGTGTGTGTGTGTATGCTTATTTGTGAGCACGTTTGTTTGTGTATGAGAGAGGGAGAGAAACAGAGAGTCAGTTAGTGAATGTGTGTGTGCGCGTGCGTGTGTGTGTGTGAGCGTGTATATGTGTGTGTGTGTGTGTGTGTGTATGCTTATTTGTGAGCATGTTTGTTTGTGTATGAGAGAGGGAGAGAAACAGAGAGTCAGTTAGTGAATGTGTGTGTGTGTGTGAGAGTGTGTGTGTGAGAGAGAGAGAGAGAGCTATTGTGAAAATGTGTTGTCTCAATCTACTATGTGTGTTGTCTCCTTGTGTATCCAGACCACAGACACACAGACCAGTGTCTCCAGTGCCCAGCTGTGTGTCCATGAAGAGTGACTGGTCCATGGGTCAGCCTCCCTTTTTCAGTAGTGGACCACCACACTCTGATACTAAGTGAGCGTGTATATGTGTGTGTGTGTGTGTGTGTGTGTATGCTTATTTGTGAGCACGTTTGTTTGTGTATGAGAGAGGGAGAGAAACAGAGGGCCAGATGTACTAACGGTTTGCGCCCATTTTAGGCGTAACGTGCACGTAATAGCATGGCGATGGTATGTACAAATCGGCCGCAATGAGGGAAACGCGCAGACTGCCTGCCGTGGGAGCTGAGAATGGCTATTTGCGCTTTTCCGTGTCATGCATATTAATTCCTGGGCGGATCAGCTGAAAATGGGTGTAACGCGCAAGTACAGGGGAGGAGAGGTGCTAATAGCGATTGATTAAGTATTCCGCCATATGTATGAAAACAGCGCACGTCTATTTTGCGTTGAAAAACTTCCGCCTTCTGAAAGCAGGTGTAATCCACATTGCGGTTAAATGCGTCTATTAGAAAAACGTCTAGAGACAGCTGAATCAGTATTCAGAGCATCAGTTTTCTTCATTGTACTATGTCAAAAGCAACCTTAACTTTTGTTTGTCTCTCTGAAATCGTGTTTTCTCTTTCATGACATAGCCTACACTTCCCAATCTGTTAGACAGGCATTAAATCATATCCTTAGTCTACCTGCAGCAAATAGTTCACAAGTATTTTTTTAAGTGGATTAGTAGAACTACTAGGCCTACTCTGTCTGTCGCAGCTCGTTGACATATCTTTGTATCATGTATGATCGCTAAACTTTGATTCTTTTTAATGTTGCAATATTCAACTGCGCTCGTTGTTCAGCTCTGCATGCGCGCAATTGGCGTGGTACAGGGGGCGGGAATGGGCGGCACAGAACGCAGTTAACGTAATGAAGTGATAGCTTAGTAAATTCGACGCAATATAGCAAAGCACAGCGTTCGCACTCTGCGCATACAAAAACTCGCTATTAGCACTGTCTTAGTGCTTATTTGTGAGCATGTTTGTTTGTGTATGAGAGAGGGAGAGAAACAGAGTCAGTTAGTGAATGTGTGTGTGCGCGTGCGTGTGTGTGTGCGTGTGTGTGTGCGTGTGTGTGTGAGCGTGTATATGTGTGTGTGTGTGTGTGTGTGTGTGTGTATGCTTATTTGTGAGCATGTTTGTTTGTGTATGAGAGAGGGAGAGAAACAGAGAGTCAGTTAGTGAATGTGTGTGTGTGTGAGAGTGTGTGTGTGTGAGAGAGAGAGAGCTATTGTGAAAATGTGTTGTCTCAATCTACTATGTGTGTTGTCTCCTTGTGTATCCAGACCACAGACACACAGACCAGTGTCTCCAGTGCCCAGCTGTGTGTCCATGAAGAGTGACTGGTCCATGGGTCAGCCTCCCTTTTTCAGTAGTGGACCACCACACTCTGATACTAAGTGAGCGTGTATATGTGTGTGTGTGTGTGTGTGTGTGTATGCTTATTTGTGAACACGTTTGTTTTTGTATGAGAGAGGGAGAGAAACAGAGAGTCAGTTAGTGCGTGTGTGTGTGTGTGTGTGTGTGTGTACGTGTGCGTGTGCGTGTGCGTGTGCGTGTGCGTGTGCGTGTGCGTGTGCGTCCAGCTGTGTGTCCATAAAGAGTGACTGGTCTATGGATCAGCAATGGACCACCACACTCTAATCCTAAGTGAGATTTGTGTGTGTGTGTGTTTGTAAGCATGTTTGTGTGTGTGTTATGAAAGAGATGGAGAGTTGTGTATGTGTGAGAGAGGGAGAGAAACAGAAAGTGTGTTTGTGAGTGAGTGAGTGAGCTTATTTGTTAGCTTGTTTGTTTGTGTGTGTGTGTGTCTCATTTGTTAGCATACTGTATGTGTGCAATTACTGTTGTCTCTGCTGGGTTTAGGAACATCCTGACCCAGGATCAGTCCAGGTGTGGAGTGTGTGAGCAGCTACTGAGGGACCCAGTCGTCACCAGCTGTGGACACAGTTTCTGCAGGCAGTGCATCAGCAGCTACTGGAGCCAGTCTGGTCCATCAGGAGACTACAGCTGCCCCCAGTGCAGAAAGAGACCCAGGACACAACCCATTACAAACCCTGACACAACTATGGCACAACCACTTTTATACCCACCTACAGCCATGGTACAGCCTCACCTATACCCATCTACAGCCATGGCGCAACCTCCGGTTAAAAGGGCCAAACTAACAGGTGAGTCTTAAAGTATTTAGAGTAGTTTTCAAAGAAGAGCAGGGCCCAGGGAGCCTGGAATATCCAGACGCCTGGTAATCTTTCAGATTAAGGGTCTAGCCGCGAATAATGTAATGGCCCAACCCGAGGGGCGGCACCAAGCATACATTTGAGAAGCTCACTGCACACAATTGAATAACACTATGACCAATGTTTACTCTGACTGATTATGGATTTCAATGCATTTGGATATCACTACGACCAATGTTTACTGACTTTGAGTGTTGTATTGCTGCTGTCATCAGTTTAGTTTGCCTCTGGCCCACCTATATCAGTTACAAAAGTAACATGCATTATTGCTCATTGCCAGATTGTCTTGCAGATACAATTAAAATTTTGCTCTCACGAGTACTCTGGATTCTGTTTGAAATGACACAGAAAATAGTTGTGTGAAACTGATTTTGATTTTTTTTTTTTTTTTTTAAATCCAAATAGACAACCGTGTCCTGAATAAAGTGCTGAAGACCCATAAAGTTAATATGAAGAGGAGGTTTGAGAGCATATGTGAAGGCACCATCAGGTCAGGGACTCAAACACTCCTGAACAAGATCTACACAGAGCTCTACATCACAGAGGGAGAGAGTGAAGATGTGAATAATGAGCATGAGGTTTGGCAGGTAGAGTCAGCATCCAGGCCACAAAAAACAGAAGATACAGCAATCAGCTGCAATGATATCTTCAAGCCCTTACCTGGACAGGAGAGACACATCAGAACGGTCATGACCAAGGGGATTGCTGGCATTGGAAAAACTGTTTCAGTGCAGAAGTTCATCCTTGACTGGACAGAGGAGAGAGCTAACCAGGCTATAGATTTCATGTTTGTACTTCCGTTCCGTGAGCTGAATTTGGTCAAAGATGATCAGTACAGTCTTCACAAGCTCCTGCTTGACTTCCACCTTGAGCTTAGAGAGCTACAGGATGGTGAATACAAAGACTGCCACATTGTGTTCATCTTTGATGGTCTGGATGAGAGTAGACTTCCACTGAATTTCCAAGAGAATCAGAAGTTGTCTGATGTGACGGAAACATCATCAGTGGATGTGCTGATAACGAGCCTCATTCAGGGAACTCTGCTTCCCTCTGCTTTCATCTGGATAACCTCCCGACCAGCAGCAACCAATCAGATTCCTTCTCAGTGCATTAGTCAGGTGACAGAAGTACGAGGGTTCAATGATCCACAGAAGGAAGAGTATTTCAGGAAGAGGATCAGTGACCAGAATCAAGCCAACAGAATCATCTCACACATTAAGGCATCCAGGAGTCTCCACATCATGTGCCACATGCCAGTCTTCTGTTGGATCTCAGCCACCGTCCTTCAGCAGATACTAGAACAGGATGATGGGAAGGAAGCCCCCAAAACTCTGACTGAGATGTTCATACATTTCCTGCTCATCCAGACCACCAGGAAGGGCCAGAAATATCAAGAAGAAAGTGAGACAGATAGACAGAGGCTCCTGGAATCACATAAAGGTGTGATATTGAAACTGGCAGAGCTGGCTTTCAAGCATCTAGAGAATGGCAACCTCATGTTCTATGAGGAAGACCTGAGAGAGTGTGGCATTGATGTCAGTGAAGCCTCAGTGTACTCTGGCATGTGCACTGAGATCTTCAGGGAGGAATGTGTGTTCTACCACAAGAAGGTCTACTGCTTTGTCCATCTGAGCATTCAGGAGTTCCTGGCAGCCATGTTTGTGTTTCACTCTTACATGTCAGGACATATGGAGGCACTGAAATCCTTCCTCGCTAAAAAACACAGAGACAATCAAGCTCCCCTTCCTTTGCATGTCCTGTTGAAGAGTGCTGTGGATAAGGCTTTGGACAGCAAGAATGGACACTTGGACCTTTTCCTCCGCTTCCTTGTAGGCATCTCAGTGAAGAGCAATCAAGCCCTCTTGCAAGGCTTGTTGACAAACACACACAGCAGCTCAGAGAGCATCAAGAAAACATGTAGCTATATCAAGATTATCAGGAGGAGGGACTTGTCACCTGAAAGATGCATCAATCTTTTTCACTGCTTATTTGAAATGAATGATCAATCCCTTTACGAAGATCTTCAGAAATATCTCAAATCTCCAGATGGCTTCTCGGGTGAATTGAGACCTGCCCACTGTTCAGCACTGGCCCACATGCTTCTGATGTCTGAGGAGTTGCTGGATGAGTTTGATCTGAAGAAGTACAAAACATCAGAGGAGGGATGGAGGAGACTGGTTCCAGCTGTGAGATGCTGCAGAAAGGCTCTGTGAGTGTATCACAATACTTCATTTCTGAGTTCATTTATTTCATGTCCAATGTGTAGGCCAGTAGTGATTAATATGCAAGTCATAATTGGAATAGCCTACACAGAGAAATCTAAGATGCATTTGCACCTGTATTCGGTATTTCACAACACCTGACGTCCAGCAGTTTTGCAGAATGTCAGGATGTGGGTTTGAGCACAGAGACCTGTCAAATGAGGAGGCACAGGTCAATAGGCCATCGATAGTCCACAAGAGGCAGGGAGTAAGTTTCAGAATACAGTTCTTTCAGCACAGGGAAATGTTAGCATAAGAGAATTCTCAAATTGAGACAGGGGAGTTCAGTACAAGCATAAAGGTCCAGGGCTTATGTTGTGTAATTCCAAAAACAGAGAAGATTAACATAAAATTCAGTTCACAAGAGAGATAAGTCCAATAGTAAGTCTGCTTGCCATGCATAATCCTCACAGAAGTTCGTCAGATAAACAGATTCCACCACGTCAGCTTGAGCAGGCACTGGAAGATCTTGTCGAAGCACTGAAGTCAGTCTCAGCTCAGCTTACATGTTTACCAAATGAGTCATGTGGTGATTCCACTTATTGAATCACAGGTACAGTGGGTACGGGTTGAGAATGCACCTTCTCCCGCGGGACTCCCGAAGAGATCCCGCAGGCTGTCAAGCCGATTTTTTTCGAGGCTAAGGCAATGTACCCAAACAACCACCAGGTGGCAGAAAGTTTCATCCCGTATTTCAGCTGCATTTAATGATGAAGACCGCATATCCGTCAATAGTCAACTCCTTAATCTCATTTAATGATTAAAATGAAGGTGATGACTGGCGAAATTAATCAAACGACGTTTCAATAAACCATTGTTGAAATTGACAGTTGAAATGGTTATAGAAAATCGCCTACAGCCTAACGCCGACACAGCTGATTCTTTGATTGATTCTAAGCTGTTTTGATGTAGGGGATGGGTAAACTGGCGCGCTACAAACATGCTACCAATCAAATGTAATATTAGTAGGACTAGCCTACTTAGACACTTTAGTCATAGGCAACGTTGCCATGTTAATTTGGGCTAGAAGTGCTTGCTTGTGGTGGCGCTCCTGTCCGCTGCTTCTCCCGAATTGTGTTTGGCAAATTTGTTATTGGGGGAAACGCGGAGAAACGAGATGGTCAGTCCTCGTATTTTTTCTTCACGTTTCGGCTAAGTAATAGGCCTACGTTAAAGTCTTATTCCGTATTGAACAGACGCTCGGCATGTCAGATTGCAGTTGCAGAGTTTTCGAATGTTTTACAACCCAGCCGGTATCCGCTGTTCATTCCGACATATCCCCACTCGGCGGTAGGCCTATTTAACTTTTTTTTTTCAAACAACGTGCCATTCCGACATGAGGTCATTAATAGGCTATTAATGTCATAACTATTAGGCTATCATTAGGCTTACTATGCATGGCTGTAGGCAGCTATGAGGCCACTGAGATCTGGACCTCATCGGTTTTGAGAGCTGGAAATACATGTGTTTGCTAAATATCGGTTGTTGTGCATGTTGCGTTCGCGACTCGGGGAAGTGAAAGCAGTTCTGTAAAGACATTGCAAGTTTTCAAGGAGATCATCTGCGCCGCGCCGCGCAGCTGTAGCTAATTGTGAAAGCCGATTGGAAATACATAAGTTTAGAGCGAACGTTTCAACTACAGTATGTTTGCCATGGTATACAAAAACACTCAAATAAAACAATAGCCTAAAAAATAACTGCATGCGTAATGGACACGGCTCTATATCCTAAATAATTTTCGAGGTTCGCCATTTGGTAATATGCCCTATCCTTACTGACAATAATTTAGATTGAGCACAACTAAAGTTGCACGAAGGCAAAATACAGTCCTAAAAGCCCATTCTATATAGCCTGGCCAATATTGTAGATGTGCAAAAGCAGCATTTGCGTGCGTGCTTGCCGGTGAGGTGTAGCCTACAAAAATGAGCATAACATCTGATTATTAAAGTATGGCTATAGGATATAGGCTAGAGAAGAGTTGGTTTAAAATTCAAGTGTAGTAAAAAAGTTTGTGCATCCCCGGTCAAGGTGCAGAACAAGAGTAAATCATAAAAAAATGGAAAAAGGTTCGCACACTTGAAATCCTTCTTTTTTGATTTGATTTGATTTTCTTTAGCACAAAGGAATGACGTTTCGACCGTGTGGTCTTCTTCAGATTAAAATTCAAGTACGTGCGCTATGTAACCCCTCGAGACCGACTGCAGTCTGCTGACACAGCCAGACGACTCTCCCAACCCATTCATTCGTTTTGGGCGATATAACCCATTCATTCGTTTTGTGCGTATATAGATTCCTGCATGCTGCATTACCGTGACCCTTAGCCTGCCTTGTGGATGATATTTTCTCATTGGAATACAGCAGGACAGGATGCCTTTTATCTAACAAACGCAAAAGCTGAGATTGTTGGAAGGACTAGGCTACTCAACAAACTTGTTTTTCGTTTCTGGGAGATCTCGTTATCGTTTTGGATTGGCGGATTTTTATGCTTATTGTTTGGACTTATGGACAATGAACTTTGAGGGGTGGTTGTTAGTGCTTTACAAAGCTTTGTGTTAATAAGTGTCGGTCCTCCTATCCTTCAGCTCACTGCGCGATGCAGTTGCGCATAGTGGCCACGAAGTCATTAACTGTTTACGACACAATACATGATATTTGTGTTTTTCGTTTCTTAGATTTAATGCATGTTTGACATGTAAACGGGCCTTCAGTCCGTTAACTTAAGGCCTTCTTTTGTATGGGGTTGCTCGCATCAGCCCGTAACCTGTGAGACTACCCATTTCATGAAGAGCAATTGTCTTGTGCGATCATTCCCCCTCCCCCACACTTGTCTAACCAGTTCACTAGACATTATAGCCTACCTATACGGCATTGAGGACGATTGCCTCCCTCCCCCTCTCTCTCGACAGACACTTCCTGACACTAGGGCTCGGGATCATGACATCAAAACTTCGCGGGCACAGCCACATTGGCAGCTTCACTCCTTAGTTTACTATGGATTACTATGGATTTACTCCCGCCGTGTGTTCCTGTTACTTAGTTTTTGCCTTCTTGGTCGTATGTTGCTGTGTAGTGGGGTGTAACAGTGCAACCCACGATCGCAAGAGGAAAAGAATAAATCGCTAGACTACTATATTTCTGCTTCTTGTCTTGTGCATCTGAATTCTGAATGGATATTACGTTCAGTGCGCTACCAAATGGCGGCGATATTCCTAGAATGCAAGGCGTGTGCCCGAGCCCTATTATGTAAATGCAAAAATGTGTGTGTGTGTGTGCGCTGAACCACGAATTCACATATTAACTTTTCTTTTCAGCAGACATCGCAATCATAAAAAAATCGCAAAACTTTCTTTTTTTTAATAAAATAACGCCTATTGTCTTAATGGGTTCCGGAGTGGTTCGTGGAGTAGGATTTGAGCACCGGTCGCTGACGTGTGATAAAAATGCATCAACCAGTTACGCCATGGTTCGAGTGTCATTACCTTCGCGCTTAGCCAAGAAATATAAAGGATTCAGTCGAGTTCATTTATTCGCGGCATGCACTTGAAACGCCGATCAAAAGTTCTGACATGTTAAACTGACGTTAGTTATTAATTCACCACATGACAAAATGCTGTTATATTGACGCACAGTAGCCCACGGTAGTCTATGTCTATCTCTGAATCAACATGAACATGCATTACGAGATCCATATAGTTCTAAGTTGCTAGAAACTTCTTTTGCGGAGCTAGGCCTACTAGTCGATGGTTACAATGAATCACCCTCACTGCCCTATCGCATGTCTGACCGTCCATTGTTACAATGTTACAAAATGCGCGATCTTCTCCATGCATGTAGCCTACGGTTATAAGTAAAGTGACATGATAGGCATGTATTAAAGATATTTCTGTTAAATACATTTTATTTTCAGTTGTCAAAAGTGGTGGGGACAACATCTGTGATAACAAGTGCTGGGTAAGCTACCCAGCGTCGCCGGTTAAAATGAACATGCCTCCGTTTTAAAATAGCCTATAGGCCTACACATTTCTTAGTATTCCTAGCATAAATGTAGCCTAAATGTCCATCTTTTCCATCTCTTTCGTCTTCGCCTTGACAATAATAGCCTATTCACGGAAATGCGGTCTTGTAACTAGGGATGGGTATTGATAAGTTTTTATCAATATTGATGGCATTATCGATTCTGCCTATCAATCCAATTCCTTATCAATTCTCTTATCGATTCCCAAAAAATGTAGGTGCACCCACATTTTTCATTGCATCGCCTTTAACGCCAAAAGGTCACCTTTTATCGCTCTCCTTTCATATAATGTGAATGATTTTTTAACAATAAGGCGTAGAAAAAGCTTGTCTTTATTTAAAACACAATAAGGAATATACATATTCTTTATAAAGAAGTATAAAGATGTATATATAGCCTACAGTGTATATATATAATATAATGTAATTCTTTATATATTCTAATCTATAGCCTACTTCAGACATTTCTGATATTCATGACATTCATGACTATTCATATTACAACTCTGCCTCTTTAATTCAGCTGTCGGCTTGAAGCCTCAAATTGTAAACAAAGTAGCATAGTTGGCTAGCTTATTATTATAGTCTACTGGTTGGACTGTTCAGTTTCCCCACGTGTGTCTAAGTTGCAAGGTAGGCTAATACTTTGTCTCCTTGGGACAGGCCCTTTTGAGTCTTAGAGTTGGAAAACATTGAGATGATCAGTCAACTTGAATGCAAGAGTTTGAATCAAATTTATGCAGTAGCCTACGCTATGATGCTAACCGAAATTAATTATAATGTCGCTAGTTGTCTTCTATGCATCATTGCTTTCACGATTGTGAATGTGCATGTCGAGGGGCGGGTGTCGCGCACGAGAGGGAGAGGGAGAGAGAGAGAGAGCGGGCCAAGGGGGTTACTTATATACAGTTTGGCAAAGTTGCACGCATAGTCTACAATTAAAACTTGTGAAGGAAACGTATGCTTTCACCCGAGCAGCGTCAGGTGCACCTAGAATTATTTTCAGGCACACTCTTAAACATTTTGGGCGCATATGCACTCTGGAGCCCTGGACCGGGCAACGTTAGCACCCCTCCGTAGTCTGTCAAACACATGACACTCTTGGAGCTTAATCCCATGCTTCATGGACAAATGTTTTAACATATTGCTGGTATTACTACCCTTACACAATTTGACTTGTAGTATGAGTCGTCGCAGAGGGCGTGCAGTAACACAAAATTTCAGGAAAACCGGAAAAGGTCCGACGTCATGGAGGCTGAGGGAATCGTTAAGGGAATCGATAACAAAAAAGACGTACGATGTCGATGGAATTGATAAGTTAAACCCGGTTCCAAGACGGAACCGGTTATCGATGCCCAACCCTACTTGTAACCGTAATGAATTAATGAATTAATCTAAGTGCCTATCGAGTCTTTCAGGTTGAATTGAAGGCGTCTAAAACCATTTTCATTAATTTCAACAATGGTTTATTGAAACGTCGTTTGATTATAATTTCGCCAGTCATCACCTTCATTTTAATGATTAAATGAGACGGATTAAATGAGACGGATATGCAGAGCATTTCTCTCCCTCTCGAATGACCCAAACGTTGCTCTGGCATCTCTGCTGGACTGACTGAGTTATAGGCTACGTCGAGTGAGAGAGCCAGCTGTGAGGTATGGCTGTAAAACATTCGAAAACTCTGAAACTGCAATCTGACATGCCGAGCGTGATGTCTCTTTTCTGCGCTTGTCTTCGGGTTTTTCCGTGTTTTCCGGTATGAGCCGAACCTTCATTTTATTAGGGCGGTCTTATGTTGCCCCCTTGCGGTTGCAGTTTTAAACAAAGTCCCGATGCTTCGGGAGTCCCGATGTGCGGGAAAGAAAGGAGCATTCTCAACCCGTACCATCTGTAAACTGAGAAGCTCAGACAAAATGTGATTGAGAATAATGTCTCTACCCAGTGGTGACTATCAGGAACTGTGCGAGGTCTGACAGGTTAAATACATTCTTTTATGTTTCAATGGTAAGTGAGACAGATACATGAACTGTTCCATCATGAAATACTTCAGCATCAAATCAAATCAATCCATAACTCCTTTGGCAGGTTTATGTTACATTATTGTTATTATCTGTTTAACAGAGAGACTTCCTCAGTATTGGGTTTGCATTATGAGAATACTCCATGTTATATGGAGGTGTGTACGGTATAAATGAGGTGTAAAACACTGAACATGATGTTTTCTAGTCTGAACTGTTTAGATAAGTCAGATTTCTTTTCATGCAGCTCTGGGTTAATCACACTGATCAGTCTTTAGTGGTGTTGTGTCTGTGGTTGGGCAGTGTTAACTCTGCGTGGTATTCAGGGCTCATATATTATTCTCTCCTCTTATTCCCCTTAGTAGTTTTCTTTTGGCCTGGTACTGTATGTGGGGCAGTTATATCCTTTTCCTCTCACTCTTCCTGCAGATTTGAAATTATTAAAATATAAATATAAGGCGACTATAGGAGGAGTCCTACAGTTGCCCCAAAATACCTAAACCTGCATGGTATGTACTTTTAAACATGACACATTATCTTTTTATCATCGTTTTTGTCTCTTTCAGACTTGTTGACTGTAAGCTAACAGAGAGGTCCTGTGAGATTGTGATCTCAGCTCTGCAGTCTGCAAACTCCCCCTTAAGAGAGCTGGACCTGAGTCAGAATTACCTGCAGAAATCTGGAGAAAAGCTGCTCTCTGCTCTACTGAGTCCAAACTGCAAACTGGAGGCACTGAGGTTCAATACAATTAGACAAAGACTCTTCAGTGATGTATTTTATTTCTGTGTTTTTTTCCGAATATATTCTTAAAGGGATATTCCGCCATTTTTGGAAATACGCTCATTTTCCACCTCCCCTTGAGCAAAACAATCGATATTTACCTTGTTCCCGTTCATCCAGCCATTCTGTGAGTCTGGCGATACAACTTTTAGCTTCAGCCTAGCATAGATCATTGAATCGGATTAGACCATTAGCTTCTCGCCTGCTAGCTTCATGTTTAAAAGTGACTAAGATTTCTGGTAATTTTCCCATTTAAAACGTGTCTCCTCTCAAGTTAGAAAGTGCAATAAGACCAACTGAAAATGAAACCTGGCGTTTTTCTAGGCTGATTTGACATGGAACTACACTCTCATCTGGCGTAATAATCAAGGCAACTTGCAAACGTACCATAGGCGCAGTGATATCGTACGCAGCATCTGAAAATAGTCCCCATAGACAACAAGCAGTAGTAGTGCCAGTAGTTTGCAAGTTGCCTTGATTATTACGCCAGATGAGAATGTAGTTCCATGTCAAATCAGCCTAGAAAAACGCCAGGTTTCATTTTTAGTTGGTCTTATTGCACTTTCTAACTTGAGAGGAGACACGTTTTAAATGGGAAAATTACCAGAAATCGTAGTCACTTTTAAACATGAAGCTAGCAGGCGAGAAGCTAATGGTCTAATCCGATTCAATGATCTATGCTAGGCTGAAGCTAAAAGTTGTATCGCCAGACTCACAGAAGGGCTGGATGAACAGGAACAAGGTAAATATCGATTGTTTTGCTCGAGGGGAGGTGGAAAATGAGCGTATTTCCAAATATGGCGGAATATCCCTTTAACCATCATGTCAACTGTACTTGACAGGCTTGCTGGCTGTGGATTCCATAAGAAATCTGGTGACATTTTGAGCTTTGCTCTGCAGTCAGTAAACTCTCGCCTGAGAGAGCTGGACCTGAGTAAGAATACTCTGGGGGATTGTGGAGGAAAGCTGGGCTCTGAAGCACTGAATCCACACTGTAAGATGGAGACACTTAGGTTGGTGTTATTGGGTGAATTCTGGATTTATAAGGACCCAATATATTTTAAGTACCTGTGTGTTAAATAATTTATTTCTTGTCTACTATTGTAAACAGTACAAAGAAAATGGAATCACATTGCATTACATTAAAAGACCTGTTGTTGTAAACTGTCAGATAAACCCTGTTTTATACTCTTGCAGACTTGCTGACTGTAAACTAACTGAAAAGTCCTGTGAGATTGTGATCTCAGCTCTGCAGTCTTCAGACTCCCCCTTAAGAGAGCTGGACCTGAGTCAGAATGACCTGCAGAATTCAGGAGAGAAGCTGCTCTCTGCTCTACTGAGTCCAAACTGCAAACTGGAAACACTGAGGTTGAATATAAATATGTATTTACCATTAGACAAAGACTCTCAAGGAAAACTGAATCACACTGTATGACATTTGACATTGATGTAAACGGTCAGATAACCCCTGTGAGGTTGTTGTGTTGTGTGTAGACGGTGTGAACCAGACAAGAACAGCATTACTGATCTACAGTACTCTTTAGTGTTTTATCCTCTCTGATTTTTAGAGTTTGTGATTTTTCCACACTGAACATTGAACAGGAAACAATATGGGAATCATTATTAAGACCAACTAGCAGAATCAACAATGTCATTTTAACTGATAAAGTTGTATCAATTCCCTCCTCATATTATTCTCTGCACTTATCCCTCACACACTGTATATGGGGCAGTTATATTATTTCCCTGTCTCAGTCTTCCTGTAGGTTTAACTTTACCTTTTTATACACTTCTGCCTCTCTTGCAGACTTGCTGGCTGTAAGCTAACAGCGAAGTCCTGTGAGATTATGGCCTCAGCTCTGCAGTCTGCAAACTCCCCCTTAAGAGAGCTGGACCTGAGTCAGAATGACCTGCAGGTGTCAGGAGAAAAACTGGTCTCTGCTCTACAGAGTCCAAACTGCAAACTGCAGACACTGAGGTCAGTAATATTCTTGATTGCGTTGGCAGACACTAATGTTGTAGACTATTTGGTGTCAAAAGTAGACTGTCCTAATCAGACAATGACAGCATCACTGTTTACCTTTGATAGAAATGTTGTCTTTGATTTCAGTATTTGTGATTCTGTTTTACAGACTTGTTGGCTGTAAACTTAGAGGAAGCTTTTTGGCCTTGGCTCACCAGGGGGCAAATCCCCACCTAAGAGAGCTGGACATCAACGACACTGAGCTTGAGGACTGTGGAGGAGAACTGCTCCATCAGCCACTGAATCAACACTGTATAGTGAGGTCTGTATTTCTTTTAACAGCACACAGAGACAGGTGCTTTCTATTTAATGAACAGCCATCATCTTTTTTCTATTATTTTATGTAATGTAATGAGAATAGAGGACATGCTGTTTACAGTGTTTTCCTCTTTTGCTGTAGACTGACCAAGTGTAAACTCAAAAACAGCTCCTCTGAGGTTGTGGTCTCAGTTCTGCAGTCATATATTTCTCAACTAAGTGAGTTGGACATGAGTGGCTGTGATCTGCAAACATCTGAAGAGAAGCTGCTCTCTGCTCTTAGAAACCCAAACTGCAAACTGGAGAAACTGAGGTCAGTAATACTCTGAATTAAAGTCTGTCCACAGATGACTTCACACTTTGAGTATCAAATAATGTTAATCAGATAGCATTTGATATTCAATAAGGAATTGACAAACGTGTTTCAATAGTACAGTATCTGTAACTTAGAGATTTGTAATTGCAGAATGTTGACATCACCATTTGATATTCAGTACTTGATAAACAAACAAACAATAGTAATTGCAGAATAGAGACACAGTACTGTCGAACAATTTGTACACAGACTAGATTTGTAAGTGAAGGACATCATTTGGTAATATTGAATTATGTAATAATTGTTTGTAAACACAGAAAATACAGTAAGACATATAAATACTGTTAACTATACAGTATAACAATACAATAAAAACACATATACAAAAAAATTAGAGGTGGGCATAGATTAATTTTGTTAATCTAGATTAATCTCACTGTAATCTTGAAATTAATCTAGATTAATCTAGATTAATTTTAGGTGCACCAGCGCAAAATTTAGGTGCACCCACATTTCTCATTGCATTGCCTTTGACGCTAAAAGGTCCCCTTTTTATTGCTGTCCTTTCATATAATGATTTTTTAACAACAAAAAGTCTAGAAAAAGCTTGAAACACAATAAAAGATTTTTTTCTTTACAAAATTATTTATATAAGCCTATTCTACATACTGAAATGTCTGATATTCATGACGGCACACTTTATGCATATTGCAGCCTACTATATTACAACTCTGCCTCTTTAATTCAGCTGTCTGCTTGAAACCTCAAAATGTAAACAAAGCCTAGCATAGTTGGCTACTTTATCATAGTTTACTAGTTGGACTGCTCAGTTTCCCCACGTGTGTTTACTGTAAGTTTCAATGTGGGCTAATACTTTTTCTCCTTTCGAGTTTTGGAGTTGGAAAACATTGGTATTGAGATTATCATCCAACTCATGCAAGAGTGACTTGAATGTAAGAGTTTTAATCAACTTTCTGCAGCAATGATGCTAACCGGAATTTATATTAATTTAGCTAACGTCTTCTATATGCATCATTGCTTTCACGATAGTGAATGTTTTATTTGGATTAAATGTGCATGTCGAGGGGCGGGTCGCGACTCGCGAGTGTCCATTGAGCGCGCACGGGAGAGTGAGGGAGAGGGAGAGGGAGAGGGAGAGAAAGCGGGCCAAGGAGAGGGGGGTTACTTCTATTAGGAATGAGCGATCAGGTGCCATTCGGGAGGGGTCTGAGCTTATCGTCCATGTTGGGAGGATGTATCATTGGTTACTGTTTGGTAAAGTTGCACGCATAGTCTACAATGACAACTTGTGAAAGAAAGCAGCCGAGCAGCGTCAGGTGCACCAGTGCGACCTAGACTTTTTTCAGGCGCACTCTTAAACATTGGCGTTCGCGCTAAGATATCAAGGTGAAAGTGATCATAGCTTGCGTGGTATAGACCCAGCTCCCAGCCCAACTTTGAGAATAGATTAACGCCGATATTTTTTTTATCGCCCGATAAGAGTTGCACGATAACGCAGCACGTTAACGCCGATAACGGCCCACCACTAAAAAAAATATACAATTACAATTGAAAAGAGGGAAGGACTAGTGCAATACCAGTATAGTCTGAGATTTAAGATTTAAATATACTGTAGATATAGTGCAAGACAGCTCAGTGTAATAGTAATATATTAATAGTAACATTGTAATTGTCGCTTTAATGGTAATATGTTAATAGTAACATTGTAATTGTCACTTTAAAGGTATACTATGCAACATTTTTCAGTAAATCAATTCGTTCCATACTGTTATGATTAAATGAGTCATTACCGGTCGAACAATGTTATTTTCGGCCGCCCCAGTGGTCTGTAGCAGTAGAACCACGCTTGCAATTTCAGGAGTCCTCGGGCACGCACCCATGCTCTACTCCAGGAAGTGTCATGTGAAGTCTCATGATAAGGCACGGCAGACTGACCGATTGAGGAGTTTCGTAAAATATACACGCTAAAGCTGTAGGGGAAGCTCTGCAGAGAAATATGCAAGCATAAAACGAGTGAAAACTAAAAATGAAAGCGAAACCGCGATGAAATCGCCAATCCTGCATAGTTTTCCTTTAATGGTAATATTGTTGTTGTCAGTGTAATGGTGATATGTGGAATATGCATGAGGTAGATTAGCAGATCAGTGGTGATTGACTTTGTTCAGTGTAAGGGTGGGGACTACTTTAAGATAATCTATTGTGATTTCTGGAGCTACAACAGGCATTTGGCTGTTGGTGGGTTCTAATTTCCATCCCTGATACAGTCACAAATCATTTTAATAAGATAGAGTAATCTGACGACATGCAGCTGTTCCGTCCTCTAATTATTTAGCAACTCTTGCTCTCTCTGACTCCCGTCTGATTTGCAGACTTTTCGGCTGTGGACTCACTGAGAAGTCTGGTGACATTTTGAGCTTTGCTCTGCAGTCAGTAAACTCTCGCCTGAGAGAGCTTGACCTGAGTAAGAATACTCTGGGGGATTGTGGAGGAAAGCTGGGATCTGAAGCGCAGAATCCACACTGTAAGATGGAGACACTCAGGTTGGTGTTATTGGGTGAACACTGTTTCACAGGCTTTACAAGATCCCATTCCCAACATTATGCAATTGTGTTTTCTTTTTTGTCTGAAGTTGGTAGAATGTTTTGAAGCATGCTGCCTACATGTTGTTCCTCTCCAATCTTTTGCAGACTTGCGGGTTGTAAACTGACAGACAGAGCCTTAGATGATGCAGCCTCTGCTGTGCAGCACATGGTCTCCCTGAAAGAACTGGACCTGAGTGACCATCACTTGGATATCGCCAACATTCAGCGTCTGAATGTCTCCAACAGTTTGCAGATATTAAGGTTACTTTTTTTTTATCACTCTTTTGATTTCTCTCTTGGTTTTATTTTCTCTCTTGATTTCTTGCTTGTTTGTCTAAGATATCTGCTGTATATTTGCTACAGCAAATGCACTGTATGGTTCAGTAAGGGTCCCTAAATTGAGTAAACTAAGTCTTCTCCTACATTCTGGTATGCTGAGGGAAATTACACAATGTATGAAGGAATCTACAGTGTCCATATTCATACGTATGATCTGAATAGTGTCCATACAGTATTCATATGATCTGAATAGTGTTCATATTCATATGATCTGAATAGTGTCCATATTCACACTTATGATCTGAATAGTGTCCATATATAGGATCTGAATAGTGTCCATATGTATACATAGGATCTGAATAGTGCCCATATTCATACAGTATAGTGTCCATAATATTCATACATATAATCCAAAGTAATGTACTTTAAATCTCTCTAATTCCCTCACAGTATCAACATGCATGGATTAGGTCAGGGAGAAGGGAGTCCACTCTATGCACTGAAAGACCTGGCTTGTTATTTCCGGTGGAGCCTGGTGTTTTCGTATCCGCCGTTGCTAATGTAATTCGTGTCTACATGGACCCAGTTGGGTGTTGCACCTAGTGAGTCAGCACATTACGATAAAGAAGGATTCATGCGTGTGGTAATATTTTTATTATTGGGCAAACAAGATATTCAGCGTCGGGGTGAACATGTAAGGAGCAGAATATAACAGAAGATGCTGTTACAACACCGCTAACACTCCACTGGAAATAAGTGAGCCAGGTCAAGATCTTTCCGTTGCATAGAGTGGATTGCCAATCAGTATGTCTGTTGTAACATTGTTCCACAGCTGTGTAGGTTCAGGTCTTTATTCAGTCATGTCACTGTCAGTTCTATTATACAACATGCCCCATGTTGAAGTCCCATGTCCATGTTGTAGTTGTATTGATGTGAGTTCTCCTGTGTTCTCTTTCTCTCTCTCCCCTCTAAAGGTATCACCATGGAGAAAATGGCAGAATCCAACCAGAACTGAGAAAGTGTGAGTGTTGATTAATATTTAAGCAATAAGCCCTGAGAGGCCGTCGTTTGGACTGGTTTTAGAACAGCTAAGGGGCGTTGTTAGGCACAACACACAATCTGTGCTGTATCTGTGATTATCTGTACAGGTGTGACCACATGTTGTGTCATTTCTGATCACACTGACGTGTGTGTGTGTGTGTGTGTGTGTGTGTGTGTGTGTGTGTGTGTGTGTGTGTGTGTGTGTGTGTGTGTGTGTGTGTGTGTGTGTGTGTGTGTGTGTGTGTGTGTGTGTGTGTGTGTGTGTGTGTGTGTGTGTGTGTGTGTGTCTGTCTGACTGTCTGTATGTGCTTTCTTATATACTGTACATCATTTGGAAAGTGTCTTGTCACTAGCAACAATATGTCTTTATCATTGAACAGTATTTGGTGGTTCTTACGGGAAATATTTTGGTTATTTGGAA
Source organism: Sardina pilchardus (assembly GCF_963854185.1). Classification (NCBI taxonomy): domain Eukaryota; kingdom Metazoa; phylum Chordata; class Actinopteri; order Clupeiformes; family Clupeidae; genus Sardina; species Sardina pilchardus. The sequence continues at coordinate 38,041,807 of NC_084994.1, forward strand.
GCTTAATATAATTGATACCATTTCCATGTGTACTGAACTTGTTGGAGGAAAGTTTGAGTGTTTTGAGTGTAGAATGAAAGGGAAAGATCAGAGCAGCACAACACAAGACTTAAAGTAGAAAGAAAAAGTCACTGTGATCTGATTTCAGACTCTGATGACCTTGGTGAATGTTAAACACACATGTGTACATGGGGAATGGAGACGAGGCTTTAACATGTTAATGTGTTTAATGTGCAGTTTAATTATCCAGATGGTGGCAGGTAGGGATGTAACGGTATGAAAATTTAACCCCACGGTTATAGTGACCAAAATTATCACGGTTTTCGGTATTATCGCGGTATTTTAAAAATTGTGTGTACGATAGGCTGTGTTAAGAAAGCGCTGATGGGTGTAGACAAGCTGAAATATTTTAGTTTAAAAAAGTGTTTCTTACATTAAAAATAAAGGCAAACCCTTATTGCCTTCAGCAGGATACCGATCATTCACAGCAGTGGCAATCCTAGTCTCTGCTCAACCCTCCACACACACAGAAAATGGCTTGTCTTGTTTATTGCATATTTTGAATTCATAAACTTTATATATTTTGCTAATAGTTTAGAATATGTTAGGATCTGCATAATTACTTAATTGCTTAACATATTCAGTAATTTGAATACTTCATATTGATTTTTAAACTATTACACTTGTCTTTAATAACAGGGGTGTTGTGCAGGTCTAATTGAGAGCCTGTCACTTTAAGAGATACGTGAAGTAGCCTAATTATATTAACCTTCATTCGGTTTTAGTAGTCACGCATAGTTCAAGGATATCCGTTTTCATTGAATAAAATGAATGTCCAAAAAATCAACAAGTCAAAGAAAATATTGCTGGGATCATAGAAAAGATAAGTGTCTTGCAATGTTAACTTCTATGATTTTGGTGAGCACTAGGCTACTGTACATTAGCCTAATGATAGACATGCCGCGTGAGCTAACGGGATAGTTACCTTGATGGAAAAGATTGCCAATAGGCTGTGTAGCTTTTTTCGGAAATTGAATTAAACACTACAGTAGGCCTAAATGAACTAAATTCCATAGCCTACTGTAGTTAGGTTACCGTGGCATTGTGCTCACTTTTTCCTTGGTTGGAAATGTTGGCTGCTTATAGCTTAACTTATGATTTGGAGTTTGGTATATCTGTTATATCCAATGAGTGACACCCAGCGCTCAACATAAAACTTTACGGCATTCTCCTGATAACGTTAATGGAATAGCCTAGATTTAATGTGAACGTGTAGGCCTACATAAAAAGACGCAGAGTGGCCAAATGATACAGCGCACGTTTTGGGGTGAAAATGTTGCGCCCTTTAAAAGCAGGTGTAGCCTTATCCGAATCATGGTTAAATCCATCAATTAGAAAACAGAATTAGTAAGGTAAAGTTTTGTTTCATAGTAGCCTTCCAGCTTGTGTCAAAGCAGGCTCGGATGAAGCTGGGAGGAATTAAACACGCGGTTACCACACCGTAGTATCAACCGTGATAATAATGATATTCGAAATGAACGCGGTAATTGTTATCATCAACATTTTTATCATGGTTTACCGTCACACCGGTAATCGTTACATCCCTAGTGGCAGGTAACTGCTGTAACTGCACCTGGCTAAGGCCTCTCCAAGGTTTCTCCTCCTTGCTCACACCAATGGGCATCTATGAAACAAACCGGTCCAAACAGGTCACTAACTAGGCACTACTAGATATGTTGCTTTGGTCTGGGTAGCATAAGCAGCCATTTGGTATCATTGTTCATTTCTCAGTTTGTTCATAGTTGGCAGTATTGGTCTGCTCAACCCAAGTTTTGTCGTTATTGAATGGCATTTCCTGCTGCTTTACAGGTGTACAGTAGTTCCATGATGGCGTCCATTTAGACTCTTGGGTGATGGGCAGTAATGTTCTGGTGCTAACATGGCTGTTAAATCATCTTGTGTGTGCTTGCACTGTGGCCAGTTCTTTGACTGATTTGAAGATTTTCAACTGATTTTTGCTTTGCTTGACTTGTTTTTTGCTGTAAAGGAAATTTAAACATTCAATTGTGGCCATTAGTGGATTAAAAACAATATACAGTAGCCAGACATCAGAGAGATGGCAGAGACAGGAGGAAGGAGAACTTGTGCAGCATGATACATGAGAAGCCCCCGGCAGCCTATAGGCTTGCAACAGCCAAGTTTCTGATGTTTGACACACAAGCATTTGTTTGTGTGTCTGAGTGAGTGTGGGTTCATGAGTGTGTGCAGTGTGCGTGTGCAGGCACATCTGCAATTGTATGCCTGTGTTTGTCTGTGCTTTTGTGTGTGTGTGTGTGTGTGTGTGTGTGTGTGTGTGTATGCATGGTGAAATGTGTACGCCACAGTTGGAGTAGTGCAAGGATGAAAGTGGTAAATAAACACAGGGGGGCAGTGTGTGTGTGTGGGGGGGTAAATATGGGGAGTTGGAGTAGGAGAGACAACTATATATTAGACAATACAAGACTGTACAGTACCACACATAGCCATACTATCCATACATGCACACATGATACAGCCATACATAATTGTACACACAAACACACACACACACACAAATGCACACACACAACCACTATACTTACAGGTAAGACAATTATACATACATAAAACGGCAGGCCCATGGACATGAGACATGTACTGCAAACAGTATACATTCTGGATGCAGTATAGCAAGTGTGAAATTAACAGTGTAGGTAGAATTTAAAAAGTAAGTAGTGACCATGGCAATGCATCCAGTATAGCATATCATAAAAGAAATAAGGCAGCACATGTGGGCAATAAAGGGAAGGAACTGTTCAGTCACTGACCATTTAGGATTCTGACAGCTTGTGGTATTAAACTGTGTCTGAATGGTGTGGTGTGGGTGGTAATGCTCTGGTAGCGCTTACCAGAGGGAAGCAGAGAGAAGAGGGAGTGAGCTGGGTGGCTGGCATCCTTGATGATGGACTCAGCCCTCCTCTGACAGCGTGTGGAGTAGACAGTTGACAGAGGTGACAGTTGACAGTTGACAGAGGTCTATGGTGGTAGAATAGTGTCATACCTTGCAAGCTCAATACAACATCCTCAGGAGCAAATACTATTAATTCACTCAGACACAGCAGCGAGCGAGGAAAACAACAGCTGGGAGCCATACGCTCTCCAAGATGAGTTCTGCTCGCTCTCTTGAAGTACAGCTTTGCTCGCGTGGGTTGACTTTTGACAGTTTGGGGGACAGAACCAATGGAGTTGCCTGTTGTGATTGGTCATTTTTCAACCTGAAGTCCCGCCCGCTTAGTTACTGTCTGTTGCTAAATTTCTACAGTCGTGTGTAATATTAACCACCCCTTCTGTTGTTTCTGTTTACTGCTTACTGTGTGTGTGTGTGTGTGTGTGTGTGTGTGTGTGTGTGTGTGTGTGTGTTCAATATTTGTGTCTGTGTGTGTGTTATTGCTCACTGTGTTTGCTGCTTACTGTTTCTCTTTTGTGTGTGTGTGTGTGTGTGTGTGTGTGTGTGTGTGTGTTCCCATTGTTCCTGCTCACTGTTTGCTGCTTACTCGGTTTCTCTTTGTGTGTGCGAGCGTGTGTGCGTGTCCAGTATGTGTGTGTTTGCTCTGGTAGCACTTACCAGAGGAGAGAAGAGAGGATAGGGAGTGAGCTTGGTGGCTGGCGTCCTTGATGATGGACTCAGCCCTCCTCTGACAGCGTGTGGAGGCTGCTCAGACCCAGGTCTCTTGATGGCACAACAGTGTTAAAGGCAGAGCTGTAGTCAGTAAACAGCATCCTGACAGGTGTTTTTCTTGTCCAGGTGAGCTAGGGCAGTATGCAAGGTGATGGAGATGGACAGATCTGCCGTGCGTACAGTATATGGAAACTGAAGTTGGTCCAGGAAAGCAGGGTGGTGTGTAGATGTAGGCTGTAACCAGTCTCCCCAGACAGTTCACCACCACGGAGGTTAGGGCGATGGGCCAGTAGTCATTCAGGCAAGACACAGCACTTTTCTTGGGCACTGGCACAATCGTTGTCTTTGTGAAACACAAAGGCACTGTGCACCAGGGCAGGGACAAGTTGAAGATGTCAGTGTAGGTTTGTGGCACCTGAGTGGTGCACGTCTTGAATACACAAGACGGGATGTCATCAGCGCTGGCAGCTTTGTGAATTTTAACCCGTTTTAAAGGTTTTGCCAACCTCACCCTCTGAGACCTGTAAGATGTCTCCTCCTACTGGAAGAGCACCTTCATCCCCCGGTTTAGACTCACAAGACTCAAAACGAGCATAGAGTTTATTTAGCTCGTCCAGAACCGAGGCAGGTGTGTCTGTAAGAGCTGGTGTCGCTTTATAGTCTGTGATCACCTGCAGTCCCTTCCACAGGCAATGTCACAGTTGCTGAAGTCATTCTCCAACTCATTCCCATACTGTTTTTTAGCCACTTGTATTGCCCTTCTTAGTGTGTACCTTGAGTTCTGATATCTAATCAGGTCGTGGTCCTCTCCCTCAGGCTCAGGTAAACAGCGTTGTTTACCCAGGTGTTCTGGCTGAGAAAGGATCGGACGATATGGGAATGCACACACAAGTCCATGATGTAGTCCGTCACCTGATGCACTCTGTCATTGAACCGGCGTACTCGTCCAGCTCCGCCGAGGAGTCTTTGGACACAGACCACTCCGTTAAGTCAAAACAGTCCTGAAGTTCAGACTCGTGTTCTGCAGAGCAGCATTGAACTTCACTCACTGCTGGTTGCTCACACTTTAGCTTCGGTTTTGTAGGCCGGCAGGAGGAGCACTGACAAATGGTCACAAAGTAGGGAGTCCAGGAGAGTCATACACTCATAGACAATACAGCAGTTACAGTATGTACGTGTGAAACAAGTGGTCCGATTTACCAAAGAGTGTGTGTGGTACAGACCTGTATGAGCCTTTCAGTGGGGTGAAACAGTGGTCGAGGGTCTGATCGCCCCTGGTGGGACGGGTGACGTGCTGGTGGTACTTGGGAAGGACTGTTTTGAGGTTGCAGTGATTGATGTCACCCGTTATGATGAGGATTGCTTCCTGGTGCTGACTCTCTTGTTTACAACATACAGTTCAAGTGCCGCTGCAGCAGGGGCGTCTGGTGAAATGTAAACAGTTGTGAGAAGTATAGAAGGAAACTTTATCAGCAGATCAAACGGATGCCATAGTCAGATACTCCAAAAGTGTGTTTGGGCTAAGCCAGGTCTCGGTGAAACAGAGTACACTGCACTCTCACAAGTCCCTGCATGAGCTGATGCAACAGTGGAGCTCATCCAGTTTGGTCTCCATGGACTGCAGATTAGCCAGCAGTAAGGTAGGGATGGGAGGCCGGGTTGGACGCCTTCGCCGTCTGGCTAAGACGCCACCTCGTCTCCCCCTCCTCCACCGATGAGTAGACCTGTTGACCGATCCGCTTGTGGAGTTACAAACAATATCCACAGGTAATCCTGTTATATTTATATTGATCATTACATTGCTTCTGATGTCCAGGAGAGTCATACAGTCATAGACAATACGGTAGTGTGTGTGGTGTGTGTTGTCCCTGCTCCCCTCCTGTGTGTGTGTGTTTGTATATATTGTCTTTTGATCCGTGAGGGAAATTTGGTCTCTGTATTTCTCCCAATCCGTGAGTGAGTGAAACACACACAGCACACAGTGAGGTGAAGCACACACACTAACCTGGAGCAGTGAGCTGCCTGCTACAGTGACGCTCAGGGAGCAGTGAGGGGTTACAGTAGGTGCCTTCCTCAAGGGCACTTCAGCCGTGTGTGTGAGCGCAGGAGAGCAGTGAGGGGTTACAGTAGGTGCCTTCCTCAAGCGCACTTCAGCCGTGTGTGTGTGTGTGTGTGTGTGTGTGTGTGTGTGTGTGTGCCTTCCTCAAGGGCACTTCAGCCGTGTGTGTGTTTGTGTGTGTGTGTGTGTGTGCCTTCCTCAAGGGCACTTCAGCCGTGTGTGTGTGTGTGTGTGTGTGTGTGTGTGTGCCTTCCTCAAGGGCACTTCAGCCGTGGATGTGAGCGCAGGAGAGCGCAACCTCTTCCCCTTCCCACATTTTTCCTGCTGGTCGGGGATCAAACCCGAAATCCTAACCTGTGTGTTTGTGTTTGTTTGTGTGTGTGTTGTCACGACTATCTAGCTCAGAGTAGCCATGACGTAAAGGGAGACCACACCGTTTGAACAGTTAAATACAAATAATTTATTAAAGCATACAATTATACCACTAAAGCATAATCTAAATCAAGACCAATATCAAGTCAGTAAATGAGAAGCAACAAATGGTTAATCAAATGTGTTGTGCAGATCAGTGAAGTGTAGGCTATGTGTTAAGCAAAAGGCAAAAGGGAGTATGATGCTGCTGCCACCAGCACAGAGGCCTGAGCCAAGCAAAGCAACGCAGAGCAAAGCAGAGAGAGAGCAGCAGGCCAAAGGTGTTGTTGAACAGTCCCGCCAATCAGCTGTTGTCTAGCCCAGGTAGACCAGAAAACAGACAGCTCCCCCTTCAGACTCGGGGGAGAGAGACTGCCCGAACTTACACTGTCAAAAGGTGGAGTGAGCACACCCAGCACGGCAAAGCGGGCGTGACAGTGTGTGTGTGTGTGTGTGTGTGTGTGTGTGTGTGTGTGTGTGTGTGTGTGTGCCTGCCCCCCTTCTGTGTATGTGTGGTGTGTGTTGCCCCTGCTCCCTGTGTGTGTGTGTGTGTGTGTGTGTGTGTGTGTGTGTCTGCGTGTCTGCCCCCCTTCTGTGTATGTGTGGTGTGTGTTGCCCCTGCTTCCCTCCTGTGTGTGTGTGTGTGTGTGTGTGTGTGTGTGTGTGTGTGTTTGTTCCTCCTCTGGCGTCCTCTCTGTACCTGTCACTGTACTCACTCACGCACACAGTTTTTGTCTTTGTGTGTGTGTGTGTGTGTGTGTGTGTGTGTGTGTGTGTGTGTGTGTGTGTGTGTGTATGTGTGTGTGTGTGTGTGTGTGTGTGTGTGTGTGTGTGTGGTGTGTGTGTTGTCCCTGCTCCCCTCCTGTGTGTGTGTGTGTGTGTGTTTGTGCATTTTTGTGTTTGTTCCTCCTCTTGCCTCCTCTCTGTACCTGTCACTGTTCTCACTCACACACACACACACACCCCCACTGTATTTGTGTGTGTGTGTGTGTGTGTGTGTGTGTGTGTGTTGTACCTGCTCCCTTCCTGTGTGTGTGTGTGTGTGTGCGTGTGTGTGTTTGTTCCTCCTCTTGCCTCCTCTCTGTCACTGTTTTCACAGTTCTCACTGTACTCACTGTTCTCACTCACTCACACACACACACTCACACACACACTGTATTCGTGTTCTCACTCACACACATACACTCACACACACACACACACACACACACACACACACACACACACACACACACACACACACTGTATTTGTGTGTGTGTTTGTGTTTCTTGTCCCTGGTCCACTCCTGTGTGCGTGTGTGTGTACTCACTCACTCACACACACACACACACACACACACAGTGTTTGTCTTTGTGGTGTGTTGCCCCTGCTCCCCTCCTGTGTGTGTGTGTGTGTGTGTGTGTGTGTGTGTGTGTGCGCGTGTGTTCCTCCTCTTGTCTCCTCTCTGTACCTGTCACTGGTCTGACTGTTCTCACTGTACTCACACACACACACACACACACACACACGCACACACACACACTCTCACACTCACTGTGTTTGCCTATGTGTGTGTGTGTTTGTCTCTCTGTGTGTATGTATTTGTTCTGATGAGGATGTTCTCTCCTCTCTCCTCTCCTCTTGTGTGCAGATGCCTGTGAGCTCACACTGGACCCAAACACAGCAAACAGAACTCTCTCTCTCTCTGAGGGGAACAGAAAGGTGACACGTGGGAGTGAGCAGCCGTATCCTGACCACCCAGAGAGATTTGACTCCATCTTCTCTCAGGTGCTGTGCAGAGAGGGTCTGACTGAACGCTGCTACTGGGAGGCTGAGTGGAGTGGTGGTTGGGTTGATATAGCAGTGGCCTATAAGAGCACCCCGAGGACACAGGGGAGTGGGGAGAGCAGCTTGTTTGGATCTAATGCCAAGTCCTGGAGACTGTTCTGCTCTGGTAACAGTTACTCTGCCAGGCACAATAGTAAGGAGACTGCCATACCTGCCCCCTCCTCCTGCTCCAGCAGAGTAGGAGTGTACCTGGACTGGCCAGCAGGCACTCTGTCCTTCTACAGCGTCTCCTCTAACACACTCACCCACCTGCACACGTTCCACTCCACATTCACTGAGCCCCTCTATCCTGGGTTTTATGCTTATATTAACTCCTCAGTGTCCTTGTGCCAGATCACATGACCTCCTAATCCTGCAGCAGAGTAGAGCAACACACACCTATTTACACACGTGTGCGTGTGCGCGTGCGTGTACGCGTGTGCGTGTGCGCGTGTGTCCTTTTCATCCTCTGTGTTCCATCTTCCCTCTGACTGTGTTTTCACCTCAGTTTCTCTTACTCTCTTTGTGTGTGTGAGGGGGGTTGTGTCTGTGTAGTGTTTGTTGCTCCTGCTTCCCTCCTGTGTGTGTGTGTGTGTGTGTGTGTGTGTGTGTGTGTGTGTTGCCCCTGCTCCGCTCCTGTGTGTGTGTGTTCCTCCTCTTGCCTCCTCTCTGTACCGGTCACTGTTCTCACTGTATTCACTGTTCTCACTCACACACACACTCACTCACTCACTCACACACACACACACGCACACACACACACACACACACACACACACACACACACACACACTCACAGTCACACTGACACACACTCACACATTCACTCACTCACACACACTCAGTCACAAACACTCACTCTGTCTCTCTCACACACACACACACACACACACACACTATACACTCACTCACACACACTCAGTCACAAACACTCACTCTGTCTCTCTCACACACACACACACACACACACTAGCTCACACTGACTCACACTCACACACACACTTACTCACATTCATTCTCACACACACACACACACTCGCTCAGTCACACTCACAATCACACTCATTCTCACACACACACACACACACTCTCACGCACGCACGCACGCACACACACACACTCACTCGAACTCAAACACACACACACACACACACACACACACACACTCACTAGCTCACACTGACTCACACTCACACACACATTCACTCACATTCATACTCACACACACACACACACACTCGCTCAGTCACACTCACAATCACACTCAGTCTCACACACACTCACTCTCACTCTCACGCACGCACGCACGCACACACACACACTCACTCGAACTCAAACACACACACACACACACACACACACACACACATTCACACACTCGCTGACACTCAAACTCAATCACACACACATACACTTACACTCACACACACACTCTCTTTCTCATTCTCTCTCTCTCTCTCTCTCTCTCTCTCTCTGTGTTTCTGCTTTCTCTATTCCTTCCTCTGTGTAGCATCATCCCTCCTTCTGTTTTGTTTTCCTGGCTATTTCTCCTGTTTCATCCCTCCATTTTACAGTTTTTTACAATCACTTTGCTACTATTTTCAGAACCTTGATGTCATTTTTCAAAACTCTAGACACAAAACTCAAAACGGTTATCACTTGTAACACAGGCCCTCTAATGTTCAAAACATTGGATTGTACATTCACATCTTCAAAGAAATCTTGCAATTGCACAATCATTGGTTCAAAAAACAAATTTACTGTGAAATACCACTGAAACATAACTATAGATCACCCGCACACAAGTAACCTATAGTTTCATTGTGTCATTGTTTGTACAATCATTAGATATTGTAGAACAAAATAGGTGATACAGGTTTCATTAAGGTACTACAGGAACAGTGCAGTAAACACATCTCTGTAAAAGTACTGCAGTAGTAGAGAGAATACTACAGACACAGTGGAATCACTGATCAAAGTTTGTAATATATTGATGCAAAACACTACAGTACAATCACAACATAGGTTTATTTGAATTAAAGTAAAAATAATTAGCTATGAAATAGAAAAGAAAAGACAGCCTGATGAAAATATAAAATATAAAAAATATATATGTTTTTATTTAAAGAAATAAAATATTAGGCTACATCCATGGATATTGTAGTCTAATTGGTTCATGCTCCACGCTAATTGGTGACAGTGAATCTCGTTACAGTATCTTGAAACTTTCATGATTTGCAGTAAACATGGAAGATTGTGTGTGTGTTTCGTGTTTCCATGCAACTGCATAAGAGTAATGCAACAGTTACTTATCATTTTGAGCAGTTGTATCAATTGATAGTTAGATCATTGTAAGGAAATGAATAGGCGCTCATTTTAAATGTCATATTGAACAGGTGAGTTTTGTTGAATGAACAAATGATCTAAGTTGTATGTGTATTGTATCCAAGCAATCGAGAAAAGGGTTAGAGTTTTGAAAAATGTGCATTTTGATCATTGGTTGTGAGTTTTGTGTCTAGAGTTGTGAAAAATGACATCAAGGTTCTGAAAATAGTAGCAAAGTGATTGTAAAAAACTGTATTCCTCACACACACATTTCTCTCCCCCTCTCTCTGTCGCTCCATTTCAATCCTGTATTCTATATTTGATCATCTACATTATATGGTGAGCATGTCGTATCCAACTAGAGCAAACACACCAGATAACAAATGAATGTTGTGTGTTGATGATCTTAGAGTGACATTTGAACTTGAACTTGGAGTGTTGTATGTACTCTGAAGAACGGGTTTTCTCCACCGTTAATTGATATTAGTAACAATGGAGTTTGTTGCTGCAGAGACTTTTTTTACATTGATATACTTGAGGGAGACAGAAGGAGGGGAGTCCCTTATTTTCCCCTGTGTTTTTGATTATAAATTGTATTTTTGATAGTAAATGAAATATGTTATTGGTTAAAATGTTGTCTTAACCTTGATATGTGTATATCCACAAAGGCAAACAGGGTTTAATTAAAATATACAAATTAATTGAAATAAAATGTTAAATGTATGTTATATTCAATTTCATGGCACATATGTATTCTTAATGAGTCATTCTCCTTGACCTTAAGGAATTAAGTTAAAATAAAATGTAAACAAATGTTTGGTGTGTGTAGTATTGTGTTCAGTTTCAAGGTGTGCATATTCTTAATGAGTCATTCTGCTTGACTTTGACAATGTCAGCCAGGTCAAGTCCTCCTTCTATGTCATAACCCAGTACGGTTTTGATGTGGAGTTACTGTGGGGAAGAATTAGCCTTTGAGACTCAACTGTGAAACCAATACAGCATTTATTCCTTCTTCATAACACATTTCCTGTGTAATATTCACTGGCAGCAGGTGATAACGGACTGAAAATCCTCAATACTTATGCCTCGTGTAAAGGACGAGGCTGGTTCATTTATTCCCAGGGAAAGGTCCTCTAGCAATTGTGCAGGCACAGTGGAAGGCAATCACTAGACCAGCAGGTGGTGCCACACTGTGGCCAGCTAATACAACATTGAAAACACATTGATTGTCAAATTATGCCAGAGCAAGAAATTAATACTTAATCATCTTGATCAAATAAGTCATAAACACGTTGACACGTTGAAAGTGTTTTGTTCCAAAACCCTTTCCCCTGCTGAAGAGGGTGTTGATCTTCAGTCTCAATCACACACATAACAGACTGCATCATATTCAATAAGTATATTTTTTGCATAGCCTGTAATATGTTATTAGAAAGCCTAATTGTTTAATTGTATGCAACTGTTTTTTTTTTTTTTCTTGTTTGTACTTTTTCTGTGGCCCAGTAGGGATTGTCCTGCAGCATTTGATCATGTTTCCGTTCCATGCGGCCCAGCAGTGCTGGACGGTGGCGCGCTGTCTGCAGCGGTGTCCAGCGGGACGTGGAGCCCAACTGTCAGTTGGTGAGGTTCCAGCTGAGCTGCTCCACCATGTTCCTGCTGCCTCAGGCCTACTGGGACGGCCCTGAACATCAGGGAGGTGAAGGTTCAGTCCTCACTGACTGCTGTGGAACCAGCTGTTGACCTCAATGCAAATGGAGGGACACTAGTGACCCTCAACAGAGTATCCAGCTGCTGCAGGTAAGCTGAGCAGAATGCAGTGCAGTCGGCCCGCTCAAGATAACACAGAGTCCAGTAAACAGGCACATCTGGGCTTCTATAACACAGAGTCCAGTAAACAGGCACATCTGGGCTTCTAACACAGAACACAGTAAACTGGCACATCTGGGCTTCTAACACAGAACACAGTAAACAGGCACATCTGGGCTTCTATCACAGAACACAGTAAACTGGCACATCTGGGCTTCTGTTATGTTAGTCCATCCTGTCCAGCGATAACAGCTTCAACTCTTCTGGGAAGGCTTTCCACAAGGTTTAGAAGTGTGTTTATGGGATTTTTTTTACCATTCTTCCAGAAGCATATTTGTGAGGTCACACACTGATATTGGATGAGGAGACTGGCTCTCAGGCTCTGCTCTAATTCATCCCAAAGGTGTTCTATCGGGTTGAGGTCAGGACTGTGCAGGATAGTCAAGTTCATCCACACCAAACTCTGTCAACCATGTCTTTACAGACCTTGCTTTGTGCACTGGTGCAGTCAGCCCCCTATTTCTATTTTGTTTGCTAAAATTACATACCCAAGTTTTAAGCAGAATGATAGAAGAACGAATGATGTTTCAAAAGATATACAGTATGCGTTTTTCTTAGATCCTTTTTGGAAACTCCAAACTGTATAACCAGAATTAAACACCTCTAACTTAACAACCCCTTTGCCTGCAAACTAAACCCTGGCCTCCAATGAAGCTGACACTTTGGGGGGCTACTATTTGGGTTTGGATGTTGGTGAACCTGGAATAAAATAAAAGAAGCATTATCCCAATAATCATTAATTTCTATTCTGCCTATGACATTTTGATAATAAAAGGCCCCAAAAAAGTGCACTGGCTAATGTGTAGGGGTGGGAGTGGATCATGGAGACATGTGTAGAGAGGTGGGAGGGGAGACAGTGCTGAGTGTAGAGAGGTGGGAGTGGAGACAGTGCTGAGTGTAGAGAGGGGAGAGTGGAGACAGTGCTGAGTGTAGAGAGGTGGGAGTGGAGACAGTGCTGAGTGTAGAGAGGTGGGAGTGGAGACAGTGCTGAGTGTAGAGAGGTGGAGACAGTGCTGAGTGTAGAGAGGGGGGAGTGGAGACAGTGCTGAGTGTAGAGAGGTGGGAGTGGAGAGTGGAAACAGCCCAGAGTGTATAGAGGGGAGAGTGGAGCATGGAGACTGCCCCTAGTGCACTTCCTCATCCTACTCCTCTCACTCTCTCTTCATGTCTTCCTTCTCACTCACACACACACACACACACACACACACACACACACACACACACACAGCAGAGGTTGCGATTCACTTTTTTTAAATTATAGTGGTGAAAACCTGCACAGTGACATCTCCAGCAAACACATCTCTGTAACAGACACAATGTGAAAATCTATAGTATAAAATCTATACTATAATTATATAGTTTCTATAGCATAAAATCTATACTATAAGTATATAGTATCACAATTTCATTAACAGAATCAACAGAATCAGAATCATCAACCAATACTAGAGAAGCACTCAGAGAGAGCAGACCTCCGCCAAGCGTAACAAAGTTCAACCAAGACTCCCCCTGTGACTGTTCTGTTGAAACCGGCAGACCTGATGTGCATGGAGACGCCTGCAACCAGTCATCTGTACTGACGGGAACATGCAGGGAAAACATTTGCAGTGGACACCTGCTGGCCACCATGTGAATGATTTTCTGTTGCAAAAGTGAAATACTCTGCTCAAAAAAGGGAACACTGGTTCATAGCATCAAGTCAGTCCCACTTGTGGGATAACTGATCTGGCCAGTTATGTAACAGAGGTGGTTGTGAATCAGGTTGACCTGCTTTGATGTTAACGGGCACAGGTCCCTATAGAGGCCATCTGGCCCTCAGGCCACCTTGAAGTCTGTTTCTGACAGTGTGGCCAGAGACATTCACACCAGTGACCTGCTAGAGGTCATTCTGTAAGGCTCTCCTACTGTTCCTCTTTGCACAAAGGAGCAGATACTGGTCCTGCTACTGGGTTAAGGACCTTCTACCACTCTGACCTGCTCTCCTAGAGCGACTGCCTGTCTCCTGGGATCTCTTCCATGCTCTTGAGACTGCAGTGGGAGACACAGCAATCTTTTTGGCAATGGAAAGTTTTGGTGTGCTATTTTGGAGGAGTTGGGACTACCCTGTGCAACCTCTGTAGGCTCCAGATATTGACTTATGTTACCAGTAGTAACACTGACCCTATCCAAATGCAAAACTAGTGAAAAATAAATGATAATTGATTGAGATGATTGAGAGTGCATAATCTCACATATAACCAAATCTGTTATGTACAGTCAGTATGGGTCTACATTTACCACTGTGGAAAACACTGCACCCTTCAATAATGCTTGGAGCTGGAGATTTGGGTGTAAAAATCGAGTTTGATTTAAATAGAACATTTAAGAGAGTCTTTCTGAAAAGAAGTGAAAAAGGTCCAAGTAGCAGTTCCTGAGTGTGGCCACTGGAGGGAGGAGAGTTTGGTCTCTAGGCCCTGTCCAAATTTACTGTGACAGGCCCACACAGTCTCTCACCCTGTCTGGTCTCTGTAGCACAGTAGGCCTACAGTGGATATGGCAACCAAATTGGTGTGCTATCAAAATAAGTCCCCATGAGGACACAGTCCTCCCCATTTTATGTCACTACACCATCAACAATAGCCTACACCACTGTCAGGTTTTGGTAAGATTATGAGACTGATTTCATGTCATTGTGGTGGCCATGTAGCCTGACATTGAGATTTTGACCCCAACCAAAATGATGATTTGGATGGAAAGTCAACTGAATCTCTATATTACCATCTTGCTATCTAGCTGTGGGAACTGTAGGTGCCTCTTCTCAACTTCCCTCAATATTTTCTTATCCAGCTCAAAATGGCTGATCCTAGCCTTCACTAGAATATCAATTTGTTCCAGTATCTTACTTCATTTCAACCTTCTGTGTTGTCAATGTGACTCCTGTTTCCACATTTCTCTATCACCCTTCAGAGCCTCTCCCTCACTCTCTATGTGCTTCAACTTTTCTGAGAAAGATAATGGCTCACAACATTCTCAAAGAAGACAAGCGACATTGTACAATTTAAAAAGCAGCTGTAACAAAAGTCAGAGAGGCCAATTAACCCTTTCATGCGCAACGTCCACATGCGTGGACAGTAACTTTAACTCTGTTTTCTACTTATTTATCATGTTGATATACACCAATCCACTTCAGGGCAGTTTTAGTAGGTCCTTGGCAATATATTAACAATATGTATCATCTTATATTTGGAATATTGACTGCTTGATGACATCATCAATTCAACATGAGTGACAGTAATGGCCATATGCTGAATGCTCCAGGCATATCTGTAAAAAGCTAGTACTCAAGAAGGCAAAATCATGTAAAAAAAAATATTATGCTATACAGGAGAGTGTGTTGAACAACTCTATGTTTTCAGAAATTAAATCGGATGTAAAATGGAGTTTGTAGACCCTAAAGCAACTGTCCACGTATGTGGACGTTGCGCAACAGAGGAGTTAAATGGCCAAAATTAAGATTTTGGAACTAGGACTTTTTTTTTTTTTTTTTTTTCAAATATGATTTTAATTGCTTTAAATTACAAAGAAACAAACATTTGGTAAACATATTTATAAATAATGACCTAATTACATGTGGTAATGCCAAGGTGGTATGGTAATATGGGGGTAGTAGAGGGTTGGGTGGGTAGTAGAGGGGTGGGTATGAGAGTACTAGAGGGGTGGGTGGATTAGTAGTAGAGGGGTGGGTAGTAGGGATGTAGTAGAGGGGTGGTTGGGTAGTGGTAGAGGTGGGTAATATGGGGGTAGTAGAGGGGTGGGTGAGGGTCGGTGAGCAATAATGGGGGTAGTAGAGGGGTTGGGCGGGTAGTATGGAGGTAGTAGAGAGGTGGGTGGGTAGTATGGGGGTAGTAGAGGGCTGGGTGGGTAGTATGGAGGAAGTAGAGGGCCAAAGTTTCCACATTTTCTGTCATTACATTTTTTCTTTTTTACCCCTTTGTTGCGCACTGTCCACATACGTGGACAGTAACATAACTTCTATATAAAAGCATATTTTTAAAAAATTCCAACTGATTTTCAATATTTGGCTCATATAGAGTAATAAAATCAATACTAAAAAAATCTAGACACTTTTTTTCATAATGCGTGCATGAAAGGGTTAAATTATAACTATGACAATGTTGCTCAAAACCACATTGAAATATAAAGATAGCGAGTGACTGTTGGTCTGTGGGCTGTAGTTTGACAATCAGCACCCCTACTGTAATGCCCTAAAACCTTATGCAATGTAGTTAAAGAAAATGCATGTTACAAGGCTGACTAAAGGTTGCAAGAGCCTTGTCATCATTCAACAAAATCCTGTTACATTATTCAACAGCTCAGTCAGACAGCTGGTAGGCTATACTAACCTCTCTGAGGAGGATGTTCTGGTGACATTGCTTCTTCCTCTCCTGATCACTCTGTCGGCATAACTGGAACAACAAACAAGTTGACTTTAGATAGGCCACACTCTTTCAGCATAATTTTAAATCTAGGCAAACATCTCAAACGTCTCTTAGTTCGGACCTTTAAGACAACGAGTATGCTGACTAGACATCCACTTAACTTTGTGTCTTATTTGATGCATAAGAAATTATTCAGCTCTCATTGATGTCCTGACCTGTCTTTCATAAACTCCATTTTAGAGAAATAATGAGCAATAGACAAATAGACAGAGTTTTAGTTTAACTTAGGCTACATCACACTGAGGAGATGGAAGAATAGGCTACGCGAAAAATGTCCAAGAGAAAGTAGGCTAGAAAATGGACAGATTTCCTTTATTCTTTTCCAATTGTTGGCCTGAACTACTCCGCTCAGCCACCAGGGGAGTAGTTTTTCTACTTTACTTGGGAAAATGCTATTTGCCCATGTGATCAACGCGGACTCATAACATTCTTAAAATCAAACAAAGTGTACGAGAGGATTTAGCAGACAGGTTTCATTTCATTTTTTTTTGGTTTTGTTTTTGTTCTCCCCTTTCTCTCCTTTCCTTTTAATACACAACATAAACGTCTAAAGCTACATTGAAGCTCCACACCTAATCAACAGTTGGTGGCGGTAATGCACCAAGTTGGATGCCAACCGCCAATAAAAACTAAAGAAGAAGAAGAAGAAGATCAACGCGGAACCGGTGAAAACGAAAACGAAAGTAGGCCTAGTAGGAAGACTACGAGGGCAAGTCGCGCATCAATTGTCATCAATTGTATGTCGGTAAGTAGCCTAGGCTATACATACACAATTACAATTACGGTTGTAGGCTACCCGATAGATGTAGTGATTGGTTTGTTCGTGGAGAAGATATTACCCTAGGCGAGGAGGGGATCATCAACAACCGGAGACGAGACGGAACAGAGTTGATGATGGCGGCGGCCTACTGTAGCCTACGTGAAATAGTAGCCTAGAGTAGGCCTACTTTTCACAATTTACAAATCTTGACTCAGATATTGCAGCCGTGAACATGAGAGAAATATCTTGCTATTATGCGGGACTATAGACTATCGTCATGATTCATCGACTGTAGCCTAAGTGGGTCCAGTGTAGGCTAGTAGTTAGGCCTAATATTGGTAGAGTAGCTAGCCTACAGTTGGGACGTGTGAACAGTTGAGACGTGGGCTTAAGTTGTTGTTTTTATCCCCCCTACTTCGTCTATTATTAACGGTGGAGCAGAAATGAACCCAGATCTGATTGGTCCACACAGCTGCTAAAAGTAAGCACTTCATCATCAACCTTGATGTGTCTTTATGCCGTCCTCTCTTTCTCTATTTCTCTCTATCTCTTTACCTTTATTTCCTGTATTTACTGATTGATTGATTGATTGATTGATTGATTAGGATGGATCTCCCTCAAGAGGGTGAGGATGTTGCCAGCGATGTTGTCAGTGCAAATCAGACAGGCAGAGTAGCATGTGCTGTATCCAGCTACGTGTCCATGAATAATGAGTCCGTTACTCATGGACATCAGGGGGTCAGCAAAGGACAAAGGCTAAGCGTACACAGTGCAGGGTGAGTTACAGTAAACACGCACGCATGCACGCACACACACACACACACACACACACACACACACACACACACACACACACACACACACACATGCACGCAGATTGACACACATTGACACTCATTGATCTCTCTCTCTCACTCACACACTCTCTCTCTCTCACACACACAGACACACAAATGTATGCAGGTCTGTAAAACTGTGTCTGTGTGTGTGTGTGTGTGTGTGTGACGTGTGTGTGTGTGTGTGTGTGTGTGTGTAGAGAGAGATATGGAGAATTGTGTTTACTAAATTTGTTGATTGATCTTGTGTATCCAGACCACAGACACACAGACCAGTGTCTCCAGTGCCCAGCTGTGTGTCTATGAAGAGTGATTGGTCCATGGAACACCCACTATATTTCAGGAGTGGACCACCACAGTCTGATCCAAAGTGAGTTTGCATACAGTATGTGTGGGAAAGTGTGTGTTTGTGTGTCTGTGTGTGTCTGCTGGTGGAGCTGTTGGAGAGAGGCAACATTTGAAACATGAAGAATCACATACACACATACAGCATGTATGTAGGGAGCCGCTTGGGAAATAATTCATATGCACACTCACGTACACAACAAACTAACACACACCCATGCATAGACAAATACAGACACACACACACACACACACACACACACACATTCACACAGATGGACACACAGATTGACACACATTGACACACATTGATCTCTCTCTCTCTCACTCACACTCTCTCTCTCTCTCACACACACACAGACACACAAATGTATGCAGGTCTGTAAAACTGTGTCTGTGTGTGTGTGTGTGTGTGTGTGTGTGTGACGTGTGTGTGTGTGTGTGTGTGTGTGTGTAGAGAGATATGGAGAATTGTGTTTACTAAATTTGTTGATTGATCTTGTGTATCCAGACCACAGACACACAGACCAGTGTCTCCAGTGCCCAGCTGTGTGTCCATGAAGAGTGACTGGTCCATGGAACACCCACTATATTTCAGGAGTGGACCACCACAGTCTGATCCAAAGTGAGTTTGCATACAGTATGTGTGGGAAAGTGTGTGTTTGTGTGTCTGTGTGTGTCTGCTGGTGGAGCTGTTGGAGAGAGGCAACATTTGAAACATGAAGAATCACATACACACATACAGCATGTATGTAGGGAGCCGCTTGGGAAATAATTCATATGCACACTCACGTACACAACAAACTAACACACACCCATGCATAGACAAATACAGACACACACACACACACACACACACACACACATTCACACAGATGGACACACAGATTGACACACATTGACACACATTGATCTCTCTCTCTCTCACTCACACTCTCTCTCTCTCTCACACACACACAGACACACAAATGTATGCAGGTCTGTAAAACTGTGTCTGTGTGTGTGTGTGTGTGTGTGTGTGTGTGACGTGTGTGTGTGTGTGTGTGTGTGTGTGTAGAGAGATATGGAGAATTGTGTTTACTAAATTTGTTGATTGATCTTGTGTATCCAGACCACAGACACACAGACCAGTGTCTCCAGTGCCCAGCTGTGTGTCCATGAAGAGTGACTGGTCCATGGAACACCCACTATATTTCAGGAGTGGACCACCACAGTCTGATCCAAAGTGAGATTGCAGAAACAATGTTTTACATTTCAAAATGTTTGGATTGTGTGTGTGTGTGTGTGTGTGTGTGTGTGTGTGTGTGTGTGTGTGTGTGTGTGTGTGTGTGTGTGTGTGTGTGTGTGTGTGTGTGTGTGTGTGTGTGTGTGTGTGTGTGTGTGTGTGTGTGTGTGTGTGTGTGTGTGTGTGTGTGTGTGTGTGTGTGTGTGTGTGTGTGTGTGTGTGTGTGTGTGTGTGTGTGTGTGTGTGTGTGTGTAGAGAGATATGGAGAATTGTGTTTGCTAAATTTGTTGATTGTGCCTATCTTGTGTATCCAGACCACAGACACACAGACCAGTGTCTCCAGTGCCCAGCTGTGTGTCCATGAAGAGTGACTGGTCCATGGAACACCCACTATATTTCAGGAGTGGACCACCACAGTCTGATCCAAAGTGAGTATGACTTCTGGTCATATAAAGTTAGTGTTAATTGTGTGATGTAATTGTGGTCCCAATATCAAACACTGATTATGCCTTTTCTGCCATAATCAAGTTGCCATATTTTTTTTCTGCAATGGGTTTAGGAGTAATCTGACCCAGGATCAGTCCAGGTGTGGAGTGTGTGAGCAGCTACTGAGGGACCCAGTCATCACCAGCTGTGGACACAGTTTCTGCAGGCAGTGCATCAGCAGCTACTGGAGCCAGTCTGGTCCATCAGGAGACTACAGCTGCCCCCAGTGCAGAAAGAGACCCAGAACACAACCCACTATAACTATGGCACAGTCACTGTTATACCCACCTACAGCCATGACACAGCCACACCTATGCCTACCAACAGCCATGGCACAACCTCACCTATACCCACCTACAGCCATGACTCTACCTCACCTATACCCACCTTCAGACATAGCACAACCTTTGTCATACCAGCACAGTGAAATGGCACTTCATCTGAACCCATCTGCAAACATGGCACACGTTCCTCCATCCCCACACACAGACAGGGGACAGCATCCTCAGTACTCAGACTCAGCCATGGGGCAGCATAATCATCCACACATCCAGCACCCTCTTTATCCACACATCCACGCGGCACAGATCTCTCCACTGTCTCCTTTAGATGAGCACACAGTCATGAGAGGCAGCACCCATCTGCAAACTGAGCATGCTCCAGTCAAAAGGGACAAACTAACAGGTGAGGCTTGAAGATCAGAGTCTAAGAGCAAGATTCATGCTGACTACGAAGACCATTTTTATTTTGAAGATATCAGAAAAATGGTGCTGACATTTTATCAGCTGATACTGTATTGTAACACTTGGGCTACACCGGGTCTGCAACTGAAGCGCTAGTAATAAAGATAATATTTGTAGAAGACTATGCTCCATCCACATAGCGTAATAATAGTTGTTGAAGACTGTGCTGCATTCACATATTTGTAGAAGACTATGCTCCATCCACATAGTATAATAATAGTTGTAGAAGACTGTGCTACATTCACACAGCATAATAACAGCTGTAGAAGACTATTATCCGATACACATAGCGCAATAATAGTTGTAGAAGAAGGTTGATTTTTTTCGAACATATGTGCGGCTACCACGTCTGGTGTAGCCAGTTCTAGTGATTACAGTGGAGGCTGATTGTTGCAGCAGATGCAATGTGAACATACAGTAGCTTCCCTGTTTGGCTGAAAATATGTCTGTTAGAAACACTGACCAATTATTTACAATTATTTACGGAATTATACATGGAAATGAGTGTCTCTCATGCCCATTGCATGAGACTTGAGAATGTTTGTTTGACTGTTTGTTTATTTGTGTCGTGCCAAACAGATGACCGTGTCCTGAACAAAGTGCTGAAGACCCATAAAGTTAATATGAAGAGGAGGTTTGAGAGCATATGTGAAGGCATCATCAGGTCAGGGACTCAAACACTTCTGAACAAGATCTACACAGAGCTCTACATCACAGAGGGAGAGAGTGAAGATGTGAATAATGAGCATGAGGTTTGGCAGGTAGAGTCAGCATCCAGGCCACAAAAAACAGAAGATACAGCAATCAGCTGCAATGATATTTTCAATCCCTTACCTGGACAGGAGAGACACATCAGAATGGTCATGACCAAGGGGATTGCTGGCATTGGAAAAACTGTCTCAGTGCAGAAGTTCATCCTTGACTGGGCAGAGGAGAGAGCTAACCAGGATATAGATTTCATGTTTGTGCTTCCGTTCCGTGAGCTGAATTTGGTCAAACATGATCAGTACAGTCTTCACAGGCTCCTGCTTGACTTCCACCCTGAGCTTAGGGAGCTACTGGATGGTGAATACAAAGATTGTCACATTGTGTTCATCTTTGATGGTCTGGATGAGAGTCGACTTCCACTGAATTTCCAAGAGAATCAGAGGTTGTCTGATGTAGCACAAACATCATCTGTGGATATGCTGATGACGAGCCTCATTCAGGGAACTCTGATTCCCTCTGCTCTCATCTGGATAACCTCCCGACCAGCAGCAACCAATCAGATCCCTTCTCAGTGCATCAGTCAGGTCACAGAAGTACGAGGATTCAATGACCCACAGAAGGAAGAGTACTTCAGGAAGAGAGTCAGTGACCAGAATCAAGCCAACAGAATCATCTCACACATTAAGGCATCTAGGAGTCTCCACATCATGTGCCACATGCCAGTCTTCTGTTGGATCTCAGCCACTGTCCTTCAGCAGATACTGGAACAAGATGATGGGAAGGAAGCCCCCAAAACTCTGACTGAGATGTTCATACACTTTCTGCTCATCCAGACCACCAGGAAGGGCCAGAAATATCAAGAAGAAAGTGAGACAGATAGACAGAGGCTCCTGGAATCACATAAGGGTGTGATATTGAAACTGGCAGAGCTGGCTTTCAAGCATCTAGAGAATGGCAACCTCATGTTCTATGAGGAAGACCTGAGAGTGTGTGGCATTGATGTCAGTGAAGCCTCAGTGTACTCTGGCATGTGCACTGAGATCTTCAGGGAGGAATGTGTGTTCTACCACAAGAAGGTGTACTGCTTTGTTCATCTGAGCATTCAGGAGTTCCTGGCAGCCATGTTTGTGTTTCACTCTTACATGTCAGGACATATGGAGGCACTGAAAACCTTCCTCGCTAAAAAACACAGAGACAATCAAGCTTCCCCTCCTTTGCATATCCTGTTGAAGAGTGCTGTGGATAAGGCTTTGGACAGCAAGAATGGACACTTGGACCTTTTCCTCCGCTTCCTTGTAGGCATCTCAGTGAAGAGCAATCAAGCCCTCTTGCAAGGCTTGTTGACAAACACACACAGTAGCTCAGAGAGCATCAAGAAAACATGTAGCTATATCAAGATTATTAAGAGGAGGGACCTGTCACCTGAAAGATGCATCAATCTTTTTCACTGCTTATTTGAAATGAATGATCAATCCCTACATAAAGATCTTCAGAAATATCTCAAATCTCCAGATGGCTTCTCGGGTGAATTGAGACCTGCCCACTGTTCAGCACTGGCCCACATGCTACTGACGTCTGAGGAGGTGCTGGATGAGTTTGACCTGAAGAAATACAAAACATCAGAGGAGGGATGGAGGAGACTGGTGCCAGCTGTGAGATGCTGCAGAAAGGCTCTGTGAGTATCACTATACTTCTTTTCTGAGTTAATTTATTTCATGTCCAATGTGTAGGCCAGTAGTGATTCATATGCAAGTCATAATGGGAATAGCCTACACAGAGAAATCTACAGTAAGATACATTTGCACCTGTATTCTGTATTTAACAACACCTGACGTCCAGCAGTTTTGCAGAATGTCAGGATGTGGGTTTGAGCACAGAGACCTGTCAAATGAGGAGGCACAGGTCAATAGGTCATCGATAGTCCACAATAGGCAGAGCGTAAGTTTCAGAATACAGTTCATTCAGCACAGGGAAATGTTAGCATAAGAGAATTCTCAAATTGAGACAGGGGAGTTCAGTCTACAAGCATAAAGGTCCAGGGCTTATGTTGTGTAATTCCAAAAACAGAGAAGATTAACAGAAAAATCAGTTCACAAGAGAGAGAGGTCCAATAGTAAGTCTGCTTGCAATGAGTAATC
Source organism: Sardina pilchardus (assembly GCF_963854185.1). NCBI lineage: Eukaryota > Metazoa > Chordata > Actinopteri > Clupeiformes > Clupeidae > Sardina > Sardina pilchardus. The sequence continues at coordinate 38,065,691 of NC_084994.1, forward strand.
CTCACAGAAGTTCGTCAGATGAACAGATTCCACCACGTCAGCTTGAGCAGGCACTGGAAGATCTTGTTGAAGCACTGAAGTCAGTCTCAGCTCAGCTTACACATTTACCAAATGAGTCATGTGGTGATTCCACTTATTGAATCACAGGTAAACTGAAAAGCTCAGACAAAATGTGATTGAGAATAATGTCTCCACCCAGTGGTGACTATCAGGAACTGTGCGAGGTCTGACAGGTTAAATACATTCTTTTATGTTTCAATGGTAAGTGAGACACATACATGAACTGTTCCATCATGAAATACTTCAACATCAAATCAAATCAATCCACACATAACTCGTTTGGCAGGTTTACATTATTGTTATTATCTGTTTAACAGAGAGACTTCCTCAGTATTGGGTTTGCATTATGAGAATACTCCATGTTATATGGAGGTGTATGGTATAAATGGGGTGTAAAACACTGAATATCATTTTCTCCAGTCTGAACTGTCTAAGTAAATCAGGCTTTTGCTCATGCAGCTCTGGGTTAATCACACTGCTCAGTCTTTAGTGGTGGTTTGTCTGTGGTTGGGCAGCATTAACTCTGCGTGGTATTCAGGGCTCATATATTATTCTCTCCTCTTATTCCCCTTAGTAGTTTTCTTTTGGCCTGGTACTGTATGTGGGGCAGTTATATCATTTTCCTCTCACTCTTCCTGCAGATTTGAACATGACACATTACCTTTTTATCATCGTTTTCCTCCCTTTCAGACTTGCTGACTGTAAGCTGTCAAAGAAGTCCTGTGAAATTGTGGCCTCAGCTCTGCAGTCTTCAAACTCCCCCTTAAGAGAGCTGGACCTGAGTCAGAATGACCTGCAGGAGTCAGGAGAAAAACTGATCTCTGCTCTACAGAGTTCAAACTGCAAACTGGAAGCACTGAGGTTGAGTACCATTAGATAGACAAAGACTTTTCATTGATGTATTCTATTTCTGTCTTATTTTCTGCACATGTTCTTAATCATTATGTCAACTGTACTTAACAGGCTTGTTGGCTGTGGACTCACTGAAAAGTCCAGTGATATTTTGGCCTTTGCTCTGCAGTCAGTAAACTCCCATCTGAGAGAGCTGGACCTGAGTAAGAATTCTCTGGGGGATTGTGGAGGAAAGCTGGGCTCTGAAGCAATGAATCCACTCTGTAAGATGGAGACACTCAGGTCGGTGTTACTGAGTCAATTCTGTTTCTCTAATGCTTTACAAGGACCCAATATATTTGAAGTACTTGTGTGTTACATTATTTCTTTCTTGTCTGGTGTTGTAAACAGTACAAGGAAATCATATTGGATTATATTGTCATTACATTGTATTACAAGAGTTGTCAGATAAGATTGTGAGGTTGAGGTGTGTAGATTTCCACACATTTTCCTCTCACTCTTCCTGCAGATTTGAACATGACACATTACCTTTTCATCATCGTTTTCCTCTCTTACAGACTTGCTGACTGTAAGCTGTCAAAGAAGTCCTGTGAAATTGTGGCCTCAGCTCTGCAGTCTGCAAACTCCCCTTTAAGAGAGCTGGACCTGAGTCAGAATTACCTGCAGGCGTCAGGAGAAAAACTGCTCTCTGCTCTACAGAGTCCAAACTGCAAACTAGAGACTCTGAGGTCAGTAATATTTTTGATGGCATTGACAGGCACTAATATTGTAGAGTATTTGTCAGACTGGTGTCAAAAGTAGACTGTGCAAACCAGACAATAAGAGCGTCACGGTTTTACTCTTGATAGATACAGTCCCCTCCATAAGTATTGGAAGACATGCTAAAGTTGACTATGCAAAGGAATATAAAATCATCTTTTGAAAATTGGTCTTAATGCCTTAAATAAAGAACATGAGGAAATATCCATCCTTTAAGGATATCAATTTTCTTTGTGAATGAATAATGCATCGTAAATAAATGAACGTTTTCCTTAAAATACAGGGGTCATTAGTATTGGAACCCCTGTGTTAACCCTATGTGTTAAAATCCCATAGAGGCAGGCAGATTTTTATTTTTTATTTTTTGCTTTTTAAATGCCAGTTATTTCATGGATCCAGGACACTATGCACCCTGGCCTTTTGAATGAAAATAGCCCCACATCATCACATACCCTTCACCATACCTAGAGATTGGTTTGGTTTTATTTCAGTTAGCCTATTAGCTGGTTTGATTTGCACTGAGCTCAATGAGAATGAAACCAACTAATGGGCTAAACACATTTCCAAAAGATGATTTTATATTCCTCTTTGTAGTCAACTTTATTGTTCCAATACTTATGGAGGTAACTGTATATTGTCTTTGATTTCAGTATTTGTGATTCTGTTTTACAGACTGGTTGGCTGTAAACTGAGGGGAAGATTTCTGGCCTTGGCCCACCACGGGGCAAACCCCCACCTGAGAGAGCTGGACATGAGTGACAGTGAGCTTGAGGACTGTGGAGGAGAACTGATCCATCAACCACTGAATCAAGACTGTAAAGTGAGGTCTGTATTTTGCACAGTGCACACAGACTGGTAATTCTGCTTGAAGTAATAAACGGCTAACACCTTTATTTACCATTTCATATTTGGGAATGTAAGGAGTGTAGAGGACATGTTGCTCATGGTGTTTTCCTCTCTTTCTGTAGACTTACCAGGTGTAAACTCAAATACAGCTACTCTGAGGTTGTGGTCTCAGTTCTTCAGTCATATATTTCTCAACTGGGTGAGTTGGACATGAGAGGCTGCGATCTTCAAACATCAGAAGAGGAGTTGCTCTCTAGTCTTAGAAACCCAAACTGCCAACTGGAGAAACTGAGGTCAGTAAAACTCTGAAGGACACATAGGCCTTCTCTACACACATTCACATGTTGGACTGTAACGGTGCTACTGCCCGTTACCACCACACGATCACATGCATACAAGCCAAACACGCACACAGTTTCAAATACGACGCTTTATTTTTCACACGAACATAACTCTACAGCTCATCACTCGACAGCGGTTGTAACCGGTATCTGCAAGACATAAACAAACATAACTACATTAGTGACGAGCCTTACATACAACGGGATGTGTAAGGACTACGGACAGTAAACAAACAACAAAACGAACTCTTACTGTACCTTGCAGCCGGTGCGTGGTTTACTTCCGTGTCTGGGCAAAGAATTCGACGGCAGCTCCCGAGGGGCATTTGAACTTTGGGCGGGGTGACGTCATAGCATGGACTGATAGTTGTGTGTGTGAGAAGAGGGGTGTTTGGGGCGTATGAGTTATTTATGGTTATTTATGGTGATGTGAGGTGATGTGTGGTGCTGGTTTAGTAAATGATGTGCTGCTAATATGGGATCGACTGTATTTATTGATATTGGAAAGTGGAATGTATATTTGTATAGTTAATTGATTTGGGCAAGAGTGGCCAAAGCCTTTCCTGCCACAGTGCATCTCAGAGTCGTGTCAGCATGGGGTTTGTCCAGGAGGACCGATTGTCCCCTTGGATTATTTATCCACACACACACACACACACACACACACACACACACACACAGTTTATGAACCTGTTTCCTTTGTTTACTAATCCATGTGCATGGTTCCTATCATGTCCCCTGTTTCTGAGTTCTGATTTCTAATCTGTAACATGGTGGTCATTGAACAGGGTTGGACTCTTCACTGGTGTTATGTACTTTGGTGGATTGATTAACAGCAGATTTCATTAATCACACAATGACAACATTGCTACTTTACACTTCAATTGATACGTCTTCTCTGATTGTCACTCATTGTAATTCTCTGTTACATGGGTTATGATCTTACAGACTTGTTGGCTGTAAACTGAGGGGAAGTTATCTGGCCTTGGCCCACCAGGGGGCAAACCCCCACCTGAGAGAGCTGGACATGAGTGACAGTGAGCTTGAGGACCATGGAGGAGAACTGCTCCATCAACCACTGAATCAAGACTGTAAAGTGAGGTCTGTATTTTGCACAGTGCACACAGACTGGTATTTCTGCTTGAAGTAATAAACAGCTAACACCTTTATTTACCATTTCATATTTGGGAATGTAAGGAGTATACAGTAGAGGACATGTTGCTCATGGTGTTCTCCTCTCTTTCTGTAGACTTACCAGGTGTAAACTCAAACACAGCTCCTCTGAGGTTGTGGTCTCAGTTCTGCAATCATATATTTCTCAACTGAGTGAGTTGGACATGAGTGGCTGTGATCTGCAAACATCAGAAGAGGAGTTGCTCTCTGGTCTTAAAAACCCAAACTGCCAACTGGAGAAACTGAGGTCAGTAAAACTCTGAAGGACACATAGGCCTTCTCTACAGTGCACATTCACATGTTGGACTGTAACGGTGCTACTGCCCGTTACCACTACACAATCACATGCATACAATCCAAACACGCACACAGTTTCAAACACGACGCTTTATTTTTCACACGAACATAGCTCCCCAGATAGCAAAACTACACTGGGACGGAACTGGGCCACATCTACCACAACATTCGGCACGGATCTGCATAATGGACCTGATCCGGCGTCCAAACGCACATCGGTCCAAAATTGTTTTGGATCCGTTTGACGGAACTGCGGCAGATACGGACTTGCACTCGTCCATGTCCGTCCCAGATAGCAAAACACACCTACCATGACATATGGCACGGATCTGAATAGTGGACCTGATCCGGCGTCCAAACGCACATCCGTCCAAAATTGTTTTGGATCCGTTTTACTGATCTGGTGCCAATAAGGGCTAAGACTGCTCCCGACAAACAAAATAACGTCCCGGCGATGATTCAGGGCATTTCAAAGAACGTATGGTCACCGCGACGGTAAAAGAGGAAAAATCGAATTTCCACTAGTTCACCCAACTAGCTTTTGCGGCGTTCAGTTCGTCGCCAAGTTCACGAATCATGTGACATTCGGTTAGCCTACTTGACTGTGGGAGTGAAACACCTGTCAGCATTGTTAAGTAGTATTAAGGTTTTAGCAGCTGTTTACAATTACACAATTATTTACACACAAATATTTCTCTTACCTGTCGTTGCGACTTGTAGATTGATGATCACGTCCAATTGACTAATCAAATGTTGAGTTAGCTGGATATTTCTACTCAGTTAGGTCTAATACTTTCACGACTACGCTGTCTTTTCCCCCTAATAAATTACTAAGTCAATGGTCATATCTGATAATGTTATTGTTCAAAACATCAGTGGAGTAGGTTAGCCTATAAGCTAAAATGTCCCAACCACATTGTTTCAAAATTCAAAACTAATATTTGCAATGCATGCTGGGAAGCAAACCTCAACAAAGTAGGCCTACTGTCAAGGACCGCTTGGCTCTTAGCAGACCCGACATAAATGGGGAGACCACACCGTAGTGTTCAATGTATAAATGATATTTATTTACATAAGAAAAGTCAGTATATGTTATTTAATCAAAGTGTAATGCGATATGTTGTCTAGGGGTAACAATAAATATAACTAAACAAAAGCTAAACGCAACGAAGACGAAGGGAGTTCTCCGCAAAGGGCTACGCAGTCGGAGAGGGCTCTCTCCATGTTCTCCCCAACGGACCACGCCACCAAATGCACCAGAGCAGAGAGCAGCAGCAAGCAGAGCAGCGAGCAAGCAGAGCAGACAGAGAGAGAGAGCAGCCATCGAAACCCAGGCGTTATAGTCCAGCCCATTAACTCCTAGGCGCCACCCTTCCACTCAGCACCCTGCAGGACATAGAAACAGGGAACACGTAGAATGAAGGGGCGGAGCCCCAGCAAGTGTCACTCAAACAGTCCTAAGACCCAGGGTCTTAACAGTGCCCCCCCCTCAAAACAGAGACCCACCTAAGTGGGACTCTGCACTAGTCAATACCAAATATTTAAACAAAACAAAAAAAACAATAAACTATTTAAAGGCATAACATCAATCCTTAGTCCACCATAATGTACAACCCAAAACCCCACTACACAACCTTAGTCTAGATGTCACACCAACCACCACCAAGTGCATTTCCCAATCTCATTTTTCCCATACCCCCAAACCTCCACTTCCTGTTCCACCAGCAATCCTGGTACCTTGGAAAGCACTTTTAAGATGAACAGCAGAAAAGGTAACGGGAACAGAAGTCATGAGACAGGAATTATTCAAGTAGTAAGGTTGCAAAACATTGGGGTTGTGTAATGTGTGCAGGTATGTTAGAGGGTTATGGTCTAAAACACCACCAATGACCATCACCCACTCCTACATACGCATCAAAATGTTCGAAGGCCCACACGACAAAACCGCCGAGGCGTTAGGGCATCACCAACACCCATGTCGCGTTCCATGATTTTGCGTCTGTCAAGGCAAACACGACAAAAACGCCGACGCATTTGCGGGGCATCACCAACATCCATGTCAACCACAGGTGGTGGCGGCGGCCTCTCTGGCCACACTCGCCCCCCTGCCAAATTATTCCCCAAAATCACGTCAACTCCCTCGACAGGCAATGACGGACTAACAGCCAAAACAACCTCTGCCTTCACAAGCTCTGACTCCAAGGCTATCCGATGCAGCGGAACAGAAATCGTATTCATCCCAAAACCTCGGATACGGACAGAAGACCCGGTGTCGGACTTATCAGAAAAAGGCAAGACAGATTTCAATATGAAGGATTCTGACGCTCCCGTGTCGCGCAAAACACGCACCGGCACTCTCTCATCGCTCCCAATCAGTGCAACAGAACCTTTCGTGATGAACGGGTTGTGGACCTCACCAACACCTCTGCAAACACGTGGTTGTTCTGAAAACATCCCCTCCCTGGCTGTGTCAGCACTCTCACTTACTGAACACAACACACTGGCATCACCACTACCTGGAGTGACATTGGATCGTCCACACAGCCGCTTCTCATAACGCCCAACCCTTGTAGCACAACCAACACCCTTTGGTGGCCACTTACCACGTCGCTTTTCCCGTAAAACAGGGCATTCATTTTTCCAGTGACCCTTCTGCAAACAGTAATTGCACATATCCTCGGACTCAATTTCCCTCATATCAGGATCATGTTTGGATGTACTAAAACGACAGGGCCGAAACGCTTCCTCATTATGGACAAGGAAACTTTTCTTGTGGACCAAAACATATTTATCAGCGAGCTCGGCTGCCTGAGCCGCTGTTGCTCTCTGCTCTGGTGCATTTGGTGGCGTGGTCCGTTGGGGAGAACATGGAGAGAGCCCTCTCCGACTGCGTAGCCCTTTGCGGAGAACTCCCTTCGTCTTCGTTGCGTTTAGCTTTTGTTTAGTTATATTTATTGTTACCCCTAGACAACATATCGCATTACACTTTGATTAAATAACATATACTGACTTTTCTTATGTAAATAAATGTCATTTATACATTGAACACTACGGTGTGGTCTCCCCATTTATGTCGGGTCTGCTAAGAGCCAAGCGGTCCTTGACATGTGGGGGCTCGTCCGGGATTTTGAACGTTTTTACTATGGAGACTGGACTAGAGTTTTGGGGTGAGGTCTGTTGTTTTGGTGAGTATGGTTGTTTAGCGTTTGGTTTTTGTTAATGTTTTTTGCAGTTCTTGGACAGATTAGTCTGCATGGAGGCTACCCCGGGGAGGGGGCACGCTTCAGATTGCTGCAGTAGGCTGTCCTTGGTTTACTGTGGTGTACTGAGTTTAGCGTTAGCCTCGAGCCCGGTATGCCTCAGAAGATATAGTGAGGTTAGTTTAGCTAATTTGGTAGGTCCAGGAACTGTTTTTCGCATTGACTTTTTGACAAACAAACATACTCACCACCCTTTTGTTTTGAGTTTTTGAATGGTGTGTACCTGAAAGTTAAAATGATCAGTGGCAGTTTGTGGCTTGTGGGAAGCCCTGTAATGTGTAGGAGCTTTGAGCTTGTTAGAGAGACCATTACTACCAATTGCCTGATTAGTGAAGTGGTAGCACTGCAGCTGTGTGTGTGTGTGTAGTGGACATGCCCACTGAGTGCATGGATATCAGCATTTATGGATGCCTAAACTATGAATGACCATGAGGGGAGTGTATTGTCTTTTGTGATGTGACCTTTAGTGTTGTGGTGGTCAGCCCATTTTTGTAAGATCACTTGTGTATGTTGCTAGCTAGGTGAATGCAGCAACTTTGTTTGTGTGGTAGTGAGCCACACTAGGTGATCAGTGTTGTGGGTGTGGCTTTCCAGAATTATTGGTCACAGGTGTGTGTGCTACATTAGATTGCAGTAACTAGTTGTGGTATGGGACCACTGTGTATGTGACCATTTGTGTGGTGACAACAGGCCACTTTTTGGTTGGGATTATTAGTTGCTACTTTTGGTTGATATGTAGTAACTTAAGTGAGTAATCCTTTTGGTTTGTGGCTGTTGTGCTCTACTTTGTGTGGGTCACGTGTTACTGTTTTCTGTGTTCTTGTGTAGCAATTTTGTGTTTGATCCTCATGTGTGCATGTGTAGTGGCATCATTGTTTGTTGGGCAAGTCCACTGAACTATTCGAGTGAGAGCATTTAGTTGGAGAGGTGTAGTGCTTGTGTGAGACTATGTGACTTTTTGGCCTGTGGCTGCAGCACCCCCATACTTGGATTTCTCTGTTCCCCTCTCCCTCTTTCTCCAGCTTTCTCCTAGGTGTGGCTGACCGAAGACTGGCGGAGATTACAGCAGAGGGGCTTTGAGTCTTTTTAGGGCTCCTAGAGGAACCCTTTTAAGGGGGGAGGTGTTACGCCCCTCTGCACCCCCACTGGCCCTGCAGTGACAGTGCAGCATCCTTTGGGTGGTGAATGGGCAAATCAGCCTAATTGTGTACACCTGAAGGTGTGCATAAGAAGCTCCTGAGTTGGCCTTCCAGGGCTGGTATTTTTCACCACACCAGAGCAAGCCATGCTCATGGGTGTGGGTGTCTTTTTCATATTGAACCCCTAGATTTTAGAGTGAATATTTATTTATTGCAATAAAAGATTATATTTTTGATAAACCCTGATGTCCGTCTCCATATTATGTTGCGGCTTCTGAGCCGGCCGTAACATACTACACAAAATATAATTAAAGTTATCAGAGAATGTCTAGGTTATATTTTATATCTAAACCATGAGGTTTATAAAGTCATAAAATTGTGATAAGCAGTATCCTTAATTATTCTGCAAAGTTTGGGGATGTTGTGAATGTCTGCCTAAAGTCATATGCAATATGGGACCCGTATTGCAGATCCGTACCACACACAAGAAGGGGACCCGTAGGCTACCACACATAAGAGGCGGAACCGCATTGCAGATCCGTACCACACACAATAAGCGGACCCATACCACACACAAGAGGCGCAACCGTATTGCAGATCCGTACCACACACAATAAGTGAGCCCGTACGGGTTCGCTTTTTGTGTGTGGTACGGATCTGCAATACGGGTCCGCTTGTGTGTGTAGTACGGGTCCGCTTGTTGTGTGTAGTACGGATCAGCAATACGGGTCCGCTTATTAAGTGTGCTACGGGTCCACTTATTCTGTGTGGTACGGATCTGCAATACGGGACCGCTTATTAGGTGAGGTACAGGTCCGCTTATTTTGTGTTGTACGGATCTTCAATACGGGTCCGCTTATTGGGTGTGGTACGGGTCTGCTTATTGTGTGTGGTACGGATCTGCAATACGGGTCTGCTTATTGGGTGTGGTACGGGTCCGCTTATTCTGTGTTCTGCGGGTCTTCGATACGGGTCCGCTTATTGGGTGTGATAGGGGTCCGCTTATTCTGTGATGTACGGATCTGCAACACGAGTCCGCTTATTGGGTGTGGGCTACATCTGGCCCACAGTCAGATACCGTAGGTCCGCTACATGCGGATCTAAAGGCTTTTATGCGGATCCGGCCCAAAGGAAATTGCTATCTGGTTCTACAGCTCATCACTCGACAGCGGTTGTAACCGGCATCTGCAAGACATAAACAATCATAACTACATTAGTGACGAGCCTTACATACAGTACAACGGGATGTCTAAGGACTACGGACAGTAAACAAACAACAAAACAAACTCTTACCTTGCAGCTGGTGCGTGGTTTTCTTCCGTGTCTGGGCAAAGGATCCGACGGCAGCTCCCGAGGGACATTTGAACTTTGGGCGGGGTGACGTCATAGCACGGACTGATAGTTGTGCGTGTGAGAAGAGGGGTGTTTGGGGCTTATGAGTTATTTATGGTTATTTTTTTATTTATTTTTTTAAGTATATTTTTTGGGCTTTTATGCCTTTAACGATAGGACAGTTGAGAGAGACAGGAAGTGAGTGGGAGAGAGCGTTGGGGTGGGATCCGGAAAGGACCACGGGGCGGGAATCGAACCCGGGTCGCCGGCATGCCCCAGCCAGTCGCGCCACGGCTGGGGCCAGTTATGGTTATTTATGGTGATGTGAGGTGATGTGTGGTGCTTTAGTAAATGATGTGCTGCTAATATGGGATTGACTGTATTTATTGATATTGGAAAGTGGAATGTATATTTGTATTGATTTGGGCAAGAGTGTAATGGGTAAGCCATGGGGATACTGTAAGTGTTTGGTGGGAGATGGCTGAAGGCAGTTGGGTCTAAGGTGGGGTAGTGAGAGTACCTATGAATAGACCTGTGGGAAATGCCTGGAACTAGTTTTTGCTATTTGTTTGCTATTTGATAGTTTGAAGTATTATTTTGAAGTCTTTAATTATTGATTTAGAATTATTATTTGGAGTTTTTCTTTTTTTTCCTCCATGATGTTTCCCGGTGCCTTTGAGGAATAAAACCTCTTGCCATTTTTCAAATCACCCTGTCTCCATTCCATTCCCCCAACGCTGTCCAGACTACACTACAGTACATGGACATAGAAGAGTGTCACCTGTTATTTCCTACTGAAATCAAAACATACATTTTTGAAACAGTGTCTTTTGTTTTTGTGTCAATGGTGACGCAAGAGAGTTGGTCCAAGACCTGTTACTTAGTATCATACTCCTTCCTGATGTGTCCCATATATAGCTCAGTTAACTGTAGAGTATATTAATAGGACAACAACAAAATCTGCGTTTCACTCTTGATTGGTCTCTGATTGCATGTTTTGTGTTACATGGTCTATATTCTTACAGACTTGTTGGCAGTAAACTGAGAGGAAGATTTCTGGCTGTGACACTTCAGTGGGCAAACTCCCACCTAAGTGAGCTGGACATCAGTGACAGTGAGCTTCAGGACTGTGGAGGAGAATTGCTCCATCAACCACTGAATCAAGACTGTAAAGTGAGGTCTGTATTTTGGACAGTGCACACAGAAAAAGTGCTTTCTGTTTTATCTAAATGTCCATATTTTTTCTGCATTTTCATATTGGGGAATATAAGGAGTATAAAGGACATGTTGCTTATGGTGTTTTCCTCTCTTTCTGTAGACTCATCAGCTGTAGACTCAAACACAGCTCCTCTGAGGTTGTGGTCTCAGTTCTGCAGTCATATATTTCTCAACTGAGTGAGTTGGACATGAGTGGCTGTGATCTGCAAACATCTGATGAGAAGCAGCTCTCTGGTCTTACAAACCCAAACTGCAAACTGGAGAAACTGAGGTCAGTAGAACTCTGACACATACTGTAGGCCTACACATGTGCACATTCACAGTGTTGAACTTAAAATAATGTCACTGTTGTTTTCTGCTAGAATCAAGACATGAATTTGTGAAACACTGGCTTTTATTCTTGTGGCAATGTTGATGTTGTCATAGACCTGATATGTCTCGTGTATAGCTCAGTTAACTGTAGAGTGTATTAACCAGACAATAACAACAGCTGTGTTTCACTCCTGATTGGTCTCTGATTGCTCTCTGTGTGATTCTCTGTTACATTGTTTATGTTCTTACAGACTTGTTGGCTGTAAACTAAATGGACGATTTTTGGCCTCAACTCTTCAGTGGGCAAACTCCCATCTAAGAGAGCTGGACATCAGTGACAGTGAGCTTCAGGACTGTGGAGGAGAACTGCTCCATCAACCACTGAATCAAGACTGTAAAGTGAGGTCTGTATTTTGGACAGTGCACACAGACATGTGCTTTCTGTTTGATCTAATGAACAGTATATCATATCTTATGCAACAGTTAGGTCCGGTCAAACGATTTAGCAATATCTGATTGGACGAGACGCGTTCTATCAGTGGTGATATTAAGCAATATCACCACTGGTGACTCTTCACAGCTAATGTCCGCTCACTCCGCTAATGTATCGAGAGACGGTTGTCCATGTTCTTTGATTTAACAACCACACGCGTTCTGAGCTAGGCCTACTTCGCATAGCAGAGGAACTGGGCTAAAAAAAACAATAGCAAAAAATAAATTATCCTTCCTTAAAGGGATAGTTCGGGTTTTAAGACACGAAGTTATATGGATTCCCTGTCAGCAACGTTGTGCATCAGCACTGACTTACCCCCCGACAGCGTCCTGTGAGCCGAGATCCAGACGGTTTTTGATCGTTTTTGATGCTGAAGAAAGTAGTCCGGCAAGTTGCTGGGGTCACGAAAGTAAAGTGCTTTTCTTCTCAAAACCATATGCATTCAAAAGAGTGATATATTTGCACCACAAAAACTCAGCCCTCGGCTTCGTGCCTACGGCGAACCACAGCAGTGGCGATATAGGCCAACAACACCACTCCCACTCATGCGATAATGCTTAGATATTTGGGAATGTAAGGAGTATAGAGGACATGTTGTTTATACTGTTTTTTATTCTCTCACTCTAGACTCGTCAGCTGTAGACTCAAACACAGCTCCTCTGAGGTTGTGGTCTCAGTTCTGCTGTCATATATTTCTCAACTGAGTGAGTTGGACATGAGTGGCTGTGATCTGCAAACATCAGAAGAGAAGCTGCTCTCTGGTCTTAGAAACCCAAACTACAAACTCCAGAAACTGAGGTCAGTAAAACTCTGAAGGACACAGAATTCATAGAGGCCTTATTCATACATTCATACCTGGGCATATGATTGTGATTTCTGTTTTTGGGGCACTGGAATCCAGATATGAAGTGGTGAAATATCATCACATAATGTATTATTGTTGTTTATGTACAGTAAGTGAATGTGTCACGGTAGTATAAATTCTCCCTGCTGATGTGTCCCATATACATTTACATTTATTCACTAGGCTGACACTTTTATCCAAAGCAACTTAGAGTTGATGTCTAACATGCAAGCTACATGGTAAAAAGGAGGCCGTAGGGTAACAATAAATGCTGCTTTTTCAAACACCGCCTGGCGAACCAGATGAGAGTGCAGAAATAAGCACCAGCCAGAGAGTTATCAAGAGGATGGTGTTGTAGAAGGAAGTAGCTTCTAGCATCTAGAGCACAGAGCACAGAAACACTGTGTGTTATCTCCACCATTTAAACCGTAGGGTAACAATAAGTAAGGGATAATCAACGACGCGCCGTGCGTTTATAGGAAAATAATGCACGTTCGAAGTGGTAATAAGGACCCGACGCCGCAGGCGGAGGGGACTTTACACTTCGATAAGTGCATTATTTTCCTATAAACGCACAGGGCGCGGAGTTGATTATCCCGCTTATACCACTGCTACTATCATTTTCGTTTATATTGCCGCTGTCTTAGATACAACGTTGCTGTTTTTACCGTTACATTCACATTAATATTCAAGTGTAATAAGAGACCAAAAGAAGGGAACTACTTCATAGCCGTGCGGTATATAGAAAAATAATGCACGTTCCAAATAGCGCATCACAATAGGAAATTTGACCAAGCAGTGGTATAATACTGCTTTTTCACACACCACAAGAGAACCAGAGTGCAAACGTTTAAGCACCAGCCAGAGTGTGATCAAGAAGATGGTAGTAGAGGGAAGTAGTTTCTAGCATCTAGAGCACAGAGCACAGTAACACTGTGTGTTATCTCCACCATTTAAACCGTAGGGTAACAATAATACTGCTTTTTCAAACACCAGAAGAGAACCAGAGGATGAGAGTGCAAACGTTTAAGCACCAGCCAGAGTGTGATCAAGAAGATGGTAGTAGAGGGAAGTAGAAGGATAGCATATAGCATCTAGCATCTAGAGCACCGAGCACAGTAACGCTGTGTTTCATCTCCACCATTTAAACTTTGTGTGGCCGTTGGGAGTTAGAACCCAGTTACAGTATATTATACCACAGTATGGTCTGACTATGCCACTCTCATTTCTTTGACTGGATGAGAGACCCAGCTAACACAATAGAATACAGATGCACCCCACGCTAGTGTTATTCAAGTGAATGAAACAATTGTAGCAAAAGCAATGCAGACATTTGTATTTATATTCTTCATTCAGAGTGATTCAAATAGTTAATTGGTATAGTCACAGCCATTAATGACAGCATACATCATGGACACATACAGGAGTTCTCGTAGACAAGTATTTATATAAGAGATTACAATAAATGTTGGGCAGAATAGCACCATAATACTCAATGTTGACAGGAGATCCACGTTTGGTTCACCATTTGCACACGGCTCCAAAGGGATTCAGCACTCCCAAAGACAGCAACCCGGATTACACTGAGAAAACGTCCCATGTCCCAAGTCCCATGTCCAAACAAAGTAAACAAACAGACGAGAAGCGGGGTTCATTCACAAAAGGATTCTAATAGTCCCGTGTGAACTGAGGCACACATACACTGGAGGCACAGAAGCCAGTGGCCCCAGATGATGGAGTGCACGGGACCTGGTATAACGACGGGTTTGGCTCGACCACCAGCACCAGCACACGGCAGCGATTACGCAGACACCCTGTAGCACCAGCACAGTCTGGCCGAGAGAGAGAGAGAGAGAGAGAGAGAGAGAGAGAGAGAGAGAGAGAGAGACCTAGCAGAGATCTTAGCAGAGAGTGTTCTCTACAATTCCTTAACATTGTAACAATTGACGTTTTTTAAAGCTTGCTGCCTACTGTACACTTCTTTCCTCTCTGACTGTATGTGCAGACTTGCTGGTTGTAAACAGTCAGAGGGACCCTGTGAGGTTGTAGCCTCTGCTGTGCAGCACATGGTGTCCCTGTTAGAACTGGACCCGAGTGACCATCATATGAATATCGCTGCAGTTCAGTTCCTGAGTGCAGGGAGATACCGCCTGAGTTTGAGTGATGGGCTGTGTTTGTTTGCTACACACCAAATTAGTCTGATACTTTAGTAAGGGGGCTCCTCTGTTGAAGGCCAAACTAATTCATGCCCAGAATCTCCTCAGCATCAACTTATATCATTCTGAATCTGAATGTTCCTGGTGAGCTGGGTGAAACTACACAATGTAGGAAGGGACCAGAATAGTGTTGAAATTCATACAAATGATAACCGTATTGTTTATAAATTTATATGAATGGCATACAGTGATCCTGTGTCCAGAGAGAGAGAGAGAGAGAGAGAGAGAGAGAGAGAGAGAGAGTCCTAGCAGAGATCACCCTGTAGCACCAGCACGGTCTGGCCACAAGAGAGAGTGTTTTAGCAGAGATTAAGATTACACAATATTCTGATATTCTGTTTACACGCCCATTCACCCTGTAGCACCAGCACGGTCTGGACACGAGAGAGAGAGAGTCCTAGCAGAGATTAAAATTTGTTCTGTTTACATGCACATCCAGTGTTAAGACCAAAGACGCCTCCATGATTCAGTCACTAGTGACTGCACACATACTGTACCCTTCAACACACGGAAGGCCAGCACACTGGCTGCCTATACTATGCTCATCTGTAATCACGGTTCCACTCCGCTCCATTTCCCTGGCTAAGCAGCTGACTGACAACACAAGATCCCGCCTCAAAGATACCTAGTCATAAGCCCTTGACTGCCAATCTTGATAAGAATTTGTCATATTGTGATATTAATGATAAAGGTGATGACATGTTTGATCATTTTTTTGTGTGTTTGCACTACTTGCACTACTATTAATATGGGCATCGCCAAAAAATAGCCCTTTCATGACGAACAGTATTGTGGTATAGTTTTAAATTAGTGTTGCCCAAACCAATATTGCGATTATACAAGTGATTCAATTCAATTATATCATTCCTATCTGTTTTTTTGCACTCTTGTCTTTGTCACTCTATGCAGACTTGCTGGTTGTAAACTGACAGAGGAGTTTGGTGAAATTTTAGCCTCTACTGTGCAGCACATGGTCTCCCTGACAGAACTGGACCTGAGTGACAACCACGTGAGCATCACTGGAATTCAGCTTCTGAATGCTGGGATAAGTCACCTCAACAGTCATCTGCAGATACTAAGGTGGATTTTCTGATTCTTTTGGTTTTCTCTTGCTTGTGAAATGTGTGTTTAAGATACCTGCTGTTTATTTGCGACAGCAAATGCCCTGTATGGTTCAGTTAGGGGCCAGAAGTTCAGTAAGGCCAGTCTTATCCTTCATTCTCTTGGTATGCTGAATGAAATAACACAATGTACTGTATGAAGGAACCTGTTTATATTCATATGATCGGAATAGTGTCCATATTCATACATATGATCTGAATAGTGTTTATATTCACATGATCTGAAGAGTGTCCATATTCATATGATCTGAATAGTGTCCATAACACATGATCTGAATAGTGTCCATATTAACACATATGATCTGAATAGTGTCCATATTCATAAGATATGAATAGTGCCCATATTTATACAGTATAGTGTCCATAATATTCATACATATAATCCAAAGTAATGTACTTGAAATCTCTCTAATTCTCTCACAGTATCAACATGCATGGATAAGGTCAGGGAGAAGGGAGTCCACTCTATGCACTGAAAGACCTTACTTGTTACTTCCGGTGGAGCCAGGTGTTTTCGTAGCCACCGTTGTTAATGTAATTAGTGTCTACATGGACCCAGTTGCACCTAGTGAGTCAGCACATTACGATAAAGAAGGATTCATGCGTGTGTTAACATTTTTATTATTGGGCAAACAAGATATTCAATGTCGGGGTCAACATGTAATGAGCAGACTATAAGACAAGATGCTGTTTCAACACCGCTAACGCTCCACTGGAAATAAGTGAGCCAGGTCAAGATCTTTTAATCAGTGTCAACATGCATGGATAGGTCAGGGGTCAAAATCTTTCCGTTGCATAAAGTGGATTGAAAATCAGTATCTGCTGAAAGAGCAGTGAAGTCTGTTGTAACGTTGTTTCACAGCTGTGTAGGTTCAGGTCTTTATTCAGTCATGTCACTGTCGGTTCTATTGTTGACCTTGCTTGGGATTGACAAAGTAGTAGGAGATGTGATTTCCTTGGTACACACATTGATTTGACAGCGAATGTAACGCGTCTTACTTTTGCATCTGATCTTTTTATTGTTCTATTTTATAAGACATTGGCTACTCAGTGTATAGCTTAGAGATTATAAGTTTCATTATGAGTTGATGTTTAAATTCTCTTAATAATTATTTGATGTTTGAATTATTTTCATAATTGTTTGATCTCATTCCCCATGTTGAAGTCCCATGTGCAGTAGAGTACAACCCACAGTATATTATACAACATTCCCATGTTGAAGTCCCATGTCTATGCAGTAGAGTTGTATTGATGTGAGTTCTCCTGTGTTCTCTTTCTCTCTCTCCCCTCTAAAGGTATCACCATGGAGAAAATGGCAGAATCCAACCAGAACTGAGAAAGTGTGAGTGTTGATTATTATTTAAGCAATAAGCACAGAGAGGCCGTCGTTTGGACTGGTTTTAGAACAGCTAAGGGGCGTTGTTAGGCACAACACACAATCTGTGCGGTATACTGTATGTGATTATCTGTACAGGTGTGACCACATGTTGTGTCATTTCTGATCACACTGACTACTGAACATCTGACTTATTGCTGTGTTATACTGCTGCTACATAGATTTTATTTGCCCTCACTGCCACTACACTACAAATGGGCTTTGTGTGTGTGTGTGTGTGTGTGTGTGTGTGTGTGTGTGTGTGTGTGTGTGTGTGTGTGTGTGTGTGTGTGTGTGTGTGTGTGTGTGTGTGTGTGTGTGTGTGTGTGTGTGTGTGTGTGTGTGTGTGTGTGTGTGTGTGTGTGTGAGACTGTATGTGCTTTCTTATATGTACATCATTTGGAAATTGTCTTGTCACTAGCAACAAGATGTCTTTATCATTGAACAGAATGTATCATTGAACAGAATTACAGGGAAGTATTTTGGTTATTTGGAAGCTTAATTCAGACAGCAATTGATACCATTTCCATCTGTACTAAACTTGTTGGAGGAAAGTTTGAGTGTTGTGTGTGTGTGTGTGTAGAATGAAGGGGAAAGATCAGAGCAGCATAGAAAAGTCGCTGTGATCTGATTTCAGACTCTGACCTTGGTGAATGTTAAACACACATGTGTACATGGGGAATGGAGACGAGGCTTTAACATGTTGATGTGTTTAACGTGCAGTTTAATGATCCAGATGGTGGCAGGTAACTGCTGTAACTGCACCAGGCCAAGGTCTCTCATAGATCTGCTCACACCAATGGGCATCTATGAAACAAACCGGTCCAAACAGGTCACTAACTAGGCACTACTAGATATGTTGCTTTGGTCTGGGTAGCATAAGCAGCAATTTGGTGTCATTGTTTATTTCTCAGTTTGTTCATAGTTGGCTGTATTGGTCTGCTCAACCCAAGTTTTGTTGTTATTGAATGGCATTTGCTGCTGCTTTACAGGTGTACAGTAGTTCCATGATGGCGTCCATTTAGACTCTTGGGTGATGGGCAGTAATGTTCTGGTGCTAACATGGCTGTTAAATCATCTTGCGTGTGCTTGCACTGTGGCCAGTTCTTTGACTGATTTGAAGATTTTCAACTGATTTTTGCTTTGCTTGACTTGTTTTTTTCTGTAAAGGAAATTTAAACATTCAATTGTGGCCATTAGTGGATTAAAAACAATATACAGTAGCCAGACATCAGAGAGATGGCAGAGACAGGAGGAAGGAGAACTTGTACAGCATGATACATGAGAAGCCCCCGGCAGCCTATAGGCTTGCAACAGCCAAGTTTCAGCCAACAGCCAAGTTTCTGATGTTTGACACACAAGCATTTGTTTGTGTGTCTGAGTGTGGGTTCATGAGTGTGTGCAGTGTGCGTGTGCAGGCACATCTGCAATTTTATGCCTGTGTTTGTCTGTGCATTTGTGTGTGTGTGTGTGTGTGTGTGTGTGTGTGTGTGTGTGTGTGTGTATGCATGGTGAAATGTGTACGCCACAGTTGGAGTAGTGCGAGGATGAAAGTGGTAAATAAACACAGGGGGGCAGTGTGTGTGTGTGGGGGGGGGGGGGGGGGGGGATAAATATGGGGAGTTGGAGTAGGAGAGACAACTATATATTAGACATTACAAGACTGTACAGTACCACACATAGCCATACTATCCATACATGCACACATGATACAGCCATACATAATTGTACACACAAACTCACACACACACACACACACACACACACACACAAATGCACACACACAACCACTATACTTACAGGTAAGACAATTATACATACATAAAACGGCAGGCCCATGGACATGAGACATGTACTGCAAACAGTATACATTCCGGATGCAGTATAGCAAGTGTGAAATTAACAGTGTAGGTAGAATTTAAAAAGTAAGTAGTTACCATGGCAATGTATCCAGTATTGCATATCATAAAAGAAATAAGGCAGCACATTGTGGCCAAAAAAGGGAAGGAACTGTCACTGACCATTTAGGATTCTGACAGTTGACAGTTCACAGTTCACAGAAGTCTATGGTGGTAGTGTCTTTATCTTGCAAGCTCAGTACAACATCCTCAGGAGCAAAAAATATTAAATCACTCGTGTAGACACAGCAGCAAGCGAGGAAAAAGGCAGCTGGGGGCCATACGCTCTCCAAGATGAGTTCTGCTCGCTCTCTTGAAGTACAGCTTTGCTCGCGTGGGTTGACTTTTGACAGTTTGGGGGACAGAACCAAGGGAGGCACTGGCCCTGTTGTGATTGGTCATTTTTCAATGTGAAGTCCTGCCCGCTTAGTTACGGTCTGTTGCTAAACTTCTGTGTGTGTGTGTGTGTGTGTGTGTGTGTCTGTTCAATATTTGTGTCTGTGTGTGTGTGTTATTGCTTACTGTTTGCTGCTTACTCGGTGTGCGTGTCCAGTATGTGTGTGTTTGCTCTGGTAGCACTTACCAGAGGAGAGAAGAGAGGATAGGGGGTGCCTCTCATGCAGCGTTTATACGTCCTCCCTCGCTCCTCGATGCCTCGATCCTCACTGATCTACATAAAGAATGATGGGGGGGGGGGGGGGGGACAATGGTATAGTCTATCCAGTGTTAGTTATAGATCAGTGGGAACGCCCCTCGAGGATCGAGCATCGAGGATCGAGGAGGCATGATGAGAGGCACCCAGGGAGTGAGCTGGGTGGCTGGCGTCCTTGATGATGGACTCAGCCGTCCTCTGACAGCGTGTGGAGGCTGCTCAGACCCAGGTCTCTTGATGGCACAACAGTGTTAAAGGCAGAGCTGTAGTCAGTGAACAGCATCCTGACAGGTGTTTTTCTTGTCCAGGTGAGCTAGGGCAGTATGCAAGGTGATGGAGATGGACAGATCTGATGTGCGTATTATGGAAACTGAAGTTGGTCCAGGAAAGCAGGGAGGTGTGTATTGATGTAGGCTGTAACCAGTCTCCCCAGACAGTTCACCACCACGGAGGTTAGGGCGATGGGCCAGTAGTCATTCAGGCAAGACACAGCACTTTTCTTGGGCACTGGCACAATCGTTGTCTTTGTGAAACACAAAGGCACTGTGCACCAGGGCAGGGACAAGTTGAAGATGTCAGTGTAGGATTGTGGCACCTGAGTGGCGCACGTCTTGAATACACAAGACGGGATGTCATCAGCGCTGGCAGATTTGTGAATTTTAACCCGTTTTAAAGGTTTTGCCGACCTCACCCTCTGAGACCTGTAAGATGTCTCCTCCTACTGGAAGAGCACCTTCATCCCCCGGTTTAGACTCGCGAGACTCAAAACGAGCATAGAGTTTATTTAGCTCGTCCAGAACCAAGGCAGGTGTGTCTGTAAGAGCTGGTGTCGCTTTATAGTCTGTGATCACCTGCAGTCCCTTCCACAGGCAATGTCACAGTTGCTGAAGTCATTCTCCAACTCATTCCCATACTGTTTTTTAGCCACTTTTATTGCCCTTCTTAGTGTGTATCTTGAGTTCTGATATCTAATCAGGTCGTGGTCCTCTCCCTCAGGCTCAGGTAAACAGCGTTGTTGAACAGGTCATATGGCTGGGAAAGGATCGGACGATATGGGAATGCACACACAAGTCCATGATGTAGTCCGTCACCTGATGCACTCTGTCACTGAATCGGCGTACTCGTCCAGCTCCGCCGAGGAGTCTTTGAACACAGACCAGTCAGTTATGTCAAAACAGTCCTGAATTCAGACTCGTTTTCTGCAGAGCAGCATTGAACTTTGCTCACTGCTGGTTGCTCACGCTTTAGCTTCGGTTTATATTCCGGCAGCAGGAGCACTGACAAATGGTCACAAAGTAGGGAGTCCAGGAGTCATACGCTCATAGACAATACAGCAGTTATGTACCTGTGGAACAAATGGTCCGATTTACCAAAGTGTGTGTATGGTACAGACCTGTATGAGTCTTTCATTGGGTTGTAACAGTGGTCAAGGGTCCACCTCTGGTGGGACAGGTGACGTGCTGGTGGTACTTGGGAAGGACTGTTTTGAGGTTGCAGTGATTGATGTCACCCGTTATGATGAGGATTGCTTCCTGGTGCTGACTCTCTTGTTTACAACATACAGTTCAAGTGCCGCTGCAGCAGGGGCGTCTGGTGAAATGTAAACAGTTGTGAGAAGTACAGAAGGAAACTTTATCAGCAGATCAAACGGATGCCATAATAGTCAGATACTCCAAAAGGAGTGTTTGGGCTAAGCCAGGTCTCGGTGAAACAGAGTACACTGCACTCTCACAAGTCCCTGCATGAGCTGATGCAACAGTGGAGCTCATCCAGTTTGGCCTCCATGGACTGCAGATTAGCCAGCAGTAAGGTAGGGATGGGAGG
>NC_084994.1:38092702-38125202 GCF_963854185.1 Sardina pilchardus
GGTTGCTCTGGGTGCAACAAACATGCAGGAACACACACACACACACACACACACACGCACACACACACACACACACATAAATACACACACACACACGCATACCTACACACACACGCACCACTACATACACACATGTACATAAAACATTATACAAACACATGCACAAACACGCCCACACGCATGCACACATACACCCTTACACATACACACACACACCTACACACACACACACACACACACACACACACACACACACACACACACACACACACACACACATGCACACACACATCTTTGAGTACATTTTGTGAGACCACCGGAGCTGAGAAGTGAGTGTGTGTGTGATGTACTATAGCCTGTGTGTGTGGGTGCGTTTCTGTGTGCCCATCTGTGTGTTTGCATGTGTGTATATGTGTGTATGTGCATGTTCTGTGTGTGTTCTCTTTCTTTCTCTCTCTCTCTCTCTCTCTCTCTCTCTCTCTCTCTCTCTCTCTCTCTCTCTCTATAGTCCCTTTCCCACCTAACTTCTAGAAGTTACCCGGACATATTTACCCGGTAGAGGCACGACACCGACGTTTCCCACATGAGCTTTATGTCCGAGTGAGATACGGGTAATTGTGTTCACACTAGACCCGAGTAGGAGCCGCGAGGGGTGGGGCAATGTCAGCATTTGCAGGGGGAGGGAGATGACGCTAAATAAATGCGTTGTTGTGCTGTGTTGCCTGGATGATGCGAACTTACATCAGATCCAAATCATCATGAAACAACAGAAGTAGTTAGCTCGCTAGTCAGCGGGAGCTAGCATAGAGGAAAAAATAGCTAACGCCAGGACCACAGTATAAACAAAGCTCTACTTCAACCCTCTCTGGTATAAACATCCAACACAACAAATTAATAGAAAATAATGACACACCTGGAAAATATATAAACAGCACACAGAGGTCTGAGGCTGAGGCTCCTTCCCAACTCCTACAAAAAGCAACAATGCTAAATAACAGCGACGTTAACTATTAGCTGTTAATTGCTAACCACTGTAATAAACAGCTAGTTGCAAGCTAATCGACAACACTTCAAGCTATTCACGTTTGCAAGGATAATCCTGCCTGTCCCGCAACAAACACAACAACGTGATTGCAGTTTAAATTTTTATTGTACGTACACAACAAAATGTCACTGTTTTCTGTACTCCGGTGTTCTCGTCTGTGTTCATACTCGTAGGGCAATGTTTATCGTTACCATGGCAATTTGTACTTTCTGCCTCACGCTGCAAGGGCTGCAAGCAGGCTGCAAGGGCGCATTTCTATAAGTCATCGGTACGCCCCCCATCTCTACCCAGAACTGTGCCGGCTGCGTTCCCACCTAAGCGCACCCGGGTAACATCTAGAAGTAGTACTAGGGGGCTAGTAGGGTGAGTTCCGGGTAAGAAAATACCCGAGTTTTGCGTTCCCACATACAGCCATCCGTTTGATATCCGTTTGACATCCGGATGTCTCGCTCATGTGGGAAAGGGACTTATGTCTGTGTTATCTGTGTGTATTCTGTGTGTGTTCTCTCTTTCTCTCTCTCTCTCTCTGGGTGTGCCTGTGTGTGTGTGTGTGTTTGTGTGTGTGTGTGTGTGTGTGTGTGTGTGTGTGTGTGTGTGTGTGTGTGTGTGTGTGTGTGTGTGTGTGTGTGTGCGAGTGTGTGTGTGTGTGCGTGTGTGAGTGTGTGCCTGTGTATGTGTGTTTGTGTGTGTGTGTGTGTGTGCATACGCGCGCATGTGAGTGTGTGTGTGTGTGTGTGTGTGTGTGTGTGTTATCTGATATTGGAGTGACAGTGACGGCAGAGAACACAGTGAACATATACTCAGAGACACATTAAACACACACACAAGCAGACACACACTCACACTAGACAGAGAAGCACTCATACACAAAAGCAAGCGCACACTTGCACACACTCATTTACATACATAAAAGTTGCAGTAGGGATGGAGTAGGCGATGGAAACACAAGCGTGATTGATATTTGCGGAGAGAATGTGCAGGACTGAGCGGCGGTCATATTGTGTATCGCTTTGCGGTACATCTAGTTGGTTAAAATGTTGTCTTAACCTTGATATGTGTATATCCACAAAGGCAAAAAGGGTTTAATTAAATACAAATGAATTGAAATAAAATGTTAAATGTATGTTATGTTCAATTTCATGGCAGATGTGTATTCTTAATGAGTCATTCTCCTTAAGGAATTAAATTAAAATAAAATGTAAACAAATGTTTGGTGTGTGTAGTATTGTGTTCAGTTTCAAGGCGTGCATATTCTTAATGAGTCATTCTGCTTGACTTTGACAATGTCAGCCAGGCCAAGTCCTCCTATGACCTATGTCATAACCCAGTACGGTTTTGATGTGGAGTTACTGTGGGGAAGAATTAGCCTTTGAAACGCATTTATTCCTTCTTCATAACACATTTCCTGTGTAATATTCACTGGCAGCAGGTGATAACAGACTGAAAATCCTCAGTACTCATGTCTCATGTAAAGGACGAGGCTGGTTCATGTATTCCCAGGGAAAGGTCCTCTAGTAATTGTGCAGGCACAGTGGAGGGCAATCACTAGACCAGCAGGTGGTGCCACACTGTGGCCAGCTAATACAACATTGAAAACACAATGATTGTCAAATTATGCCAGAGCAAGAAATTCATATTTAATCATCTTGATCAAATAAGTCATAAACACGATGACACGTTGACAGTGTTTTGTTCCAAAACCCTTTCTCCTGCTGAAGAGGGTGTTGATCTTCAGTCTCAATCACACACATAACAGACTGCATCATATTCAATAAGTATATATTTTGCATAGCCTGTAATATGTTATTAGAAAGCCTAATTGTTTAATTGTAGGCTACAGTTTTTTCCTGTGGCCCAGTAGGGATTGTCCTGCAGCATTTGATCATGTTTCCGTTCCATGCGGCCCAGCAGTGCTGGAAGGTGGCGCGCTGTCTGCAGCGGTGTCCAGCGGGACGTGGAGCCCAACTGTCAGTTGGTGAGGTTCCAGCTGAGCTGCTCCACCATGTTCCTGCTGCCTCAGGCCTACTGGGACGGCCCTGAACATCAGGGAGGTGAAGGTTCAGTCCTCACTGACTGCTGTGGAACCAGCTGTTGACCTCAATGCAAATGGAGGGACACTAGTGACCCTCAACAGAGTATCCAGTTGCTGCAGGTAAGCTGAGCAGAATGCAGTGCAGTCGGTCAAAATAACACAGAGTCCAGTAATCAGGCACGTCTGGTTAAAATAACACAGAGTCCAGTAAACAGGCACGTCTGGTTAAAATAACACAGAGTCCAGTAAACAGGCACATCTAGGCTTCTGTAACACAGGATGGCACAGCAGCAGCATATCCCTGTCACACTAAAGAACGCCATAATTACTGTTTTACAGATTCATACATACACTATGTTGCCAAAAGTATTGGGTCACCTGCCTTGACTCACATATGAACTTAGTGACATCCCATTCACTTAAAGGTAGGGTTTAATATTATGTTAGTCCAGCAATAACAGCTTCAACTCTTCTGGAAAGGCTTTTCTCAAGGTTTAGGAGTGTGTTTATGGTGATATGATATATGATATTAATATGATGTTTATTTTTTACCTTTCTTCCAGAAGCGCATTTATGAGGTCACACACTGATGTCGGACGAGGAGACTGGCTCTCATGGTCTCAAGCTTTGCTCTAATTCATCCTAAAGGTGTTCTATTGGGTTGAGGTCTGTGCAGGCTAGTCAAGTTCATCCACACCAAACTCTGTCATCCATGTCTTTACAGACCTTGCTTTGTGCACTGTCAGCCCCTGATTTATATGGGGTTTTTTTGCCCAAGTTGTAAGCTGCACAGACCCCACATTTGAGACTCAGACAGTTTGAGACTCAGAGATCTGGTATCACTGGAGAGGCAACACTCTCAGTGTCTGTGTGATTCTGGGACTTACTGACCCAGAGACAGGGTTGTTTCTCTGCCCATAAGGTTGCCTATGCAATGACTTGGGTAGCCTGATTTTTGCATAAATAGGCTGTAATATGTTGTCATTAATTGTTTAATTGCTACTATGATTTCCTTTGGCCCGCTATGAGTTGTCCCGCAACATGCAGACATTCAGGGACCTCTAGGCAGGATCTGGACACAACTAGGCCACAGACTTGGCTTCCTGCAGTCCAATTTTGGAGTCAAAAGACTGATGTATGATTTTTTCTTAGGTCCTTTTTGGAGACTCCAAATTGACACTTGGTTATCAAACTGTATAACCAGAATCAAACACCTCTATCTTGACAACCCCTTTGCCTACAAACAAAATCTTGCCCTCTAATGAAAGCTTACACTTTGGGGGTCATTGCTACTATTTGGGTTTGGATGTCAGTGAACCTGGAATGGAGTGGAGAGTGGAAACAGCCCAGAGTGTAGAGAGGGGAGAGTGGAGCATGGAGACTGCCCCTAGTGCACTTCCTCGTCCTACTCCTCTCACTCTCTCTTCATGCCTTCCTTCCCACACACACACACACACACACACACACCAGACAAACATTAGCTCATTTTGACCCTCCATTTCATAACCCAGTATTTAGTTGTTGTGGAGTTATTGTTTTAAAGCGTGGTGTCCCAGTAGTTCAAGTTCCCTGAACAACAATCAGCTGACTGGTGCAGGCAGCCGAGAGATGACTGACTTAAGACGTGTGGACCAACTCCCCTACGAACAGGAACTGACCGATGGACCTGAACAGGAAGCTCCTTCCATCCAATCAGATGCAGGCTGTGTGTGTGATGGGAGAACAAATTCCTCTACTACATCCTGATTGGGTATCCCAGCTCGCTCCACGACACCAGAGTCCTGAAGAACAGCAGGGTCTACAGAGAGGCTCCGCCTCCTCCTCCTGGCTGCTTCATCATGGGGGATGGTGGAGACCTCTACATTCCCAACTCAGCAGCCATCATTACCCCCATACCAACAGCCAATGTGAAGGAGGATACAGAGTCCATACAACCAGAAATATTCTAGGGCTCCTAACCTCCTTATGGAGGGCGTAACCTCATTCTAGGGCTCCTATGCTCCTTATGGGGGGCGTAACCTCATTCTAGGGCTCCTAACCTCCTTATGGGGGGCGTAACCTCATTCTAGGGCTCCTAGCCTCCTTATGGAGGGCGTAACCTCATTCTAGGGCTCCTAACCTCCTTATGGGGGGCGTAACCTCATTCTAGGGCTCCTAGCCTCCTTATTGGGGGCGTAACCTCATTCTAGGGCTCCTAGCCGCCTTATGGGGGGCGTAACCTCATTCTAGGGCTCCTAACCTCCTTATGGGGGCGTAACTTCATTCTAGGGTTCCTAGGCTCCTTATGGAGGGCATAACTTCATTCTAGGGCTCGTATAACTGTTATGTACTTGTTTGTTACATCTTGATTGACCACCCCCTACTGGTGAACGGATATGTGTGTAAATACCTTATAATGTGTCTGTAGTTCAGCATGTGGTTTTACTCAGTAAACAGCCTAACCTGTTACGGTCTCAGTTCCCTTCATGTCACAGAATTAATCATGTGATATTGTAATATTACAGTAACATCATTCTAGAGCTCAAAAGATCATTCTAGAACTGATAACTTCATTCCAGCGCTGTAAGGTCATTCTAGGGCTCGTAATGTTCCTGACCCTTCAGCATGCCGAAGAGCTGCTGCTGGTGATGCCTGCATGCTGTTCAAGTCTCTCTTCTCTCCCTCAGTCATCACAGCCTGTGCCGTCCTCCATAACATAAGAGTCACAGTGGGGGGACAAACATCACATGGACGTCCTCCATAACATAAGAGTCACAGTGGGGGGACAAACATCACGTGGACGTCCTCCATAACATAAGAGTCACATTGGGGGGGTCAAAGAACAATCAGACCAGTTAGATAGATAGATAGATAGATAGATAGATCGATACTTTATTGATCCCCAAGGGGAAATTCAAGGTCCCAGCAGCTTAAGACACCACACACAACATACACCACAATGTAAACAGGATGATAAAAGGCAAATCAACAAATCAACATGACTAAAAAGAACAGTAAAATACACTCAAGATAAAGATGCATTAGAACGTATTGAGGATTGGTACTGTGATCCAGTATTAGGTGTGTGTCAAGGTGGTGGTGCAAATAAGTCCAACAGTGCAACAGTGCAAGGTTAAAGTCTAGTGACCATGGACGTCTCAGAGGCTGCTGATGACCCAGGTGTGCCTCCACCTTGTCCACTGAGGGGGGAGTGGGGCGGGCACTGCTGGCTGGTGAGAGAGTCTGATACCCAACATCACACTTTAACATGTTAAGGCCACACAGCTGACTGGTGAGAGAGTCTGATACCCAACATCACACTTTAACATGTTAAGGCCACACAGCTGACTGGTGAGAGAGTCTGATACCCAACATCACACTTTAACATGTTAAGGCCACACAGCTGACTGGTGAGAGAGTCTGATACCCAACATCACACTTTAACATGTTAAGACCACACAGCTGACTGGTGAGAGAGTCTGATACCCAACATCACACTTTAACATGTTAAGACCACACAGCTGACTGGTGAGAGAGTCTGATACCCAACATCACACTTTAACATGTTAAGGCCACACAGCTGACTGGTGAGAGAGTATGATACCCAACATCACACTTTAACATGTTAAGGCCACACAGCTGACTGGTGAGAGAGTCTGATACCCAACATCACACTTTAACATGTTAAGGCCACACAGCTGACTGGTGAGAGAGTCTGATACCCAACATCACACTTTAACATGTTAAGGCCACACAGCTGACTGGTGAGAGAGTCTGATACCCAACATCACACTTTAACATGTTAAGGCCACACAGCTGACTGGTGAGAGAGTCTGATACCCAACATCACACTTTAACATGTTAAGGCCACACAGCTGGCTGGTGAGAGAGTCTGATACCCAACATCACACTTTAACATGTTAAGGCCACACAGCTGACTGACTGCTTGTTACCATTATGTGCACTTTTCATCGTGCTCTTTTCATTCAACATGTTTTATGAATCTTGGAAGTAAAGAATAATAAGCTATGTGCCGTTTGCTGGCCTGACTTTGGTTCAAAGATCAGCATAGACGTGAATGCTGGATAAAGGTAATAAATATACAGTATTCATTATAGATAGGTGAGTTGGGTGGTGAAAAGCGAAAATTTGTATTTTATAATAGGCTACATGTGTTGTTCACAAACTGAGCATGCAAGCACATTGTCACTTTGAGCATCCATACACCTGACTCACAGTTGTAGTTTATACTCTGTGTGATCTGGAAACAATGTCAATCTGCCAAGTGCATTCTAAACCGATTCAGTCTTTTAGACAGATGCAGTCTTACAGAATACTACCAGACTTTGGCATTGCTGTTCCTATAATGGAACACTAGGTGGCAGCAGTACGTAGGGCACTAATTAAGACTACACATGTGAAGGGAGGCGCAAGGTGAGGTTTTATTACCTGTAGTGTGCTTTACAGAAATGGTACCAATGGTATGAGGAAGTGTACACACAAAATAGATTTCACCTTTAGAGTAAAGCCCAACACAACATGAGGCAATACAGACTGGGTAACACTAATAGTGGAGCTTATTGACTGACAGCACTACTGTTGTTTAAATCACACAGGCTGGGGGAGGGATTCATTATTTATTTATTTAATTTCACAGAGACCATGTGACACAGCTTGTCTACACCCTTTATGAAGAAGTGCTGAAGGTCATTCATAAGCCTTTGGCTCCCTAGGACACATCTATTTCTATTGAGTAGGTGATACACTCTTATTCCCATAGTACCGCCACAGTGATACAGGGATACATCATTTCACTGACTGTATGTACTGTATTTTAAGGGCTCATCAATACACCCTCAATACTGTATCTGTGTTTGGTTCTGTGAGCAGTGGAAAAACATGGAGCTAGGCCACACAAGGACCCAATGCTATTCCATGGTGAACTTGCTATACATGTAGATAATAACAGTGATATCAAATTTATCCTGACAATTCTTATTGTGCATGAAACTAGATTGTGTCGGTGCACTGAGTGAGTTATAAAACAGGTGAGGAGACGACCTTTGGCTTCTGCGGTGATTTATGAGCAGAGTGATCATTAACAGAGCGACATCATACAGACGTCTTGCTTGTCGAAGTCCACTAAGTCAGGCGCCATCTTAAAGGCAACAGCCACTTGAGAGCTTCAGAGATCCTCCTGCCTTCTGAAACATGTGAGAGTGGGGAGAAGGGGACAAGACTGAAGACTGAACAGGTAAGATGGCGTTAGCTTCAAATTACAATTCTGAAGGTGAGCCGCATGTTATAGGCCGTAATGGGCTCCACTTTCATGTGTTGCTGTTGGGTTCATGAGAAGTGTGTAAAGAAAGTGTTAAGGGATGCACCTCACTGTCACATCTTAGATTTCATTTTGTCTCTCTAATGAGATTTGTCTGAGGGAAGTTACACTCATTCTGTCTCTCTAATGAGATTTGTCTGAGGGAAGTCACACTCATTCTGTCTCTCTAATGAGATTTGTCTGAGGGAAGTCACACTCATTCTGTCTCTCTAATGAGATTTGTCTGAGGGAAGTTACACTCATTCTGTCTCTCTAATGAGATTTGTCTGAGGGAAGTTACACTCATTCTGTCTCTCTAATGAGATTTGTCTGAGGGAAGTTACACTCATTCTGTTCTGTCTCTCTAATGAGATTTGTCTGAGGGAAGTTACACTCATTCTGTCTCTCTAATGAGATTTGTCTGAGGGAAGTTACACTCATTCTGTCTCTCTAATGAGATTTGTCTGAGGGAAGTTACACTCATTCTGTCTCTCTAATGAGATTTGTCTGAGGGAAGTTACACTGAATCTAAAAAAGTCTGAGCTGGAGCAGCTTTATGGGTTTCCTGATTACTGAAGTAATAGCGCACTCACGCATACACACGCTCACTCACTCATACACACAGACACAGACACACACACAGACACACACACACACACACACACACACACACACACACACACACACATGCAGAGGCATAAAATCATGCATTTTAATAACATCAGCCTGTGTCATGGGGATGCAGTATTTTAATTTGCTCTGTTCACCTGAAGTGTCTCCTAGTTCAAACCTAATAGGCCAACAACATAACACCTCTGGCTGTGGTGTGTTCCTGTGTTGACTCAGTGTGTTTAGTGTGTTTCTAATCACCCCGCTGGCCTCTCCTCTCTGCAGCGCTTCCCCCTCTGCCACAGCAGCACACAGGCTATGAACAGAACAGCCCCACAGCACCTGCTGACAGACACAGCGTCCACCTCCTCCACCTTCCTTTCTCTCTCTCTCTTTCCTTCCCTTTTTACTCTTTCTGTTGATTTTCTTATTGGTTAATTGATTAGAACGGATTTCCCTCAAGATGCTGAGGATGCTGTTGGTGGAAATTAAGCAGGAAGATTAGCATTAGCTGTGTCCAGTCACGTGACCATGAAGAATGAGGAGCCCACCACTGATGGACATCAAGGGGTCAGCACAGGACGACCTTATCCAGGGTGAGTTGTGTCCTCTGCTGCAATCACGATTACTTAAATGTTATGTATGCAGCTGCTCCTGAGTAATATATTTCGCTCTTTTATGTGTAAACTGAAACTGAAACTGAACCGAGTTGAACTGAAAATGTGTTGACTCAATTCATTATATTTTATATCCTTGTGCATCCAGACCACAGACACACAGACCAGTGTCTCCAGTGCCCAGCGGTGTGTCCATGAAGAGTGACTGGTCCATGGATAAACCTCCCTATCTCAGCAGTGGACCACCACAGTCTGATCCAAAGTGAGATTTCAGCAAGTGTGTGTGTGTTTATTTGTTGTGTGTGTGTGTGTGTGTGTGTGTGTCAGGGATGGAAATTAGCACCAGCCACCAGCCAAATTCTGGCAAAATGTGAGAGTGGCTGGTAGATTTCAGACACAAAGTCATATTTTAACATTGATTGGCTGGTTAATTTCACCAGAAATCTGCTATTGGCTGATAGATTGTCACATTTTCAAATTTTAATTTCCACCCCTGGTGTGTGTGTGTGTGTGTTTGTCTGTATTTATTTGTTAGCATGTTTGTGTATGTGTGTGTGTGCGTGTGTGTGTGAGAGAGAGAGAGAAAGAGTGAGAGAGAGAGTGTGAGAGTGAGAGAGTGTGCGGGTGAGAGAGTGTGTGTTTCTTTATGTGTTAACATGTTTGAGAGAGAATGAGTGAGAGTATGGAAACCGGAAAATGTGTCGGCTCAATCTGGTATGTGTGTTGTCTCCTTGTGTATCCAGACCACAGACACACAGACCAGTGTCTCCAGTGCCCAGCTGTGTGTCCATGAAGAGTGACTGGTCCATGGATCAGCCTCCCTATCTCAGCAGTGGACCACCGCAGTCTTATCCAAAGTGAGATTTCAGCAAGTGTGTATGTGTGTGTGTGTGTGCCTCTATACGTGTGTGCCAGTAATCAAGGTTGTGTGTTCGTGTGCGTCTGCACGTGTGTCAGTAATTGTGTATGTGCGTGTGTGTCTGTGGGCGTGCATCTGCATATGTGTCAAGTAATTCGACACTTTCAGACAGACGTGTATTTCCGCAATGTTCACAGACTTTTTACAAACTTTTCCTGCTGCTGACCTAGTATAGTTAGTTTGTTATACTGTTGCCGCCACAGCTGCTATGTGAATGCAATTCCAGAAAAAATCCACACTTGTCAGTAATGTTTGAGGGAAGTATTACATGTATTTAAAGTGCCCTAATGCCACTGAACAGTTTCACATCTCTCCAACACGCTGCTGGTAATGCAGTAAGGCTATAGCCTCCACCATACCCAGTGTAAGAACTACACTCTTCCGCTGTCAGGCAGCTGACCGTGTGGCCGCATTTATAAGGTGTCATAATCTGCTCAGCGAAATTAACATCATTTGACGGAAATTCGAAATTAGATGTGAACAACAGGTGGCGATTCTGAAAACGGCTATTGTGTGTCAGTCTGTTTATTTGGTAGCATGTCCGTGTGTGTGTTTATTATGAAGAGTTTGGTTCCAAAACGCTACATCCACCATTTTAATGAATTTTCATATTTTTTTTTTTTAATTTTGTTTTGCAAGTAATTACAGTGGAACTCTATTGGTTTATGTTGAGTTGATATATCTTAACTCAATTAAAACAAACTGGATTTTTATTGATATTACCTGAAATACACAATTAAATAACGTGACTTTTTAATGTTTTTAAAAATGGATATATAGCGTTTTGGAATCAAACTCTTCATTTGTTAGCTTGTGTGTGTGTGTGACTGTGTGTGTGTGCGTGTGTGTGTGTGTGAGAGAGAGACAGAGACAGAGAGAGAGAAAGAGAGAGAGAGACAGAGACTTTTGGTTGGATAATGTGTGTCTTTGTGCTATTATTGTGTCTCTGCTGTGGATTTAGGAATACTCTGACCCAGGATCCGTCCAGGTGTGGAGTGTGTGAGCATCTGCTGAGGGACCCAGTCATCACCAGCTGTGGACACAGTTTCTGCAGGCAGTGCATCAGCAGCTACTGGAGCCAGTCTGGTCCATCAGGAGACTACAGCTGCCCCCAGTGCAGAAAGAGACCCACGACACAACCCATTACAAACCCTGACACAACTATGGCACAACCACTTGTATATCCACATACAACCATGGCACAACCTCACCTATACCCATCTACAGCCATGGCACAACCTCAATTATACTCACCTACAGCCATGACTCTACCTCACCTAGACCCAAATACAGCCATGGCACAACCTTTGTCGTACCAACACAGTGAAATGGTACTTCATCTGAACCCATCTGCAAACATGCCACAAGTTCATCCATACCCACACACAGACAGGGGCAATCATTATACACACATCCAGCACCCTCTTTATCCACACATCCACACGGCACAGATCTCTCCACAGCCTCCCATAGATGAGCACACAGTCATGAGAGGCAGCACCCATCTGCAAACTGAGCATGCTCCAGTCAAAAGGGCCAAACTAACAGGTGAGTCTTTAAATATTTATCATATCTGTCCATGATCGGGGCTTGTGCTTGGAGACCATTTATTTGAAAGAAATCAAAATCTTATACAATCTATTATCTGTTAAGATAATAAAAGGTTATTTTATAAAAGTACTGTAACTTGTGCCAAAGAAATGTGTTCTAGACACATTGACCAGTTAGTTATGAATAATGCTCATCTCTTGGTTTGTTTGTTTGTCTGTGTATTGCCAAATAGACAACCATGTCCTGAACAGAGTACTGATGACCCATAAAGCCAGCATGAAGAGGAGGTTTGAGAGCATATGTGAAGGCATCATAAGATCAGGGACTCAAACACTCCTAAACAAGATCTACACAGAGCTTTACATCACAGAAGGAGAGAGTGAAGGGGTGAATAACGAGCATGAAGTTTGGCAGGTAGAGTCAGCATCCAGGCCACAAACCAAAGAAGACACAGCAATACACTGTAATGATATCTTCAAGCCCTTACCTGGACAAGAGAGACACATCAGAACGGTCATGACCAAGGGGATTGCTGGCATTGGGAAAACTGTCTCAGTGCAGAAGTTCATCCTTGACTGGGCAGAGGACAGAGCTAACCAGGATGTAGATTTCATGTTTGTGCTTCCGTTCCGTGAGCTGAATTTGGTCAAACATGATCAATACAGCCTTCACAGGCTCCTGCTTGACTTCCACCCTGAGCTTAGAGAGCTACAAGATGGTGAATACAAGGATTGCCACATTGTGTTTATCTTTGATGGTCTGGATGAGAGTAGACTTCCACTGAAGTTCCAAGAGAACCTAAAGTTATCTGATGTGACACAAACATCATCAGTGGATGTGCTGATGATGAGCCTCATTCAGGGAACTCTGCTTCCCTCTGCTCTCATTTGGATAACTTCTCGACCAGCAGCAACCAGTCAAGTCCCTTCTCAGTGCATCAGTCAGGTAACGGAAGTACGAGGATTCAATGACCCACAAAAGGAGGAGTACTTCAGGAAGAGAGTCAGTGACCAGAATCAAGCCAACAGAATCATCTCACACATCACAGCAACCAGGAGCCTTCACATCATGTGCCACATGCCAGTCTTCTGTTGGATCTCAGCCACTGTCCTTCAGAAAATACTGGAACAGGATGATGGGAAGGAAGCCCCCAAAACTCTGACTGAGATGTTCATACACTTCCTGCTCATCCAGACCACCAGGAAGAACCAGAAGTATCAAGAGGAAAGTGAGACAGATAGACAGAGCCTCCTAGAATCACATAAGGGTGTCATATTGAAACTAGCAGAGCTGGCATCCAAGAATCTGGAGAATGGCAATCTCATGTTCTATGAGGAAGACTTGAGAGAGTGTGGCATTGATGTCAGTGAAGCTTCGGTGTACTCTGGCATGTGCACTGAGATCTTCAGGGAGGAATGTGTGTTTCACCACAAGAGAGTGTACTGCTTTGTCCATCTGAGCATCCAGGAGTTTCTTGGTGCACTTCATTTGTTTGACTCCTACTTGAATAAAAACATGAAGGTCCTGGAGCCATTTCTTAGCAGAAAGTCAAAATCTTTACCAGATGTGCCTCTCGATGAGTTGCTGAAGGATGCTGTGAACAAAGCCTTGGAAAGCAAGAATGGGCACCTTGATTTGTTTGTCCGCTTCCTTCATGGCATTTCTCTGGTGTCAAATCAGAAACTTTTGCTTGGCCTCCTGACACACACACACAGCAACCCAGAGAGTGTGAAGAAAACAATCAAGAACCTGAAGGTGATGCAGAGACAAAATATCTCCCCCGAGAGGTGCATCAATCTGTTCCACTGCCTGGTGGAAATGCATGACTCCTCTGTCCATGATGAAATCCAGGCTTTCCTGAAGGCAGAGAAAGGTGCCGTGAAGCAGCTCTCACTGGCTCACTGCTCAGCCTTGGCTCACATGCTTCTGATGTCTGATGAGGTGCTGGATGAGTTTCACCTGAAGAAATACAAAACTTCAGACGAGGGACGGAGGAGACTGGTGCCAGCTGTGAGATGCTGCAGAAAGGCACTGTGAGTATCAGAATGAATACTTCAGTGATTACACACACTGCACAATCCTGACATTTTTGCTAGAGCTCATGTTTGATATGTAAGCTGATTAATATAGAAGAGTAGTTTACACAGAGAAATCGAACAACAGTTTACTGAATGTGTCTGTGTGTGTGTGTGTGTGTGTGTGTGTGTGTGTGTGTGTGTGTGTGTGTGTGTGCTTGTTTGTTAGGGCAGGGGTGGGTGTATAGTTTTTTGCACATCTCAAAATTTGACAGTATCTTATTTTCCAGTTAGTTAGGTTTCCTATCCCTTAGATGCATAGGCTACCAATACCTACACTCTTCCATGAGTGGGGTCAAAAATGACCCCAATTAGAATGCATGCGTTTTTTGCTGTAAACTCAAATAATGTCTTTCATTTTGGTTAAAGATGATGATTTTTATTATATATTTGTCAAAAAAAATATTATTTCATGTTGGACATGTTGATGTATCACTTTTTATTAACATTTTATTACAAAACAGCTTTTAGAAAGGCAAAAAAGGTAAACATCCTAAAATGATCTCAACATAGGTGAATAGGGCAAAAATTTTAACTTAGAAATATCTTCATGAAACTTTACCAGTTGAATACTCACATAAATAGGAGAAAAAAACATATGGCAAGTTTTCTGTATTTATGTTTAAATATGCTAATTGGGTAATGTATAATTAAATATGCGCTAATTTGCTGATATGTTTTGATGCGAAGAATCTGACCATTTGAAAAAGCCAGGTTGAAAATTATTTTTTGTAGTGTTAATATATCAAATAAAAAAAACATTTACAGAGGTGATTATGAATATCTTCTTTTGTTATCCAGTAAATCAGAAAATATTGCCAATTGGCTTAAAAAATGGATTTTCGCCCTATTTTTAGGCATAAAAAGTCATACAAATCAGGCCAAGAACGCTATATCAACAAATCCCTCTGTAAATATCGCTTGGTGAATTCTGCTTCACAATGATAGGAAGAGCGGACATCGAAGGATCAAAAAGTGACGTCGCTACTGTATGAACGCTTGGCCGCCACATTATATGATGATACTTAGATTTATGTTGTTGTGTAAAAATAGCCTTCAGGATGGTGAAACTGCTGACATGAGATGTGATAATCAACAGTAAATGTATACCTGACTGCCACAGTTGATAAAAATCAAAAGATCCTAGGGTTCACTTTTGAAATTCCACAGAAAATGCTTGGGGTCATTTTTGACCCCACGTATGCGGAACGGTGGTACTGATACAAAACTTGAAATTACTTTAAAAATATAACAATTAGACACAAATCCAAATGGCCTCATGTCAAAGACAACCTATTTGAGGAATACATGGAAGGTTAAATGAAAAAAAATACTGGATACTGCAAGAAAACAACCTCTGGGGTCATTTTTGACCCCACTTATGCATCTAAGGGCTATTTATCTATTTTCTGTTGTGTGAATGTTCCCATCATGAGAATATTCAATCTCTGCACCTGATCAAATCAAATCAGCATGCAGGTGCAAATGTTCTATGGAGGTGTATGGTATAAATGGGGTGTAATTAAAAACACTGAGCATGATGTTTTCCAGTCTGAACTGTTTAGATATGTAAGATTTCTGCTCATGCAGCTCTGGGTTAATCACACTGCTCAGTCTTTAGTGGTGTTGTGCCTGTAGTTGGACAGGGTTAACTCTGCATGGTATTCAGGGCTTACATATTCTCTCCTCTTATCCCCCTTGTTGGTTTGGGTCTGGCACATACTGTATGGGGGGCACATGTATTATTTTCCTCCCTCACTCTTCCTGCAGATTTAAACATGATCCATTATTTGTCTCTTCTGCAGACTTGCTGGCTGTAAGCTAACAGAAAAGTCCTGGGAGATCGTGACCTCAACTATGCAGTCTGCAAACTCCCCCTTAAGAGAGCTGGACCTGAGTCAGAATGACCTGCAGGCATCAGGAGAAAAGCTGCTCTCTGCTCTACAGAGTCCAAACTGCAAAGTGGAGACTCTGAGGTCAGTAATATTGTAGACTATTTTGAGACACATACAGTTTGATGGTAATAAAAGCAGACCGTGTTAACCAGACAAGGACAACATTGCTGTTGACTTACTTTAATGGATTGTCCTCTGATTTCGGTCTTTTTTCATGTTTGTTTCATTTAGACTTGTTGGCTGTAAACTGAGGGGAGGATTTCTGGCCTTGGCTCTTCAGTGGGCAAACTACCACCTACGAGAGCTGGACATCAGTGAGAGTGAGATTCAGGACTGTGAAGGAGAACTGCTTCATCAACCAGTGACTGGAGACTGTAAAGTGAGGTCTGCACACAGACTGCTGCTTTCTGTTTGATCTAATAAACAGTCCATCTTTTCACTACCTGGCATTTCATATTTGGGATTATAGGGAGCATGAGGGACATGAAGGTTTATACTGTTTTTTTATTCTCTCACTGTAGACTCATCAGCTGTAGACTCAAGCACAGCTCCTCAGAGGTTGTGGTCTCAGCTCTGCAGCCATATATCTCTCAACTGAGTGAGTTGGACATGAGTGGCTGTGATCTGCAAACATCAGAAGAGAAGCTGCTCTCTGCTCTTAGAAACCCAAACTGCCAACTGGAGAAACTGAGGTCAGTAAAACTATGAAAGACTTGTTACATTATACATTCACACTTTGGGCAATTAGTAATTACTGTTTTTGGCCACTCAAATCAAGGTATGAAATTTGTGAAACAATGGTTATTATCATTTACCTACGCCATGGACACATACAGGAGTTCTCGTAGACAAGTATTTATATGAGAGATTACAATAAATGTTGGGCAGAATAGCACCATAATACTCAATGTTGACAGGAGATCCACGTTTGGTTCACCATTAGCACACGGCTCCAAAGTGATTCAGCACACCAAACACAGCAACCCGGATTACACTGAGAAAACAGTCCAATGTCCAAACAAAGTAAACAAACAGACGAGAAGCGGGGTTCATTCACAAAAGGTTCCTAATAACCTTGTGTGAACTGAGGCACACATACACTGGAGGCACAGAAGCCAGTGGCCCCAGATGATGGAGTGCACGGGACCTGGTATAACGACGGGTTTGGTCGACCACAAGCACCAGCACACGGCAGCGATTACGCAAACACCCTGTTAGCACCAGCACAGTCTGGCCACGAGAAAGAGAGAGAGAGAGACCTAGCAGAGAGTGTTCTCTACAATTCCTTAGCATTGTAACAATTGACGTGTTTTAAAGCTGGCTGCCTACACTTCTTTCCTCTCCGACTGTATGTGCAGACTTGCTGGTTGTAAACGGTCAGAGGGACCCTGTGAGGTTGTAGCCTCTGCTGTGCAGCACATGGTGTCCCTGTTAGAACTGGACCTGAGTGACCATCATATGAATATCGCTGCAGTTCAGTTCCTGAGTGCAGGGAGATATCGCCCGAGTTTGAGTGATGGGCTGTGTTTGTTTGCTACACACCAAAATAGTCTGATACTTTAGTAAGGGGCTCCTCTGTTGAAGGCCAAACTAATTCATGCCCAGTATCTCCTCAACATCAATTTATATCATTCTGAATCTGTTATGTTTCTGGTGAGCTGGGTGAAACTACACAATGTAGGAAGGGACCAGTCAGTGTTCAAATTCATAAAAATGATAACCGTATTGTTTATGAATTTATATGACTGGCATACAGTGATCCTGCGTTCAGTGTTGTGTATAAACTGATATGGTGGTTTACTGGTTTAAACATGCAATGTCTCCTGGACCCACATTATGATTGCCTGTCTCCAGGAGACCCATGAACACTGTGTGTAACTAATCTATGAACACATAAGAGCATCATGATGGGCTGGCTGAGTTGATGAATAGTACTATTTCCATACCATCACTGATATGCTTATCACCAAAATAGCTTATCATGACATTGTGGTATAGTATTAAGTCTATGTTGCCCATCTCTACTCCTGCTGTAACATATTGTATGATTATATATGAACTTGAACAACGTTGACACAGGTGATCAAATTAAATGATATCATTCCTTTCTGCCTTTTGCACTCTGTCTTTGTCACTCTATGCAGACTAGCTGGTTGTAAACTGACAGAGGAATCCTATGAGGCTTTAGCCTCTGCTGTGCAGCACATGGTCTCCCTGACGGAACTGGACTTGAGTGACAATCACATAAGCATCACTGGAATTCAGCTTCTGAGTTCACTGAAAAGTGACATCAACTGTAAACTGGAGACATTGAGGTTTGTGTTTGACTTTCCTCAGGCTTTTAAAGAGACCCTATGCAACTTTCTGCAGAAGACGATCGCTCTTTGTTTACATCTGGAAGTCTGAGACGAAGAACCACGCTTGCAATTTATATATTTAGATATAGCCTATACATGTATAAATATACACGCTAAAGCTGTCGGGGAAGCTCTGCAGAGAAAATGCAAGCATAAAACGAGCGAAAACGAACAACGAAACCGAAACCAGAGATGAAATCGCCAATCCTGCATAGTTCCTCTTTAAACAGTTTCTTCGATATATAGTTTCAGTACCAGTATGTTTACCACACAACATTATGTCAGTGTTTTTTTCTCTACCAAGCAGTAAAAATGGGTTAAGCGAGGAGTGTGTTGAGAGTCATGGTAGTCATGTCAGAGTCCAGTCTAATGTCTGTTATGACTGAGTCACTGATACCTTATAGCATGTTGATGCAATTGAAGTTTCAATTTCATCAGTGTCATTAAATGGTGTTTAGAAACTCAAGTTCAGGAGGAGCGAGAAGGAATTTGCCACGCCTCTGTCTCAGTCGGTCTTACAAACGTAAAGATGTCCAAGCTTTCTGCTGTTTACATGGCCTAATAATAAGCTTGAGTAATTACTAGTCATGTCAAGTTTATATACATAGCGCATTTCATACACAGAGGTCATTCAATGTGTTTTACATAAACAAAACCAAACAGTAATAGCAGATAAAAGCATACTGTAACTGCCAAAGTAGCAGCATCGGGTTAACTTGCTCACTATCTCCCCTCACACCTCCAGTCTTCCTTAGTTAAGAATAAAGGGGTGTATGACGGGGTCCTGCATGACTTCTGCCTGCACAGTTGACTATTGCACGCACCCACAAAACACTTTAGGACCCTGGTCAGACACCTCGCCAAACACGCTTTGCTACCGCATGTCTTTATGCAAATTTCAGATCATGAGCTAGTGAATTATTTGTAATAAGATGACTACTGAGGGATATAATGTACTCTGAAAATAAACTACAAAGTTTAGAATACACCTGCAGAGTCACTGACAGAAAGACTTTAAAGGTATACTATGCAACGTTTTTCAGTTAATCAATTCGTTCCATACTGTTATATATGATTAAATGAGTCATTACCGGTCGAACAGTGTTTTTTTTTGGCCGCTCTAGTGGTCTGTAGCGGTAAAACCACACTTGCAACTTCAGGAGACACCGGGCATTTCATACACAGAGGTCATTCAATGTGTTTTACATAAACAAAACCAAACAGTAATAGCAGATAAAAGCATACTGTAACTGCCAAAGTAGCAGCATCGGGTTAACTTGCTCACTATCTCCCCTCACACCTCCAGTCTTCCTTAGTTAAGAATAAAGGGGTGTATGACGGGGTCCTGCATGACTTCTGCCTGCACAGTTGACTATTGCACGCACCCACAAAACACTTTAGGACCCTGGTCAGACACCTCGCCAAACACGCTTTGCTACCGCATGTCTTTATGCAAATTTCAGATCATGAGCTAGTGAATTATTTGTAATAAGATGACTACTGAGGGATATAATGTACTCTGAAAATAAACTACAAAGTTTAGAATACACCTGCAGAGTCACTGACAGAAAGACTTTAAAGGTATACTATGCAACGTTTTTCAGTTAATCAATTCGTTCCATACTGTTATATATGATTAAATGAGTCATTACCGGTCGAACAGTGTTTTTTTTTGGCCGCTCTAGTGGTCTGTAGCGGTAAAACCACACTTGCAACTTCAGGAGACACCGGGCACGCACCCATGCTCTACTCCAGGAAGTGTCATGTAAAGTCTTATGAAAAGGCACGGCAGACTGACCGATTGAGGAGTTTTGTCAAATATACACGCTAAAGCTGTAGGGGAAGCTCTGCAGAGAAATATGCAAGCATAAAACGAGCGAAAATATAAAGTGAAAGCGAAACCGGCGATGAAATCGCCAATCCTGCATAGTATACCTTTAAAGGGCCTAATGCTCTTAGAACAGTCAGGTCAAATGTCAATGCAATTTCTTAAAGAGGAACCATGCAGGATTGGCGATTTCATCTCTGGTTTCGGTTTCGTTTTTCGTTTTCGCTCGTTTTATGCTTGCATTTTCTCTGCAGAGCTTCCCCGACAGCTTTAGCGTGTATATTTATATGTAAAGGCTATATTTAAATATATAAATTGCAAGCGTGGTTCTTCGTCTCAGACTTCCAGATGTAAACAAGGAGCGATCGTCTCCTGCAGAAAGTTGTATAGGGTCTCTTTAAGTTTCATTGTTTAGAGTTAGATGACTAATGAGGGCTACGATGTACTCTGAAAACACCCACTGTCTGCGCCTGCTAAGTCACTGACAACAAGGCTTTGTGTGGCATATTGCTTTTGTACTAACACAGCAATGTCATTGTTTTGCCATTTAAAACATTCAAGGTGGTGAAGATTATTGTCTTCTAATAATGGTAGAATTGACTTTGATTAATTTACTCTCTCTTTCCCTCTCTCTCTCTCTCTCTCTCTCCTTTAAAGACATGCCCGTGGAGAACTGAGAAAATGTAAGTGTTGATCTACTGTTGAGTGTTGTACTGTTATGCTTTTGATGTTGAACTGTTCTTTATTAAGCAGCTATATCACTGTGCCGTATGCCCCCACTGTATGTGAAAGGCCTTTAGAGCATGTGTGGGGGTCTGTGGTGTCCTGCAGAAACACACTGAATCATAGTGACCAATAGAACAGAGACAGATTGACACGTTGGCATGTTACAGTAGCCAGACAACAGAGGGATCATGGCAGACAAAGAAGGAGAACTAGTACGGC
Organism: Sardina pilchardus; assembly: GCF_963854185.1. Lineage (NCBI taxonomy): Eukaryota > Metazoa > Chordata > Actinopteri > Clupeiformes > Clupeidae > Sardina > Sardina pilchardus. Next base: position 38,113,872 of record NC_084994.1, read on the forward strand.
ATGACACATGAGAGGCCCCTGAGAACAGAGACAGATTAACATGTGGAGAGTCTCAAGTTAGAGTGGAAGAAAAGAATAGAATTAGAGGATAGAAAAAGCAAGCAAAGTTTGACATATTGGATTAAATATTACTGTAGATGACTAGATTTTTAATTTAGATTACAGATACTGTATGTCCTGTTCAAACTCATGTAGTAGATGTTATACATTCACAATAGCTCTTTATGCTCCAGACTTGTTGGGTAGTGTGTAGAAGTTTTAATGGTGGAGAGCAGTTTAAGCTTGTAGCAGCTTAACTACAGTATGTGATGAGAGATCACAGCCAATCATCCTCTCAATGCAACAAATGATATGCTACGGTCTGCTCTTATCGTTGACAGTGGATGCAGTGCACCAGGTAGTGATAGAGCAGGTCGAGTGAAATTGTGTTTGTGAATGTGCGGTGGTGAAAGTGTGCGGTGCATGTGTGTGTGTGTGTGTGTGTGCACATCTGCATTTTTATGGCTGTGTGTGTGTTTGTGTGCTTGAGAGTGTGTGTTTGTTTTCCTGTTTGTGTGTCAGTATGTGTGTGTGTGAGTGTGTTTGTGTGTTTGCTTTAAGTTTCAAGACTTAATATTGTTGCATATAGTTTGCAAATTAGTGAAATTCGTATGCCATTCGTTGCAGTAGTGCAAGGATAAAAGGGGTAAATAAACACAGGAGGCATGGGGGCAATGAATAAAGGATAGTTGGAGAGACAACTCTATATGAGACAATACAAGACTGTACAGTATCACTCATGGCCATACTATCCATACACGCACACATTATACAGCCATGCTGTACACACACACACACACAACTCCTGTACCTACATGTACATGTAATATATAAGACAACTATACACACATAAAACCACAGGCCCATGGACATGAGACATGAACACTAAAAACAGTATGCATCCCGGATGCAGTATAGCAAGTGTAAAATTAACCGTGTGGGTAGAATTTAAAAAGTCAGTAGCGACCATGGCAATGCATACAGTAGTAGAGCATATCATAAAAGAAATAAGGCAGCACATGTGGGCAATAAAGAGAAGGAACTGTTTAGTCACTGACCATTTAGGATTCTGACAGCTTGTGGTATAAAACTGTGTCTGAATGGTGTGGTGTGGGTGGTATAATGCTCTCGTAGGGCTTACCAGAGGGAAGCAGAGAGAAGAGGGATTGAGCTGGGTGGCTGGCATCCTTGATGATGGACTCAGCCCTCCTCTGACAGCGTGTGGAGTAGACAGTTGACAGAGGTGACAGTTGATCGTTGACAGAGGTCTATGGTGGTAGAACAGTGTCATATCTTGCAAGTGCAATACAACATCCTCAGGAGCAAATACTATTAATTCACTCACGTAGACACAGCAGCGAGCGAGGAAAACAACAGCTGGGGGCCATACGCTCTCCAAGATGAGTTCTGCTCGCTCTCTTGAAGTACAGCTTTGCTCGCGTGGGTTGACTTTTGACAGTTTGGGGGACAGAACGAAGGAAGTTGCCTGTTGTGATTGGTCATTTTTCAACCTGAAGTCCCGCCCGCTTAGTTACTGTCTGTTGCTAAACTTCTACAAATGTAGTCATGTGTAACATTAACCACCCCTTTGTTGTTTCTGTTTACTGCTTACTGTGTGTGTGTGTGTGTGTGTGTGTGTGTGTGTGTGTGTGTGTGTGTGTGTGTGTGTGTGTGTGTGTGTGTCTGTCTGTGTGTTCAATATTTGTGTCTGTGTGTGTGTTATTGCTCACTGTTTGCTGCTTACTCGGTGTGCGTGTCCAGTATGTGTGTGTTTGCTCTGGTAGCACTTACCAGAGGAGAGAAGAGAGGATAGGGAGTGAGCTGGGTGGCTGGCATCCTTGATGATGGACTCAGCCCTCCTCTGACAGCGTGTGGAGGCTGCTCAGACCCAGGTCTCTTGATGGCACAACAGTGTTAAAGGCAGAGCTGTAGTCAGTTAACTCATCGAATGCCGCATTGTTTTTGGAAGCTATGTCCCAGAGTGCCGGCAAGCTAGATCGTTGTTGACTATTTTTGTAGAGCCACAGCGTATTCTATGTTATAGTTATGGACATATACTATGGCTCATTTGAAACGTAAGACTCTGAGCTCTCAGTGGGTGAAAACAGTTTATCTCTACGTGTCTCCATTCCTGAGAAATCGCAAGCTAAACAGTGGCTAGTTTTCATCAAAATCCCCGTTGTTCCTCTAGAAACGGAGATATAAGCCACTTAAGCAGGGCTGGACTGGGACCAAAAAAACGGCCCGGGCATTTTTGGCCATAGTGGCCCACCATGATAATTTACACGATAAAACATGTGCACACTGTTTTGTTTGTAAAAAATGTTTAAGTAAACCGCAGTAGCCTGCATGGAAGCGAGTAGGCTAGCCTACCCTTGCTAAAAAAATATTAATTATTATTATACTCTCTCTCTCACACACACACACACACACACACACACACACTAGAGTGACCTTTAAACCAGCAAGGATGAGGTTGTGCACAAAACTCATGCTATTAAATGCTTCACTAAATAAAACCTGCTATAATTTATGTTGAGCATTTGCACAGTTTTAGCCAACAATTCACCTTGATACTATTTAGTGAAGATGTATAGGCTACACATCACAAAACATTTTCATTGTTAATTCCATGGGCTATCACCATTCCTGTTTCATTCCATGCGTCTGACTGCATGTCTGTGTGTATGGGTGTCTGCTTTCGCAAAGAAATGTGATAGTTTGCTTGTTGTACTGTGTCAAGATTGACAACAATTTCGACCAATCGTGACTGTCTTAAGATTTCAGATGGTTGATAGCGAGCCGACAACTCGTTAATTGAATGGGTATCGCAATTCAAATGCATGCGAGAGGGGTAGGCCTACACAGAAACCACACAAAAAGACGCGCTCACACTATAAAACTTTGTTTTGCTTAACTGGGTGCTGAATCCTACATAGTAGGCAGGTTAATACATCTAAAAGAAGCAAGGGGAAGAAGCAGTCGCAGATTTCAAACTTTTAATTGTTCGTTGTGCGCCAAAAAAGTTCAGCCAACATTTCGGCTCCTTCTTACCTGCCTCACTGTAGCTATTCTGACCTCCTCCTCAATCTGTCCCTGCTGGGTCATGTCTCTCACCTCTTCCTCCTCCTCCGAATCAATTTGAATAGCTAGCCTACTCCTTCCTCTGTGTAACTCTGTTGCACACTCGCATGTGCCTCTCTGAAGCCTGCACTCGGTGCTGCTTCTGCACTGCTGCTACATGTCGACGGCCCTGTTTGAACTTGTGGTGGCAAACATTTCTGTAATTTTAGCACATTTTCGCTGCATCCACTTGTAGGCTTTAGCCTTTTATCTCGCAACTTCTCTGCGCCCCCCTTGCGCTTTTGTGGTTTGTCATCTTACATTTTCATATACGGACGGTCTCAAACTCCGGTCGAACTCCAGTCAAGAGGGAGATGAGGCCGGGAGGGAGATAGGGAGGACCCTGAGATTTCATTGGACTAGCCCAATGTCCATTAAGGCAGTCAACCAATGGGCCGCGATTCGCTACCGTTGTGGCCGTACGCTATATAAATTAGCCTTTTATTATTATTAAATTGACAGCCTCGGCCCAAATATGCGTCGGCCAGTGGCGTCACCAGCCGATTTTACCGGGGCTTCAGCCCGGGGTAATTTGAGCCGAGCCCGGGGTAAATTTTTGTAATGCTTGAATCTATCAGCCAGTTTCAAAATCAACCAGCATTTGCCTGGTGCTAAATGTTGAGCACCACCAGTAGTAGGCTAAGCAAGCTATCGATTGGCATCACAATACAACACTAGCTTCACGTTTCTACATGGGCTAGCCCAGTGTTTGTTTCTCAATCTATGGGTACCGGGCCGCGAGAAGATTATTACCATCGGGCCGCCGACCGACTCTCTCTGCCTTCTCCGAGAGACGCACCATGCGGCCGCGGCCGCACCCATTCTTTTCGGTCATATTGCTGCGAGATATTTTCGCATAGAAATAACAGGCATATCATATGAAACTACGTAACCTGGCCTTTACAGTGGCACTAGCCACTAGTTTCTATGATGAACGGTTCGCGAGATACTTAGCGTTGAAAATTACAGTTACTGTACATACAAAAATGAATCACATGCAGTTCTGCGTCATACCCATTCTTCTCTGTGAAATATCTCATGATTTCGTTACTGCCCTATGGCAAACTGCATATCAAAATAAACAGGAGATCCTACTGATTCCAATGGCGTATAGAATGTATCTGTATAATTAGCGGTGATCACGAGAAATCCTTTTTTGAAATCACAATCACATCGCATTTCTGCATTTTTTCATACATCCCCATTTCCCCCACTTCAAAATAATTTATTTTTCATATCAGAAGTTGTATTCAGACCCCTGTTTGTCATATAGCCATGGCAGATGCTTGATATGAATCGTTGGTAGGACTATGTGTTTGTCTACACACATTCTGCCCCCCCAGCACACGACGTCATTTCAACGTTGATATTTGGGCTAAATCCCGTCGGTCCGTCATGGCCCTGATTTCAACCAAAATTAGACGTAGAATAATGGTCTTGTTTTGGCCGGCCCATTTTGGTCTAAGGAAAGACGTCTTTAGCACGTCCTTTTTCAGACCACATATCAACTAATTAAATCCTGATGTAAATTATCAGTTATAGTCTACCTAGGACTACATTATCGTTCCTGTCGACCATCTTTCCCCCCCGGGGATTGCCCAAATCCGCCGCGAACTCTACGGGCGCCCGGCGCCGCCATCTTGGCTGCCGTTAACTGCGTGTGTGACTTTTCGTTTGTTTACTCATGGCAACAGTTGATATGGACGGACAACTCTGTTTTTAGCCTTCTCCCCTCTGAAAAAAAAAATCAGAGGAAAAATTCAGATGGAAAAAAATCAGTCATTGAAATAATGAGTAATTAAAATTCTGATAAAAAAAAAAAAATCACATAAATGTTCACGTAAAGGAGACAGGAGTGAACTCTGCGCATGTACAAGAGGAACGGAGGCGGGAAGCCGTAGCCGAGCCCATTTCGAACTTTGTTTGAAACACAGTCAGTTGAAGCCGTTGAAGAACAGCGTGAAGATGGAACCTGCTACTGAGGTAAGTGAGTTTATGCCTATGATTTAGGAAGTAGAAATGTAACATTTTGATCGAGAGTCAGTTTTGCCAAAACGAGACGAATGCTCTGAACACCATCAACAGTGCTATCAGAGATGATTAAAGCGGACAGCGGAGTAATCGAGGATCTGTATGTTACCATGCTAACTTAACCTGTCCTGGGCTAGTTTTACTTGAGTGGAGAAATTCTTCTGTGTTAATTCACTCTACCGCTGATAATGTAGTCGGACTTGAAACCCGTTTGTAATTGCTGTTAGGTCCCGTTATCTCTATGAAAGGAAAGTATTTTCTGTCTGATCTATTCAACACAATTTAGGGCCGTTTGTGGTAACGTAGGAAGTTAGGAACCTGATTGCAACACGCATGATTTCGTGGACCTGCTTAGAACGTTCACAAAGGTAGCGCGAAAATTTGAATTTTTTTCGCGGCTAGATCTACCCGTCCCGAAGAGTCCTTTGTAACCATGGATATCTCTCCACCGTCCTGCTAGATACACTACACTAGAGTAGACAAGCAGCGCGCTGTTATCCACTTCATTTTTGTTGTAGCATTTTGGTAGCAACAACTTGTACTTGTTGCCAACAGGACTATTTTAAATACCAGAATCGCTATTAGGCCCACTCTCCATTTATTGTTTATGGTTCATAGCAAGCAGTCATCATTACCAGACGTGGAGATCCTGTTGACCAGTTGTGCAGCATGTTAATAGTGTTATTGTTGTTGTTATTATTATTATTATTATTATTATTATTATTATGAATAATAATGATAGTAATATCTATCTATTTATTGACTGTCATTTGGCACAGAGTAGTAACAGAGTGGTCAACATTGTCGAGGCTCAGATGCCCAGGTTGTGCAATATGTTGGTATTTTAAAGTGAAAGGTAGGGGAAACTAGTTGTGTGTTTATGTGATTGTATTGTAGCGCCGAAGCTATGTACCCCCTTGTTGGACTATCCCCTGTGGTCCCTTGTGTCCCCTGGTTTCCTGGTCTGTGTGTCTCCCTCTTCCTCCTGTGTTATAGACTGTGTCAATAAGTTCTGATGGATTTGTGTTTAATGATTATTTTTGGAAATTGGTTATGTAAGAAGTGACACTTCCAGCGTGTTTTTACTAGATGCTGCTTTTGAGGTCTGGGATTCCTGTCATTTTTCTGTGTAACTGTTGCTTTTTCTAAAGCCTTTGCTCATTTGTCTTCTCAGCACATCAACTCTTAAGTGTGTCCCTGGAAGATCTACCATCAACTTCCAGAACTGCAACTGCTAGTACTGTCAGATGGTGAATGCTACTCAGGGTAAAAAACAAACTCATCTATTCATCTATTATTTCAAGTTCTGTCTCAAAATGTGTTTGAAGCCATTATTCTAAGCTAAAGTAACTGCTTGATGACTTTGAAGAATCTGAACAGTGTACGGTTCACTATGTACTGAATTTTATTATTTCTAAGTGTTGTAGCAAGCAAAGTTGTTTTATTCTAACTTTGCTTTTTTGTCTTTTTTTTTTGAAACAGCAAACACCATTGTTACACCACTTTGAAGGAGAGCCTGGTCATTTGGTCCCCTCAGCTTCTCCCTTTCTCAGTGATATGTTCATTGTGGCTGGGAGAATTGTGGGGCACTCTTTCCTTCATGGAGGACCCTGCTTGTCTGGACTCTGTGATGTGGTTGTCCATACTGCTTCGTGGGAGCCCAGACACGGCTACAGTAAACCTGGAGGACTGTGCAGACCTGGACATTAGAGAAACAATCAGGCTTGTATGTTTACATAGAAAATACTAATGTTTGATGTTATGTTGTGTTTTTATTTTGTTTTGTTGTTGTTTGTGTGTTGCCCCCAAAAGACTGTGGGTCTTTGATTTTATAATGATTTTAGAAAAACTGAGGAGTCAACTGGTGGACCCACTATTATGATTCTATAAACTTTTAACACACTGTCTAACCATTATGTATCTCTTTCATGCTCTCCATCTTCAAGCTGGAGGTGGAATCAAACCTATCAGCTGAAGAAATGGGAAGGGTACAGAACGTGGCCTCTTCCTGGGACCTCCCTCCGCTAACCACAACCAACAGGGCCCTTAATGCTGTGAGTGAAATACATTTATATTTCCCTATGCTTTAGTGTGCTATACATTTTCCTTTCCCCCCGCATTTGGTAATTTAGTCAATCAGCAGACGCTTCTATCCAAAACAACCTAAAACTACACTTTGGAGGTGTGTTTTTTTTATGTCGGTCTGGTTTGACTTGATGTAGCCGTTTTAAGACGACTGCAGACGTGATTATTTCTGAGATTCTGATAAGTTTTCAACCATGACGTATGCACAATAAATTCCAGTTTTGAAAACATATCAGAATCTCAGAAATAATCACGTCGTGACGCCTTCTAAATGCGGCCGCGCTGTCAGCTGTTCATTCACGACAGCGGAAGAGAAAAGTACCTGTTAGCATGCTAAATTCGACATCCAAACGTAACGAGGAGACTCGCGCGAGCTAAACTGCTATTAATTCTGCTTAACATGCTGCGCAAATGTGTTCAAAACGGCTGCTGTACGGTCCTAAAATGTACACCGTACTGCTGCATTCAAGTTAACTCTGCTAACGTCTCACAACGTAGCCTACATTAGGGAGACTAAATTAAGTTATGCATTCGAGCTGTATCTCCAAGCGTTAGAATAGTGTCAACGAAGAGACTCTTGTGTGGGGGCGGATCTGTGGGGGAAATCAATGTGAATTGGAATTGTACATTGTAATTGATAACACCTGCGTGTTCAGGGCTGCCCGCGGTGAAGCCAGAGAGGGTTAGGAGACGCTAGCTAAGGCCGGGGATGTAGGAGTGAGGACTGATTGTCGCTTCCCAGTCAGGGGGTTTTCCTCGTTAGCTGCTGTGGAGGCAGCGTTGGATCGGGTACTTCACCGGCCAGCGGGCCGGTCAGCGGTTGAGACCACACAAGAGTCTCTTCGTTACACTATTCTAACGCTTAGAGATACGGCTCGAATGCATAACTTAGTTTAGTCTCCCTAATGTGGGCTACGTTGTGAGACGTTAGCAAAAGTTCACTTGAATGCCGCCGTTTTGAACACATTTGCGCCGCATGTTAAGCAGAATTAATAGCAGTTTAGCTCGCCGTCTGTGGCAACAACAATCCTTCAACAATCGTTAATGTTTTGTTAAATGCACATGCAGAGGCAGTGGTTTCATTCGGGCAAAGAAAAAGCTGCGTGCGCGCAGCTCAATGAAAGTGATTCAATTGATAACATGATTTAAAAATAATTTCAATCGTACAACATAGAACATTATTTCGTGGCGGCCCGCCACAGATTACTCAATGTATGGGAAACACTGTTAATGAAAATGTTTCATGTCATTTCAGCTGCGGTGAAAAATGGAGCAACAAGGCTGACCGTGACATCGGGAGAGCTGAGGCAGATCATCTTAAACATGATGCACCTGGACGGTCCGGTGGCGGAGACTTCAAGAATTAAATAAAATTACAATGAAATGGATAACGTTTGTTTGACTGTTTGTTTACGCCTAGCTTGCTATTGTAATGTAGGCCTATTAGATTATGTATTTATCATCTAGATGGTTAAGTTGGTAAATGAAAATGCTTAATGCACATTTTAAAAGCCTATAATAGGATAATATAGGCTTATTTTAACAGCAATAGTATGGGTAATGGTAAAGTTAGTAAGTGCTTAATGCACATTATTTAAAAGCCTATAATAGGATAATATAGGCTTATAAATTAATATATAACAGCAAAATTCTGGTTGAAAATAGGTCCATGGCAGCACCTAAACAAGACGTGGTTTCAACCAAATTTAAACGTTGAAAAGGCGTCTTTCCATAGACGTCTTTTCAACGACCATGAAAAGACGTCATCTAACCTTTCACTTTTAAACCAAACTGGGCCGTTGTTTCGACGACTTGACAAGACGTCTTTTCAACGACTTTTCAACGTGATTTTGCTGGGGGGGTGAGAGGAGCAGATGAGTGTAGGATAGGCTTAAAAGTTCAACTTCGAAAAGGAAAATTGTATGTTTTGATTTAGACCTAATAGGCTATGCTATATCTACTCAGACTCCTTGTCATCCACTGGTAGTAGGCCTAGCTGTGTGTCCCTGGACAGTGTAAGCTTATGGGTAGTTGTAACAGCTATAGTCAGATAAGCCTAATTTCTCTCAATAGTGCTCTTCCTATAGGCTATCTTGTGTTCCTTGTAAAAAATACAATGTAGGAGTATAACATTATATTTTACAGTAGGCTACTGTAGATCCTCCATTGCCTTCTTCATTTCGCGCACCCCTTAATGTCCCCTTAAAAAAATTTCGGCGCGCGCTGTGCGCGCGCATTGACACTATAGGGGCTTAGCCCAGGTTGTCCTTAAAGTCTAGAAACGCCCCTGGCGTCGGCCCACCGGGCATTGCCCGGTATGCCCTATGGCCAGTCCATGCCTGCACTTAAGACAGACGTACACTTACGGATTGTAGGATTTCATGAGTTTTTGATCGTCATCTACTTCAGTTCTCTTCATGATAGACTTCCAAAAATCACACATAAGGTGAGTTAGAGTGTCTAGTTTCGTAATTTAAAAAAAAAGCGAAAAACGCAATATTGCGTTGTTGGCACTCTACGCATGGGAGCTAAAAACGCAATATTACGTTGTTGGCACTCAATGAGTTAACAGCATCCTGACAGGTGTTTTTCTTGTCCAGGTGAGCTAGGGCAGTATGCAAGGTGATGGAGATGGCTTCATCCACAGATCTGTTGTGCTTATTAGGGCCCGAGCACCGAGGTGCGGCCGCTGTAGCAGCGGCTGCACCGTAGGTGCAAGGCCCTATTGCTTCTGCTCAGATTATTATTATTATCGTGGAATTTTCTTACGTCCACGTTTGGCCTTTTTTCATCAACTTGGCATGCTCTAAAACTCTTGAAATTTGGCAGATATATGTGGAATTGGTAACGCTACTCAAAGACAGAGCTCTGGCCACGGGTGTGGCTCAGGGACTCTATAGCGCCACCTAGCGCGGTTTCTGTTGTGTTTGACACATACATGCACAAAAATGAACAAAATTTGGTGGGCATATGTGTTGTATTAATCTGAACAACTTGTACATTGAAACTACACAGTGAATCTTAGAAGAATTTGAGTTATGATTATGATTATGATTTTTGCACATCATGTATTTTGAAACACTTCTTCTAGACGGTTTATTGAAATCATGTAAATTTAGCAGTAAAATGATCTTGAGGGGTTGCCCGAGAGGAATTGCGAACAGATTTTTGAATTTTCGAAGCATATTGAAATGGCGAAGGTTTGAATTATGGCGTCTTATTCAAGAAACAGGAAGTTGGTGTCATAGGCAGAAAAAAGGTTATAATTTGGATGCAATTTGGCAGCTACATGTGGAATTGCTACCTCTAGTCAGAGACAGAGCTCTGGCCTAAGGTGTGGCTTCAGGACTCTATAGCGCCACCTAGCAGCGCGTTGTATGTTGTGGTTGACACAAACATTCACGAAAATGAACCAAATTTGGTGGCATTGTGTGTTATTGCTATCTGTAGTCAGAGACAGAGCTCTGGCCTAGGGTGTGGCTTAGGGACTCTACAGCGCCACCTAGTGCTTTGTCTGTTGTGGTTGACTTATACATTATTGAAAATTAACCAAATTTTGGTGGGCATGTGTATTATTGCTACCGCTAGTCAGGGAAAGAGCTCTAGCCTCGGGTGTGGTTTAGGGACTCTATAGCGCCACCTAGCACATTGTCTGTTGTGGTTGACACATACATTCATGAAAATGGACCAAATTTGGTGGGCTTCTGTGTTATCGCTACCGCAGGTCAGAGATAGAGCTCTGGCCTAGGGTGTGGCTTAGGGACTCTGTAGCGCCACCTAAGGCATTTTCTGTTGTGGTTGACACACATATTAATGAAAATGAACCAAATTTGGTGGCTCGTGTGTTATTGCTATCGCTAGTCAGAGACAGAGATTAGGGACTCTATAGCGCCACATAGCGCATTGTCTGTTGTTGTTGACATAGACATTCACAAAAATGAACCAAATTTGGTGGGCTTGTGTGTTATTGCTGCCGCTAGTCAGAGACCCAGCTCTGGCCTAGGGTGTGGCTTAGGGACTCTATAGTGCCACCTAGCACATTGTCTATTATGA
>NC_084994.1:38132702-38170202 GCF_963854185.1 Sardina pilchardus
GAATAAGTCATAAACACGTTGACACGTTGAAAGTGTTTTGTTCGAAAACCCTTTCTCCTGCTGAAGAGGGTGTTGATCTTCAGTCTCAATCACACACATAACAGACTGCATACTTAAAAAAATAAGTATATTTTTTGCATAGCCTGTAGTATGTTATTAGAAAGCCTAATTGTTTAATTGTAGGCTACTGTTTTTTTCTCTGTGGCCCAGTAGAGATTGTCCTGCAACATTTGATCATGTTTCCGTCCCATGCGGCCCAGCAGTGCTGGAAGGTGGCGCGCTGTCTGCAGCGGTGTCCAGCGGGACGTGGAGCCCAACTGTCAGTTGGTGAGGTTCCAGCTGAGCTGCTCCACCATGTTCCTGCTGCCTCAGGCCTACTGGGACGGCCCTGAACATCAGGGAGGTGAAGGTTCAGTCCTCACTGACTGCTGTGGAACCAGCTGTTGACCTCAATGCAAATGGAGGGACACTAGTGACCCTCAACAGAGTATCCAGCTGCTGCAGGTAAGCTGAGCAGAATGCGGTGAAGTCGGCCCGCTCAAAATAACACAGAGTTCAGTAAACAGGCACATCTGGGCTTATCTAACACAGAGCCCAGTAAACAGGCACATCTGGGCTTCTGTTATGTTAGTCCATCATGTCCAGCGATAACAGCTTCAACTCTTCTGGGAAGGCTTTCCAAAAGGTTTAGGAGTGTTTTTATGGGATTTTTTGACCATTCTTCCAGAGGCACATTTGTGAGATCACACACTGATATTGGATGAGGAGACTGGCTCTCAGGCTCTGCTCTAATTCATCCTAAAGGTGTTCTATTGGGTTGAGGTCAGAACTGTGCAGGCTAGTCAAGTTCATCCACACCAAACTCTGTCATCCATGTCTTTACAGACCTTGCTTTGTGCACTGGTGCACAGTCAGCCCCCTATTTCTATTTTTTCCCCCTAAAACGACATGTCCAAGTTGTAAGCTGCACAGATCCCACATAGTTTGAGACTCAGAGATCTGGTATCACTGGAGAGGCAACACTCTCAGAGTCTGTGTGATTCTGGGACTTACTAACCCAGAGACGGGGTTGTTTCTCCGCCCATAGGGTTGCCTATGCAATGACTTGGGTAGCCTGATTTTTGCATAAATAGGCTGTAATATGTTGCTGTTAGAAGGCCTAATTGTTTAATCGTAGGCTACTGTTTTTTCCTTTGGCCCGGAATGAATTGTCCCGCAACATTCAGGGACCTCTAGGCAGGATTTGAACACAACTAGGCCACAGACACAGGTCTTGGCTTCCTGCAGTCCAATTTTGGAGTCAAAAGACTGATGATTGATTTTTTCTTAGGTCTTTTTTGGAGACTCCAAATTGACACTTGGTTATCAAACTGTATAACCAGAATCAAACACCTCTAACTTGACAACCCCTTTGCCTGCGAACAAAATCTTGGCCTCTAATGAAAGCTGTCAAAAGCTGGGAGTGGATCATGGAGACAGCCCCCAGTGGAGAGAGGGGGGAGTGGAGACAGTGCTGAGTGTAGAGAGTTGGGAGTGGAGACAGTGCTGAGTGTAGAGAGGGGAGAGTGGAGACAGTGCTGAGTGTAGAGAGGTGGGAGTGGAGACAGTGCTGAGTGTAGAGAGTGGAGACAGTGCTGAGTGTAGAGAGGGGGGATTGGAGACAGTGCTGAGTGTAGAGAGTGGAGACAGTGCTGAGTGTAGAGAGGGGGGAGTGGAGACAGTGCTGAGTGTAGAGAGTGGAGACAGTGCTGAGTGTAGAGAGGGGGGAGTGGAGACAGTGCTGAGTGTAGAGAGGTGGGAGTGGAGACAGTGCTGAGTGTAGAGAGGTGGGAGTGGAGACAGTGCTGAGTGTAGAGAGGGGAGAGTGGAGCATGGAGCCTCGTGCTACTCCTCTCTCACTCTTTCTTCATGTCTTCCTTCCCACACACACACACACGGCAGAGGTTGCGATTCACTTTTTTTAAATGATAGTGGTGAAAACCTGCACAGTGACATCTCCAGCAAACACATCTCTGTAACAGACACAATGTGAAAATCTATAGTATAAAATCTATACTATAATTATATAGTATCTATAGTATACAATCTATACTATAACTATATACTGTAGTATCACAATTTCATTAACAGAATCAAAAGAATCAGAAACATCAACCAATACTAGAAAAACACTCAGAGAGCGCAGACCTCCGCCAAGCCAAAACACAACCGCCTCCTGGATCCAGACGGTGATACGGATCACGCCCAAAATGTAATCGTTTCTTCCCTGAGTAATTTCAGACCTTCCCTGAAAATGTCATCAAAATCCATCCATGCCTTTTTGAGTCATCTTGCAGAAAGACAAACAGACAGACAGACAGACAGACAGACAGACAGAAAGACAGACTTTGGCTGAAGTAATCAAACTTAACTTCAACTGGTGTGTGGCATGTCAATGTGAAATATGAACCATAATGGGCTGTTTGTTCTATTGTATCTACAGTACTAAACTAAAGAGGGATGAACCTAAAACCAGAGGACTGAAGCTGCTCCTTGAACATTCACCCTTTGCTATTTCCATTTACTGTAACCATTTATCTAAGAAGCTTGCAATGTATTAGTATTTACAAACTATTAAAAATAGACCTTGTCGCTGCCTGCTGGGTTGAAAAATTGTTTTAGACTCAGTTATTCTCTGTCTCTTACAAAACCTAAATAAAAATGTTAAAAAGCACCGAAGAAATTGCTTTAATTTTCAACATTTCACGTTCAATACTGTGTCGTAATACTTTCTTCCATAGGCCATGTAGTGACATTCTCTGCTATACTACAGATCAAGACCACATACATTCATGGAACCTCTTAAAAATATATTGTATTAGAATAAAATGTTATTACAAATGTTGGAAATGCCTTCGATCCCAATAAAATCATGACTTGGAGGCTTTAATCCAATATAATTGTTATTTGGGATGTTTTTAAGTGTGTTTTGGTATTTTTTTAACAGGCATATTCAAAACTAACTCTGACTAACGAAGATCAACAACGAAAACACTGCACCCTTCAGTAATGCTTGGAGCTGGAGATTTGGGTGTAAAAATCGAGTTTCATTTAAATAGAACATTTAAAAGAGTCTTTCTGAAAAGAAGTGAAAAAGGTCCAAGTAGCAGTTCCTGAGTGAGGCCACCGGAGGGAGGAGAGTTTGGTCTCTGGGCCCTGTCCAAATGTACTGTGACAGGCCCACACAGTCTCTCACCCTGTCTGGTCTCTGTAGCACAGTAGGCCTACAGTGGATATGGCAACCAAATTGGTGTGCTATCAAAATAAGTCCCCATGAGGACACAGTCTTCCCCATTTTATGTCACTACACCATCAACAACAATAGCCTACCGCACTGTCAGGTTTTGGGAAGATTAAACTGATGTCATGTCATTGAGGCCATGTAGCCTGACATTGAGATTTTGACTCCAACCAAAATGATGATTGGATGTATTTCTATATTTCCATCTTGCTATCTGGCTGTGTTAAAAGTGCAGCTTTTCAGGGTTACAGGACACTGCTGTGTTGCTGTCATTTGAAGATTTCTCGTGTGATCCTCAAAATGTCATGCAGTTTTCCACAGAGCTAAATATTCGGTAGAATGTTGATTTTCACAACATTCTCATCAAACTGTTGTGAGGCACACGTTTGTCAGAAAAAACTCTGGCAACAACAAAAGTCTATTACAAATGTAAAGGTGTACAATCTTTCTGCTGTTTATGTGGCATAATAATGTCAGTCTGAGTATTACTACAGTTTCTGCCTATAGTATTTGGAAGAATTAATACGTTGATGAATAATCTAGAAATAATAATGATTTTGTTAGTAAATAGGGAAATTCATGACTTTGATTAAGTGTTTACATCACATGATAACCTATCACATATGATACTTCCTACTGTAGTTCCCTATGTTGATGCAGACGCAAGAAAATTGAGTCAGAATTCAAATGAAACTGTCCTTGAGCATATCCATCTCCTTCTTGTGTCTTTATAAAGTGAAAAATCCACTTCCTCTAGGAATCCACAAACTCAGGAATCAGGATATAGTTTACAATAACATAATCAGTTGTTTACACAAACATATTTAATCGGAATAGCTGTGTGGTGTGGCATGCATTACATTTCTGTGAGAAATTCAAAATGTGAGGCGGAAATGGCACAAGCAGCCTAAAAAGGTAGGCTTTTCACTCCAGTACTTGCCATCCTCAGCATGTTAGTTTGCCTTTCATCTTAGTTATGTCTAAGCTAATTATCTACAAAAACAATGTGATCCGAGACATCTCCACCCAATTATTTAAGTGGTTGATGTTGACATTAATATAAGCCCACAGAAGGACACTCCTTTAGGAGGGCACTATATATACCCTTACTGGACAGTGGTCTAGGCACAGCTTCACTCCTGGTGAAGGGTCATCTGCAGTTGCATCTCCAGACAGCACCACAAGCAGCATGTACAGGAAACTGGTCTTCATTTTGGTTCTGCTGCTGGGCCTCTCACAGGTCCTGGCTCAAGAGGTAAGACCTGGTGGAACTGCCCAACATCTACAACGTTTATAGAAGTCTTACAAGTTTACAAGTTGTGTCTTGTTATTGTCATACACTACTATGTTATGTTATGTCCGTGTGTTCCCGATAGTGAGTAGAGTGTATTGACTGATACTAACATCCTGTTATTATCCAACTCTCATACCTCTCACTCCACATGATGTCCTTCTCATCACCAGGACCCATCCAGTACAGAGGGTGAGTGTGTCATCTTCTGTGTGTCAAAAGGTGGAATTGACTTGATGTAGCTGCCTGCAGCTGTCTTAAAACGATTGCATAACGTGAGATTCTGACACATTTTCAACCTCAAATTGTGTGTATTTCATGGATGCAAATGGATCAGAATCTCAGAAATAACCACCTTATGCAGTCGTCTTAAGACGAATCCCACTTTCGTCACACACTGCTACCTACTGCTCAGTTGTTTGAACATAAATACTGAAGATAATGTTGTGCGTTTGGTGTTATTTCTTCATTAGAAGTCGATGAGGAAGTCAACATCTCTACAAGAATCCTGGAAGCAAACCAAGGTAAGGCAGTGCTTCTAGATACATCTATAAATGTGAACACTCAATGTAGGGGCGATAAGAAACCCCTAATTTGGCATAAACTTTCTCCCCAAAGAAATTTCTGGGTTCCTGATGGAGGGAGACGTGGCCATTCCAAGAGACAGGAATGCCAGGAAGTGCAGTAATTGCAAGTGGCAGAAGTCACCATCCGGACTTGTGGAAGTGCCGTACAATGTTTCTGATGCTTTTTGTAAGTTGTGGGAATGAATAATGTGTGGTCTTCATCAGAGTCCAATTGATTTGAATGAATTAGTTAATAACTTATTAACATGTAATGCTATAATGCTTTTTTCCGAAGCTGCCCAGAAGAAGGCTGTTATTCAGAATGCCTTGCAGACCTTCCATGAGAAGACCTGCATTCGTTTTGTGCCTTACGTCAAACAAAAAGACTTCATCAGAATTGTGTCTCGTGGCGGGTAAGTGCAGTAACAATGTGTACGATTCTTGTCAGAAATGTTTTGAAGCTGATGTTTGTAGTAGTGTTACTCCTTCATCAACATCGAGAATGGCGATTCACACTACAAGTGCAGAAAGAGGGAAATGTTTTGTGTTTTTGTGCATTTTGTTTAAGGTCAGGAAAACAAACTGAAGCATGTTTTGCATGGTGTCTTCACTTTGTGTTCAGCTCTTACATAATTTAAGATTTTTTTTTTTTAGAATGACACGTTCCATGGGTATTGAACCCACAACCTTGGCGTTGCTCGATCAGTGGAAGCTTAGGAAGTACTGTCGTGTCATAATGTCATTGACTGATGTGCAAATGAACGCTACAAAATCAAATGTGCAAATGAAATTGGGGGCTACCCCCATACCACCCATATCTAGATCCAGTCCTCCTTGCTCTTCCTAGACACATTCATCTTGAACTTCCCCTTGGGGGACCAATAAAGTATCTATCTATCTATCTATCTACAGTATCTGTCTATCTACTGTATCTATCTATCTATCTATCTATCTATCTATCTATCTGTATCTGTCTATCTGCTGTATCTATCTATCTATCTATCTAATCAACCGTTATGAGTGACTGGTGTCCCCTCTATGCAG
Organism: Sardina pilchardus; assembly: GCF_963854185.1. NCBI lineage: Eukaryota > Metazoa > Chordata > Actinopteri > Clupeiformes > Clupeidae > Sardina > Sardina pilchardus. The sequence goes on from NC_084994.1 coordinate 38,138,884, forward strand.
GTGCTACTCGTACGTTGGAAGGAATGGCGGCGGACAAACCGTCTCGCTGAACGTGAACGGCTGTGTTTACAAAGGTGTTGTGCAGCACGAGCTCCTTCACGCCCTCGGCTTTTTCCATGAGCAGACTAGAAGTGATCGGGACAAGTACGTCAAGATCAACTTTGAAAACATCCGAGCAGGTTGGAAAATCACTTATTATGTGTGCATAGAAAATATTTTTGTTCTTTTGTTCTTCTACAGTATTCTTTATTCTCAAACAGCAGCGCTACACTATGAAATATTATTTTCAATGCCTTGCACGCACAACAATATTGTTCAACGGCATCTTGCCGCTCTTGCACATGCTGCAGTCGAAGTTCAACTATGTTAAGCTTTAACCGCAGTGCGCTGTGAATCGTAGGAATTTTGCGCTGAGCCCAACGGCAAGCATAACAAGAATCCTTGGGACATTACCTCAACCAAGAGCAACCTACAGTAGAGGCAGACACAGTGCATGTCATGTGCAATGTGAAGTCCCCTTCAAAAGGACAAAAACACACTTTAATTACACTAACAATTCCACTTTCTTCTCACAGGCGTTTCCCGCAACTTTAACAAGTATGACACTAATAACCTGAACACAGCGTATGACTATGGATCCGTCATGCATTACAGCAGGTGAGCGGAAAAACATAATAATTATAGCAACATTTTGTACCAATGGCACATATTAGTCTGGCATCGTCATACTCGATTCTAGTCAGAATTTGAGTCTGATACTGCTCCACCGGGCCTTTGGTACGTGATTATGGGACGTGTTTCAACTGATGGGGGGGGGGGGGATGCTTTTGCACTCAATTGGATAGACCAATCAGAGCAACGTAATAGCTTACTGTGAGCTGTAGGAAGAACACCCGAACCATCCTTCATCTCCACAAATGCCTTAACATTGTTGTTTTCGGGTCACTTTGTTAAGATATTGCACCGTCAATATCTTGTACAACAGACATGATAGTGGAATACATAGCAGGGTAAGCTATTCGAAAAAAACAAACAAAAAAAACAGATGTATCCCCTCCTCCGTTTGAAAATAATTTCATTCACGCAGATGCTTAAAAAACAGTTGTAGCTAGTCAGACTTGAAACCAATGACGGAACAACAGGACACAATGCAAAAATGCCATTCCCCTGATTACATGCAACACTGAGCTTTCCTTCATCTCCAATTTGGCCCAGAGTTCGCAGAAATATTTTTTTCAGTGGAAAAACCTCTGCTCTCCGTGTAAATGAAAGGCCAAACCGCATGGAAATACGCATGCTTTTCCTACAAGGGGTCTTAGAAGCTAGTTTAGTTGCAAACAAAATTAACCGAAGCGTGCTCAGATGACGTGATAGATGAGGCTGTGTCGCTCATCTGTCCATCATCATACAAAGCCCGCCTAGAAAATTTGATTTGAACAGTTCTGTTTTGGGCATAGTCAAAGATCATTAAGGGCTGAGCAAGATACTTCATGAGAAGCCACTTCCTGGAACCCGAATCGCAAGAGGGAGAGGGGGGCAAAATCCCCCTTTATGCAGAGCTGTTCCATTGGCAAGACACACCCCTTTATGCAGAAGAAGTGATCCCCATTTTGCGCCCATAGACATGAACTACGATGAAGTATCTTGCTCCGCCTTAAGGATCTTTGGCATAGTTGCAGCTCAACGGAACAATTCCATACAAGTTCAAGTTCAGCTCTCTCTCTCAGGCTTATTTGTGTACCTTAATGCAAATGTTTTCACGTATTCTCGGATTTCAGAAAAGCCTTTTCAAAAAATGGTAATGACACCATCACCCCGATTCCTAACCACGATGTCAGGATCGGACAGCGCAGAGATTTGTCAGAGATCGACATTGTGAAGATCAACAGGCTGTATGAGTGTGAGGGTAAGTGGACCAGACTGATGGCAGGCAACTGAATCAAACCAAGAAATATCTTCAACCAGCTTGTTTGCCATAGGAGTTGAATATAGCTTGCATACATTGAGATATACAGTAGAGCAAAATTCAATTGTGATGGTGCTCCAAGAACAGTACATTATGAGTGATTGCATTCGTGGCAACACCAAACTAAAAAGTAATTTTACAGCATTACATGTAAGTGAACTATATGGCACAGTCAAAACATTTCAAGCATCCCCTTTATTATTTATTTATTTGTTAATGGGCGCAGAAACCCCTACACTAATTCAATGACACACAAAGAGGTGTGCAAAGATGATGATTCTCCAGATTGTATGGTCTCTGTGTATGGCAGAAACAACAAGCTCTTTTCTCTCCACAGACTCCAGCAATGTAACCAGCAGTAATGAAACTCTGAAGGAGCTGATCAGACGCTTGGAGGTCTCAGAGACCCAAGTGAAGAGCCTGGTCGGCCAAGTGAAGAGCCTGGTCAGCCAAGTGAAGAGTCTAGTTGGCCAAGATAAAGGTAATGTGAACTGAGATAAAACAATGCGTGATTCTGAATTATGGATGGACGCATACTTTAAGCATTAAGGGCCATTCACACCAAGAATGGTAGTTATAACAATAACTACCATAATGATAAAAGCGTCCACATATTGACCATTGAGCGACAAAGTCTCTGCGTGTGTTAATGAATGTGATAGCTAAAATTTGATGGATTCTGATTGGCTGTTAATTTTGTATCGCTCTGAAAGTGATCCCCAACGATAACGTTCTTCATGTCGTTATCGTTATAGTTTGTGTGTGAATATCGTCATCCATACTAACGAGAACACTATGTTTTAGGGCCCGAGCACCGAGGCAAGGCCCTATTGTTTCTTCTCAGATTATTAGGGCCCGAGCACCGAGGTGTGGCCGCTGAAGCAGCGGCTGCACCGGAGGTGCAAGGCCCTGTTGTTTCTGTATAGATTATTAATATTATTATTATTACTATTATGCTGTATTATTATAGTATTATGTTATTGCTACCGCTAGTCAGAGACAGAGCTCTGGCTGAGGGTGTGGCTTAGGGAATCTATAGCACCACCTAGCACGTTGTCTGTTGTGGTTGACACATACATTCACAAAAATGAACCAAATTTGGTGGACTTGTGTGTTATTGCTGCCGCTAGTCAGAGACAGAACTCTGGCCAAAGGTGTGGCTTAGGGACTCTATAGCGCCACCTAGCATGTTGTCTGTTTCACACATTCATGAAAATGAACCAAAATTCGTGGTCTTGTGTGTTATTGCTACCACTAGTCAGAGACAGAGCTCTGGCCGAGGGTGTTGCTTCAAAGACAATTCATTTGCAATTTTTTAAAGTAATTTACTACTGGCAACACTTTGTGGGCATTAAGAGATTAAAATAGTTGGGATGTGTGTGTGTGTGTGTGTGTGTGTGTGTGTGTGTGTGTGTGTGTGTGTGTGTGTGTTTGTGTGCGTGTGTGTGTGCGTGTGTGTGCTCTCCTGAAGCTCAGGAATGATATCTGACTGCAATGGAGGCCAGACTGAGAGCCAGTGAGGACACAGTGGACGCCCAGAGGACCCAGCTGCGGGAACTCCAGACACTCAATGAAGGTGAAACAGCGACGTTCAGACTGATAAACTAAAGTGGCTCCTTGCCTGGCCTCTCCACACTGATATCTTGAAGAGGCGACATGTGCTTTCAAAAGCACCAGAAAAAAATGATATTAGAGAAGTCGTTTGACTTGTGATATAGTGGCAGAGATACCGGGGCCAATTTGATGATGGAACTAAATCTACAACCAATGAATTGTCCAACAATAAATAATTTTCTCAGTTATAAATATTTTGCTACATGTGTTTTCAGGGAATAAAGTGGCCTTTTCACTTTCACTTGAAACAACCACAGACAGGAATTCTGGACCCTATAACACTGGAAAAACACTTATCTACAAACACATCTTCAACAACGTTGGCAATGCATACGACCTTAATACAGGTGAACATTTTACCAGATATATACAGCTCTGGAACGCTTTCTACAGTTCTACAAACAAGATAGTTTTAGTGATTAAAACGTTTCAGTTATGACCTGAAATGAACACAACGCTACTGGCAACAGTGGAATAAGCAGGATAATGGACTTCACGCTGTACGATTATACAACGTTAACACACTTTTCTAGATACCATCTGAACTTGCATTAACTTTATAATCCAACGGTGCGTCGTCCATTATCCCTTACTTATTGTATTGCAGCTACACTGCAACTAGAGGTCAGAGTAGCACCAAAAGCGGGGGAGGGTTTTGATACAATTTAATTGAAACATACAGTAGTAAAAATTAATCTTACAGTGTAAAGCACTATAAAGATTGTACATGAAAAAATGTAATTCTTCTCGGACATTCTTGTCCAATCTTTCAAATGGTGTATAACATTACTATGCCATGTAGCAATATGGTGCATACAATTGATTTAGGATGTCATCCTACAGTTGCTGAGTGACATTCAATAATGGGTGTGTGTGGTTGTCCTGTTGTTGTTGAGCTGTATGGTGCCAGATGTTCTTCCAAAAGGATCAATACTGTACATGTCTACCCATCCTCTGACCCAGGCTTCTTCACCGCCCCTGTGAGAGGAGTGTACGAGTTCAGCCTCTCTGCTTACAGCCAGGGCAGCAATGCTATCCTGGGGTTGTACCTGCGTAAGAACAGAGAGCGGATGGTAACCCTGTACTCCACGTTCAAGAGCGAACACAACAACGTGTCTAACGGAGCGAGTCTGATCCTAGAGAAGGGAGACGTGGTGGATGTGTACTTGCCAGCCAACAGAAGGGTGCTGGATAACCAAAATCACCACACTACTTTCCGGGGACATCTGCTCTTCCAGATGTAAGCACTGCCAACCAAAATGCTGCATCTGCAGTGCATCATAGAGTTGTTAGGAAATAGTACTTATGCATTGCATATGACATAGATTACGTGATAGTCCTGGCATGCTCCTTCAAAAACATCCCAATGAATATGCTTTTAGTAATATTGGACACAAAACACATGTTTTGTTTGTGTGAAGACCTTAAATGCTGCATTGTTGAGTTAAATGTCTGAGACGATAGCAATATTTCTTTTTTGTGATCAATTGTTTTTATTTTGTAATAATGCATAAATCAGTTACATCATATACAAAGGCATAGAAACCCCCCCTTCCCACCCCCCCCCTCCCATACCCACCCAAGAACAAGCCCTGTGGTAAACATCTGATTGAATTAGGATTATGTAAACAATATTTTGCTGCTTTGTTGTACACTGAACGAACATGAAATTTAGAATTGTAATACATGTTTTGTGCACATTAAGGGCCCGTGTCCACCAATAGCATTCTTTGATGATGACGGCCATTTTCTCTACAAATCCTATGAAGTTCAGCGCTCGCAGCACTTAGCGCCCGCCGTGGTGCTGATAGCTTTTTTCTGCAGTGCGCAGAGCGCTGAAAGTTGAAATGTGTTCAACTATATTAGAACAGTGCTGGCCTCGTCAATGTCACTTCTCTCTTAACGACCAATCAAAACTTTGTAACCTAGCAACAACTAGATGCACCGCATAGCGGTACACAATATGACCGCCGCTCAGTTCTGCACATTCTCTCCAAAAAAATAAATGACGCTTGTCAACTTTCCTGCATCTCCTTTTTGTGCAATTGATATATACATATATCTCCTACTCTTGCTGCTCATGTGTATATAAATGAGTGTGTGCATGTGTGAGCTTGCTTTTGTGTATAATAATGTGTGTGTGTGTGTGTGTGTGTGTGTGTGTGTGTGTGTGCGTGCATGTGTGGAATCAGTGGATGTGTTTTTATCTGTGCATGTGAATCTGTTGAAGTGTGTGTGCATACGTGTGTTTGTGAGAGAGTGAGTATCATCCCTAACCAGCAACCCTTCGCTAAATAGCACCATCTGCAGGCCGTTGGGTGAGCATGTCACTAAATGTACACATACAGTACAGTAAATACATTTATTATATAGCACCCCATGGATGAAATTCAAATTTGCAAATCACAAATGACTGGTTATAAGCCAAGTTGCGGGCTCTTGAGACCAACATACCATAAGCATTTCATCATCCTCGGTGGCAACTGTATAACCAGAATTAAACACCTCTAACTTAACAACCCCTTAGCCTGCAAACTACTGTAAATCCTGGCCTCCAATGAAGCTGACACTTTGGGGGGCTACTATTTGGGTTTGGATGTCAGTGAACCTGGAATAAAATAAAAGACGCATTATCCCAATAATCATTAATTTCTATTCTGCCTATGACAAAAAAAAGTGCACTGGCAAATGTGTAGAGGTGGGAGTGGATCATGGAGACAGCCACCAGTGTAGAGAGGTGGGAGTGGAGACAGTGCTGAGTGTAGAGAGATGGGAGTGGAGACAGTGCTGAGTGTAGAGAGGTGGGAGTGGAGACAGTGCTGAGTGTAGAGAGGTGGGAGTGGAGACAGTGCTGAGTGTAGAGAGGTGAGAGTGGAGACAGTGCTGAGTGTAGAGAGGGGGGAGTGGAGAGTGGAAACAGCCCAGAGTGTAGAGAGGAGAGAGTGGAGCATGGAGACTGCCTCTAGTGCACTTCCTCGTCCTACTCCTCTCACTCTTTCTTCATGTCTTCCTTCCCACACACAGACACACACGCCAGACAAACATTAGCTCATTTTGACCCTCCATTTCATAACCCAGTATTTAGTTGTTGTGGAGTTATTGTTTTAAAGCGTGGTGTCCCAGTAGTTCAAGTTCCCTGAACAACAATCAGCTGACTGGTGCATTCAGGCAGCCGAGAGATCACTGACTTAAGACGTGTGGACTAACTCCCCTACCAACAGGAACTGACCGTTGGACCTGAACAGGAAGCTCCCTCCATCCAATCAGATTCAGGCTGTGTGTGTGATGGGAGAACAAATTCCTCTACTACATCCTGATTGGGTATCCCAGCTCGCTCCACGACACCAGAGTCCTGAAGAACAGCAGGGTCTACAGAGAGGCTCCGCCTCCTCCTCCTGGCTGCTTCATCATGGGGGATGGTGGAGACCTCTACATTCCCAACTCAGCAGCCATCATTACCCCCATACCAACAGCCAATGTGAAGGAGGATACAGAGTCCATACAACCAGAGATATTCTAGGGCTCCTAACCTCCTTATGGGGGGCGTAACCTCATTCTAGGGCTCCTAACCTCCTTATGGAGGGTGTAACCTCATTCTAGGGCTCCTAGCCTCCTTATGGAGGGCGTAACCACCTCATTCTAGGGCTCGTATAACTGTTATGTACTTGTTTGTTACATCTTGATTGATCGCCCCCTACTGGTGAACGGATATGTGTGTAAATACCATATAATGTGTATGTAGTAAAGTTTTTATCATAGACACCATACAAAAGCACCTTGAAGCCCCGAACACAACAGCCAGGTTGCTGTTTGCTGATTTTTCCTCTGCATTTAACACCCTGCAGCCACATATTCTAGCTGAACGACTCACCACCCGCTTTCATCTTGATAACAGTCTCATTCTTTGGATCCTGAATTTTCTAACCAACAGGCCACAGAGAGTGCTGGTTAACAACATTTTTTCAGATCCCATCTACACTTCAACTGGTTCACCACAGGGCTGCGTTCTCTCCCCTCTTCTGTTCATTCTCTACACGGACGAATGCCGATCTACCCATCCCAACTGCCATCTTGTCAAGTTTGCCGACGACACAGTCCTCCTGTCCCTTCTGTCTGGCTCCTCCCAGCACCACAGGTCGTCTTTAAGTGACTTTGTGGATTGGTGTGACAGATCATGTCTGGAGCTTAATGTGACCAAAACTCAAGAGGTGGTAGTGACCTTCTCTAAAAGACAGAGGGAGCTGGCTGAGACTGAAGTCTCCATCATTCACGGCGAACCAGTGGAAGTAGTGGAGAGGTACAAGTATCTGGGTACAGTGTTTGACCACCAGTTGAAGTTTGACCACAACACAGATGAGATTATGAAAAAATGCCAGCAACGCCAGTACCTCCTGAGGAAGCTGAACTCCTTCAATGTGAGCAAAAACATCCTCACAACATTCTATTACTCCTTCATAGAGAGCATCATCACCTTCTCCTTCACATGCTGGCTTCATTCCATCTCACTCCAAAATAGGAACCGGCTGTCTGGTGTTGTCAAGCTCTGCTCCAGAATCATTGGTCTTCCTCTGAGACCTCTCTCCACCCTCTGCGAGCAACACACCTTGAGGAAAGCCAGCAGGATCCTTCAGGACCCATCTCACCCCCTCTTCTCCACTTTTGAGTGGCTCCCCTCTGGGCGTCGTCTCCGATGCCCGGGCTGCAGGACTCAGAGAAGGAGGGCAACCTTTGTGCCCAGGGCTGTCCTCCTGCTCAACTCGCAGCCATCGCTGGCCCAAGAAGTGTGTGGAGCCGCACCCAATCCCAGCCTCACCCAATGCCCCCAGCCCATCCCCACCCAGTCACTTCAACCCAGCCCCACCCAACCACCCATCACCCTCCACCTACCACTCACCTCCTAAGAATGAACTGTGTGGAGGGTTGGACTGGACTTGATTGGCCTGAAGGACATGAATGCACTGCACTTTAAAGTTGCCTTATTTATTATTTATTTATTTCATGCTGTGTGTGTGTGTGTGTGTGTGTGTGTGTGTGTGTGTGTGTGTGTGTGTGTGTGTGTGTGTGTGTGTGTGTGTGTGTGTGTGTGTGTGTGTGTGTGTGTGTGCTTGTGTGAGTGTTTGCTGTTATATTGTGATCTGGACTGCTCAGCGTGCTTCTTAATTGCCCCTTGGGGATAAATAAAGTTTTTTGAATTGAATTGAATTGAATTGAATGTAGTTCAGCATGTGGCTTTACTCAGTAAACAGCCTAACCTGTTACGGTCTCAGTTCCCTTCATGTCACAGAATTGATCATGTGATATTGTAATCTTACAGTAACATCATTCTAGAGCTCAAAAGATCATTCTAGAACTGATAACTTCATTCCAGCGCTGTAAGGTCATTCTAGGGCTCGTAATGTTCCTGACCCTTCAGCATGCCGAAGAGCTGCTGCTGGTGATGCCTGCATGCTGTTCAAGTCTCTCTTCTCTCCCTCAGTCATCACAGCCTGTGCCGTCCTCCATAACAAGAGTCACAGTGGGGGGACAAACATCACATGGACGTCCTCCATAACATTAACCCAGGTCTGCACTAAACATGTTCATGGGTGTTGTCGTTTCATCTCCATGGTATCCTCTTGCCAAGCTTGCTAGCTAACTTTGCTTAGCGTCGCTAAGATGTTGGTTTCAGTGTTTGTTCCCTGATGGGTCAGATCAGATGTTCGGTTATGTGTGAAAGGTTTTTCTTCCCCAAAACGAGGTCCTGTTTGGTAACACTTTATAATAACTGCACACAATTCATCATCTATTAAGCATTTGTTAACTATTAGTTAATGGTTTATTCATCATTAGTAATTAATTGTTCATGCATAATTTATCATCACTTAAGCATTTGTTCATAAAGTTATTATTGGTTGGTTATTGGTTTTGTGAGCTCATCTAAAGTGAGGACTTTTTATGCCTTGCTACACATTTGCAAATAAGTTGTAAATACTATGTTTACATTCATTCATTAAGCTGACAATTTTATCCAGAGTGACATACACAATAGTGTCAATTAAATTAAACACAACCGCAGAAGCTGAGATTCGAACCTTCACTGAACAGGCGACAGAATGATAACCCTGCTCCGTAACCACTACTCTACCTCTGCTACTATTTTGACATAGATGGGATCTACTTTTAGTTGTTTTCAGAGGACTACTTTCCTGTTATGCGTATGATTACATTTGATGTAGCACTAAGCAGCGCATTGATACAATAGTTAGAAAGTTAAAGCATACAAGTAAATAATTGACTGACGTATACTGAAGTGAAGTTAACCAAGTAAAAACATTGTCAACTCTGGTGTTTATTGATTGTTTGTTGTGAAGTGAAGAACATAACATTCGCTCCGTTAAAAACACAAAAAACTATGCAAGAGTGTCTTCTACTACACACTGTTAAGCATGTTATTAAATGCTGTGTTCTTAATTTTGAAGCATAATTCCTAAATTAACTCTCATCTGTAAATCAGCACAATTATAAATGTTTGTTCATAGCAAACACGCACATCTGTTTTATATTTCTGAATTTATATCTACAATAACCATGGGCAGGCGTAGTGTAGTTGTATGGCATTGGGCTAGCATGCTGTAAGCCTAGGAATATTGGGGGTTCAAACCCCAGGTGCCACCATTGTGGCCTTGCTCTTTAACTTCATTGATAGTGTAAGTCTCTCTGGATGAAAGTGTCTTAATAAATGCAACTGTAACCTTTATAACTCATTTGTAAATATGTAGCAAGGCATATACAGTCCTCACTTTAGATGAGCTTAACTTTGGTTCAGAGATCAGCATAGACGTGAATGCTGGATAAAGGTAATAAATATACAGTATTCATTATAGATAGGTGAGTTGGGTGGTGAAAAGCGAAGATTAGTATTTTATGATACATGTGTTGTCCACAAACTGAGCATGCAAGCGCATTGTCACTTTGAGCATCCATACACCTGACTCACAGTTGTAGTTTATACTCTGTGTGATCTGGAAACAGTGTCAATCTGCCAAGTGCATTCTAAACCGATTCAGTCTTTTAGACAGATGAAGTCTTACAGAATATTGCCAGACTTTGGCATTGCTGTTCCTATAATGGAACACTAGGTGGCAGCAGTACGTAATTAAGACTACACATGTGAACCAAGGGAGGAGCAAGCTGAGGTTTTATTACCTGTAGTGTGCTTTACAGAAATGGTACCAATGGTATGAGGAAGTGTACACACAAAATAGATTTCACCTATAGAGTAAAGCCCAACACAACATGAGGCAATCCAGACTGGGTAACACTAATAGTGGAGCTTATTGACTGACAGCACTACCGCTGTTTAAATCACACAGGCTGGGGGAGGGATTCATTATTTATTTATTTAATTTCACAGAGACCATGTGACACAGCTTGTCTACACCCTTTATGAAGAAGTGCTGAAGGTCATTCATAAGCCCTTGGCTCCCTAGGACACGTCTATTTGTATTGAGTAGGTGATGCACTCTTGTTCCCAGTACAGCCACAGTGATACATCATTTCACTGACTGTGTGTACTGTATTTTAAGGGCTCATCAATACACCCTCAATACTGTATCTGTGTTTGGTTCTGTGAGCAGTAGAAAAACATGGAAAACATGGCCACACAAGGACCCAATGCTATTCCATGGTGAACTTGCTATACATGTAGCTAATAACAGTGATATCAAATTTATCCTGACAATTCTTATTGTGCATGAAACTAGATTGTGTCGGTGCACTGAGTGAGTTATAAAACAGGTGAGGAGACGACCTTTGGCTTCTGCGGTGATTCATGAGCAGAGTGATCATTAACAAAACCACCTCATACAGACGTCTTGCTTGTCGAAGTCCACTAAGTCAGGCGCCATCTTAAAAGCAAAACAGCCACTTGAGAGCTTCAGAGATCCTCCTGCCGTCTGAAACATGCGAGAGTGGGGAGAAGGGAACAAGACTGAAGACTGAACAGGTAAGATGGCGTTAGCTTCAAATCATTACAATTCTGAAGATGAGCCGCATGTTATAGGCCGTAATGGGCTCCACTTTCATGTGTTGCTGTTGGGTTCATGAGAAGTGTGTAAACAAAGTGTTAAGGGATTCATGCACCTCACTGTCACATCTTGGATTTCATTCTGTCTCTCTAATGAGATTTGTCTGAGGGAAGTTACACTCATTCTGTCTCTCTAATGAGATTTGTCTGAGGGAAGTTACACTCATTCTGTCTCTCTAATGAGATTTGTCTGAGCGAAGTTGCACTGAATCTAAAAAATTCTGAGCTGGAGCAGCTTTATGGGTTTCCTGATTACTGAAGTAATAGCACACTCATGCATACACACGCTCACTCACTCACACACAGACACACACACACACACACACACGCACGCACACACACACGCACACACACACACACACACACACACACACACACACACACACACACACACACACACACACACACACACACACACACACACACACACACACATTCTAATAACATCAGCCTGTGTCATGGGGAAACAGTATTTTACAGTTTTTTCCAATCGTTTACACACAATTTTGAAAATGGGGCTCTTTTTGTCTAAACACATCACACAATTAACCAAACACAACACCCAATCAGCAGAACATAACAGATTGTTAGCAAAATGAAATATTTCTGTCAAAACAATAAACACATTGATAAAACCTTATAATGTTCTCATATCACTAACACATTCTTTGAATGAATCCACACTGTCACTATCTTATACACACCAACACAATAAATTCAAAACACATCTGTAAAAACCATCTTCCAATATATAGATCTTATTCAGACATATTGTTTGAGAGCATTAGGATAATTTAGATGACAAAAGTATGCTGCAGACAATATTTATTTATTTCACTGTACCATATGTTCAGTTACAGTGACAAGTCAATCAACAGAAAATGGCAAAATTATAGCTCTTACTACTGTTAAGTGTAGAAAAATAAAAATTTGTACACAAATAAAAAGTACTGTCCACTTACAGTCACTGAAGAAAAACTAAAGCAACAATACAAACAAGTAACAACAATACGTAATACTCTAATCATCTCTCCGTCTAGCTGGATCAAGCCATAAGAGTTCATCCACATCACAGGCTATGGGTGCCTCTCATTTGGGCTTTTATACATCCTCCCTCGCTCCTCGGGCCTCGATCCTCACTGATCGACATAAAGAATAATGGGGCGAAAACAATGGGTTAGTCTATCCAGTGTTAGTTATAGATCAGTGGGAACGCCCCTCGAGGATCGAGCATAACATACCTGAGTGCTGCGTTTTCAATTTTGCACATGTGTGCTTACACACCTGGTGGATGTGATTATTCAATTTCTTCATTAGTGTGGTCATTGGCAAGCCAGGGCTTTGTAATGAGAAGGAAGTATCTAACAATCTTTATCTGTGTCTAAGGTGTTAAAATGTGTTTTACGTTTTGACATTCACTGTGTGTAATGTTTAGCAAAAGGTGTGAAGCTGCATTTGTGCTTAATGTTGTACTACTCTGCGCAGGTGTTTTGCTTCTTAAGTGTTAAGTATTGTTAGCTGTCTGATAACCTTAATTTTAGTGTGTATACGATTGGAAAAAACTGTAATTTGCTCTGTTCACCTGAAGTGCCTCCTAGTTCAAACCTAATAGGCCAACAACATAACACCTCTGGCTGTGTTGTGTTCCTGTGGTGACTCCGTGTTTAGTGTGTTTGTCAGCACCCCGTTGGCCTCTCCTCTCTGCACTTCCCCCTCTGCCACAGCAGCACACAGGCTATGAACAGAACAGCCCCACAGCACCTGCTGACAGACACAACGTCCACCTCCACCTTCCTTTCTCTCTCTCTTTCCTTCTCTCTTACTCTTTCTGTTTATTTTCTTATTGATTGATTGATTAGAATGGATTTCCCTCAAGATGCTGAGGATGCTGTTGGTGGAAATTAAGCAGGAAGATTAGCATTAGCTGTGTCCAGCCACGTGACCATGGAGAATGAGGAGCCCACCACTGATGGACATCAGGGTGTCAGCACAGGACAACCTTATCCAGGGTGAGTTGTATCCTCTGCTGCAATCGCGATTACTTAAATGTTATGTATGCAGCTGCTCCTGAGTAATATATTTCGCTCTTTTATGTGGAAACTGAAACTGAAACTGAACCGAGTTGAACTGAAAATGTGTCGGCTCAATCTGGTATGTGTGTTGTCTCCTTGTGTATCCAGACCACAGACACACAGACCAGTGTCTCCAGTGCCCAGCTGTGTTTCCATGAAGAGTGACTGGTCCATGGATCAGCCTCCATATCTCAGCAGTGGACCACCACAGTCTTATCCAAAGTGAGATTTCAGCAAGTGTGTGTGTGTTTATTTGTTGTGTGTGTGTGTGTGTGTGTGTGTGTGTGTGTGTGTGTGTGTGTGTGTGTGTTTGTCTGTATTTATTTGTTAGCATGTTTGTGTGTGTGTGTGCGTGTGTGTGTGTGTGTGTGTGTGAGAGAGAGAGAGAGAGAGAGAGTGAGAGAGAGAGAGTGTGAGAGTGAGAGAGTGAGGGTGAGAGAGTGTGTGTTTCTTTATGTGTTAACATGTTTGAGAGAGAATGAGTGTAAGAGTATGGAAACCGGAAAATGTGTCGGCTCAATCTGGTATGTGTGTTGTCTCCTTGTGTATCCAGACCACAGACACACAGACCAGTGTCTCCAGTGCCCAGCTGTGTGTCCATGAAGAGTGACTGGTCCATGGATCAGCCTCCATATCTCAGCAGTGGACCACCACAGCATTATCCAAAGTGAGATTTCAGCAAGTGTGTGTGTGTTTATTTGTTGTATGTGTGTTTGTCTGTATTTATTTGTTGGCATGTTTGTGTATGTGTGTGTTTATTTGTTGTGTGTGAATGTTTGTCCGTATTTATTTGTTAGCATGTTTGTGTATGTGTGTGTGTGTGTGTGTGAGAGAGAGAGAGAGAGAGAGAGAGAGAGTGTGTGTTTCTTTATGTGTTAGCATGTTTGAGAGAGAATGAGTGTAAGATATGGAAACCTGAAACTGTGTCGGCTCAATCTGGTATGTGTGTTGTCTCCTTGTGTATCCAGACCACAGACACACAGACCAGTGTCTCCAGTGCCCAGCTGTGTGTCCATGAAGAGTGACTGGTCCATGGATCAGCCTCCATATCTCAGCAGTGGACCACCACACTCTGATCCAAAGTGAGATTTCAGCAAGTGTTTGTGTGTTTATTTGTTGTATGTGTGTTTGTCTGTATTTATTTGTTGGCATGTTTGTGTATGTGTGTGTTTATTTGTTGTGTGTGAATGTTTGTCCGTATTTATTTGTTAGCATGTTTGTGTATGTGTGTGTGTGTGTGTGAGAGAGAGAGAGAGAGAGAGAGAGAGTGTGTGTGTTTCTTTATGTGTTAGCATGTTTGAGAGAGAATGAGTGTAAGAGTATGGAAACCGGAAAATGAGTCAGCTCAATCGATTATGTGTGTTGTCTCCTTATATATCCAGACCACAGACACACAGACCAGTGTCTCCAGTGCCCAGCTGTGTGTCCATGAAGAGTGACTGGTCCATGGATAAGCCTCCCTATCTCAGCAGTGGACCACCACAGTCTGATCCAACGTGAGATTTCAGCAAGTGTGTGTGTGTTTATTTGTTGTGTGTGTGTGTGTGTGTGTGTGTTTGTCTGTATTTATTTGTTAGCATGTTTGTGTATGTGTGTGTTTATTTGTTGTGTGTGTGTGTGTGTTTGTCTGTATTTATTTGTTAGCATGTTTGTGTGTGTGTGTGTGTGTGTGAGTGTGTGTGAGAGAGAGAGAGTGTGAGAGTGAGAGAGTGTGTGTTTCTTTATGTGTTAGCATGTTTGAGAGAGAATGAGTGTAAGAGTATGGAAACCTGAAAATGTGTCGGCTCAATCTGGTAAGTGTGTTGTCTCCTTGTGTATCCAGGCCACAGACACACAGACCAGTGTCTCCAGTGCCCAGCTGTGTGTCCATGAAGAGTGACTGGTCCATGGATCAGCCTCCATATCTCAGCAGTGGACCACCACACTCTGATCCTAAGTGAGTGAGTGTGTGTGTGTGTGTGTGTGTGCGTTTGTGTGTGTGTGTGTGTCTGTCTGTCTGTCTGTTTGTTTGTCTGTGCCCGTGCGTGAGTCCGTGATGTTGTTAAGTGTGTGATTGATTTTGTGTGTGTGAGTGATTGAGTGATTTTGTGTAAGTGAGTGAGTGATTTTTTGTGTGAGAGGGAGAATGTGAGTCAGTTAACATGACCAACTTTTGTGAAAATGTGTTGTCTCAATCTATTATGTGTGTTGTCTCCTTGTGTATCCAGACCACAGACACACAGACCAGTGTCTCCAGTGCCCAGCTGTGTGTCCATGAAGAGTGACTGGTCTATGGATCCCCCTCCCAAATTCAGCAGTGGACCATCACACTCTGATCCTAAGTGAGTGAGTGAGTGTGTGTGTGTGCATGTGTGTGCGTTTGTGTGTGTGTGTGTGTTATGAGATGGAGAGTTGTGTATGTGAGAGAGAGGGAGAGAAACAGAAAGTGTGTTTGTGAGTGAGTGAGTGATTTGTTAGCTTGTTTGTGTGTATGTGTCTCTATTTATTTGTAAGCATATGTGTGTAATTACTGTTGTCTCTGCAGTGGATTTAGGGATATCCTGACCCAGGATCAGTCCAGGTGTGGAGTGTGTGAGCAGCTGCTGAGGGACCCAGTCATCACCAGCTGTGGACACAGTTTCTGCAGGCAGTGCATCAGCAGCTACTGGAGCCAGTCTGGTCCATCAGGAGACTACAGCTGCCCCCAGTGCAAAAAGAGACCCAGAACACAACCCTTTCTAAACCCTCTAGTTAAAAGGGCCAAACTAACAGGTGAGTCTTAAAGTATTTAGAACAGTTTTTAAAGAAGAGCATGGCCTAGGTAGCCTGGAAAAGCCAGACCTTGGTAATCTTTCAGATTAAGAGTCCAGCCACGAATAATGTAATGGCCCATGATAAGGAGAAAAGTCCAGGCACTCCAGGAATGGTGATGGAGGAAGGTGAAGTTAAAAAGCCTTTATTAGTAACTGGCTACATAGAAAACGCCAACATGTTTCGACCACACTTGGTCTTCATCAGGGCATATAATGTAATGGCCCAACTCGAGGGCCGGCACCAAGTATGCATTTGAAAATTGCAATTGGATAACACTACGACCAATGTTTACTCTGACTGATTCTGGACTTCGATGCGTTTAAATAACACTCGACCAATGTGTACTGATTTTGAGCGTTGCATTGCTATCGTCATCAGTTTAGTTCGCCTCTGGCCCACCTATATCAGATACACTGGTGTGATTGGTTTCCCTGATGCAACAAGGGGCAAAAGTAACGTGCATCATTGCTCATTGCCAGAGTATCTTGCAGATACTAGAGAAACATTTTTGTAAGAAACTAAATCAAGATGGCTGCAATCTGTTTGAAATTACACAGAAAATAGTTGTGTGAAACTGATTTTTTTTTTTATTATTATTATTATTATTATTTTTCAATTCCAAATAGACAACCATGTCCTGAACAGAGTACTGATGACCCATAAAGCCAGTATGAAGAGGAGGTTTGAGAGCATATGTGAAGGCATCATAAGGTCAGGGACTCAAACACTCCTGAACAAGATCTACACAGAGCTCTACATCACAGAGGGAGAGAGTGAAGGGGTGAATAATGAGCATGAGGTTTGGCAGGTGGAGTCAGCATCCAGGCCACAAACTACAGAAGACACAGTAATCAACTGTAATGATATCTTTAAGCCCTTACCTGGACAGGAGAGACACATCAGAACGGTCATGACCAAGGGGATTGCTGGCATTGGAAAAACTGTATCAGTGCAGAAGTTCATCCTTGACTGGGCAGAGGACAGAGCTAACCAGGATGTAGATTTCATGTTTGTGCTTCCGTTCCGTGAGATGAATTTGGTCCAACATGATCAGTACAGTCTTCACAGGCTCCTGCTTGACTTCCACCCTGAGCTAAGAGAGCTACAGGATGGTGAATACAAAGATCGCCACATTGTGTTCATTTTTGATGGTCTGGATGAGAGTAGACTTCCACTAAATTTCCAAGAGAACCAGAAGTTGTCTGATGTGACACAAACATCATCAGTGGATGTGCTGATAACGAGCCTCATTCAGGGAACTCTGCTTCCCTCTGCTCTTCTTTGGATAACCTCCCGACCAGCAGCAACCAATCAGGTCCCTTCTCAGTGCATCAGTCAGGTAACAGAAGTACGAGGATTCACTGACCCACAGAAGGAAGAGTACTTCAGGAAGAGAGTCAGTGACCAGAATCAAGCCAACAGAATCATCTCACACATTACAGCAACCAGGAGCCTTCACATCATGTGCCACATGCCAGTCTTCTGTTGGATCTCAGGCACTGTCCTTCAGAAAATACTGGAACAGGATGATGGGAAGGAAGCCCCCAAAACTCTGACTGAGATGTTCATACACTTTCTGCTCATCCAGACCACCAGGAAGAACCAGAAGTATCAAGAGGAAAGTGAGACCGATAGACAGAGGCTCCTAAAATCACATAAGGGTGTCATATTGAAACTAGCAGAGCTGGCTTTCAAGAATCTGGAGAATGGCAATCTCATGTTCTATGAGGAAGACCTGAGAGAGTGTGGCATTGATGTCAGTGAAGCTTCAGTGTACTCTGGCATGTGCACTGAGATCTTCAGGGAGGAATGTGTGTTTCACCACAAGAAGGTGTACTGCTTTGTCCATCTGAGCATCCAGGAGTTTCTTGCTGCACTTCATTTGTTTTCCTCCTACTTGAATAAGAACATGAAGGTCCTGGAGCCATTTCTTAGCAGAAAGTCTAGGTCTTTACCAGATGTGCCTCTCGATGAGCTGCTGAAGAATGCTGTGAACAAAGCTTTGGAAAGCAAGAATGGACACCTTGATTTGTTTGTCCGCTTTCTTCATGGCATTTCTCTTGTGTCAAATCAGAGACTTTTGCTTGGCCTCCTGACACACACACACAGCAACCCAGAGAGTGTGAAGAAAACAATCAAGAACCTGAAGGTGATGCAGAGACAAAATATCTCCCCTGAGCGGTGCATCAATCTGTTCCACTGCCTGGTGGAAATGCATGACACTTCTGTTCATGATGAAATCCAGGCTTTCCTGAAGGCAGAGAAAGGTGCCGTGAAACAGCTCTCACTGGTTCACTGCTCAGCCTTGGCTCATGTGCTTCTGATGTCTGATGAGGTGTTGGATGAGTTTGACCTGAAGAAATACAAAACCTCAGATGAGGGACGGAGAAGATTGGTGCTAGCTGTGAGATGCTGCAGAAAGGCCCTGTGAGTATCACAATGAATACTTCAATCATTACACACACTGCACATTTTGAAGGTTCTAGCTTGAAATCATATGTATTACCGGTATGCACAGGAGGCTGATTGCCTTTAGTCATTAAGATAAAACGTATAGCCTGCACAGAGAACAGTAGTTCACACAGAGACATCTAACAGTTTATTGAATTACATCCCAAGTGGTGTGTGTGTGTGTGTGTGTGTGTGTGTGTGTGTGTGTGTGTGTGTGTGTGTGTGTGTGCGTGTGTGCACTGCTGTAGTGTTACTGTTCCCATCATGCCTCATCTCTGCACCAGATCAAATGAAATCTCCAGATGCAGCTGCTATATGGAGCTACAGTATGAATGTGGTGTACAACACTGAACATGACGAATGAGCTGTTGTGTGATGATCTTTAATAAATCAGGTTTCTGCTCATGCAGCTCTGGGTTAATCACAGTGATCAGTCTTTAGCGTTGCTGTGTCTGTGGTTGGACAGCGTTAACTGTGTATGGTTTTCAGGACTCATATTTTATCATCTCCACTCATCCCCCGTAGTAGGGTTGTTTTGGGCCTGACACATACTGTATGTGGAACAAATATTATTTTCCTCTCAATCAGATTTAAAGGTACACAATGCAAGATTGTCACCGCAATTTAACCTTTACGAAGCCAATTTGCTGCTAAACAAACATGTAGTAGGAGAATCGTTCACCTAGCGTATGCAGCATAGAGTTAGCGAGTCCCTACCGAGAGAACCAGGCATGCGACTTCAAGAATAGCAAACTGAAGACATCTCGCAAGAATCGGGAAACATTACCTTGTCAGTAGATATAGCTCTTGCCTGTTGTTATTGCTTCACCTCCACAACAAAAGTATTTTATTGTGTACAAGGGGAACAATCACAAGAAGTACACTATTTACAATGGCAGAGTAAAATATAAATGTAATGCGAGTCCTACAGTCACCAAAAATACCTAAACCTGCATGGTATACCTTTAAACATGACACATTGCCTTTTCCTCTCTTTCAGACTTGTTGACTGTAAGCTAACAGAGAAGTCCTGTGAGATTGTGATCTCAGCTCTGCAGTCTGCAAACTGCCCCTTAAGAGAGCTGGACCTGAGTCAGAATGACCTGCAGGTGTCAGGAGAAAAGCTGCTCTCTGCTCTACAGAGTCCAAACTGCAAACTGCAGACACTGAGGTTATACCAGTGTTTCCATACCATTAGATACTATTAGACAAATACCATTAGACAAAGACTTTTCATTGATGTATTCTATTTCAGTGTTTTTTTCCCTGTGCATATTCTTAATAATCATGTCAATTGTACTTTACAGGCTTGCAGGCTGTGGACTCCATATGAAATCTGGTGACATTTTGGGCTTCGCTCTGCAGTCAGTAAACTCTCGCCTGAGAGAGCTGGACCTGAGTAAGAATACTCTGGGGGATTGTGGAGGAAAGCTGGGCTCTGAAGCACTGAATCCACACTGTAAGATGGAGACACTTAGGTTGGTGTTATTGGGTGAATTCTGGATTTATAAGGACCCAATATATTTTAAGTACCTGTGTGTTATATAATTTATTTCTTGTCTACTATTGTAAACAGTACAAAGAAAATGGAATCACATTGCATTACATTAAAATACCTGTTGTTGTAAACTGTCAGATAAACCCTGTTTTATACTCTTGCAGACTTGCTGACTGTAAACTAACTGAAAAGTCCTGTGAGATTGTGATCTCAGCTCTGCAGTCTTCAGACTCCCCCTTAAGAGAGCTGGACCTGAGTCAGAATGACCTGCAGAATTCAGGAGAGAAGCTGCTCTCTGCTCTACTGAGTCCAAACTGCAAACTGGAAACACTGAGGTTGAATATAAATATGTATTTACCATTAGACAAAGACTCTCAAGGAAAACTGAATCACACTGTATGACATTTAAAGACTTGTTGTAAACGGTCAGATAAACCCTGTGAGTTTGTTGTGTTGTGTGTAGACGGTGTGAACCAGACAAGAACAGCATTACTGATCTACTCTTGAGTGTTTTATCCTCTCTGATTTTTAGAGTTTGTGATTTTTCCACACTGAACATTGAACAGGAAACAATATGGGAATCATTATTAAGACCAACTAGCAGAATCAACAATGTCATTTTAACTGATAAAGTTGTATCAATTCCCTCCTCATATTATTCTCTTCACTTATCCCTCACACACTGTATATTGGGCAGTTATATTATTTCCCTGTCTCAGTCTTCCTGTAGATTTAACTTTACCTTTTTATACTCTTCTGCCTCTCTTGCAGACTTGCTGGCTGTAAGCTAACAGAGAAGTCCTGGGAGATTATGGCCTCAGCTCTGCAGTCTGCAAACTGCCCCTTAAGAGAGCTCGACCTGAGTCAGAATGACCTGCAGGTGTCTGGAGAAAAACTGGTCTCTGCTTTACAGGGTTCAAACTGCACACTGCAGACACTGAGGTCAGTAATATTCTTGATTGCATTGGCAGACACTAATGTTGTAGACTATTTGGTGTCAAAAGTAGACGGTCCTAATCAGACAATGACAGCATCACTGTATCTACCTTTGATAGATAGATAGAACTGTATGTTGTCTTTGATTTCAGTATTTGTGATTCTGTTTTACAGACTTGTTGGCTGTAAACTGAGGGGAAGATTTCTGGCCTTGGCCCACCAGGGGGCAAACTCCCACCTGAGAGAGCTGGACATGAGTGACAGTGAGCTTGAGGACCATGGAGGAGAACTGCTCCATCAACCACTGAATCAAGACTGTAAAGTGAGGTCTGTCTTTTGCACAGTGCACACAGACTGGTATTTCTGCTTGAAGTAATAAACGGCTAACACCTTTATTTACCATTTCATTTTTGGGAATGTAAGGAATATAGAGGACATGTTGCTCATGGTGTTTTCCTCTGTAGACTTACCAGGTGTAAACTCAGATACAGCTCCTCTGAGGTTGTGGTCTCAGTTCTGCAGTCATATATTTCTCAACTGAGTGAGTTGGACATGAGTGGCTGTGATCTTCAAACATCAGATGAGAAGTTGCTCTCTGGTCTTAAAAACCCAAACTGCCAACTGGAAAAACTGAGGTCAGTAAAACTCTGAAGGACACACAGGCCTTATCTACACATTCACATGTTGGACATAGAAGAGTGTCACTGTTATTTCCTACTGGAATCAAAACATGAATTTGTGAAACAGTGTCTTTTGTTTTTGTGTCAATGTTGATGTGAGAGAGTTGGTCCAAGACCTGTTACTGTAGTATCATACTTTTTCCTGTTGTGTCCCATATAGAGCTCAGTTAACTGTAGAGTATTTTAATTGGACAACAACAAAATCTGTTTTACTCTTGACTGGTCTCTGATTGCATGTTTTGTGTTACATGGTCTATATTCTTACAGACTTGTTGGCTGTAAACTGAGAGGAAGATTTCTGGCTGTGACTCTTCAGTGGGCGAATTCCCACCTAAGAGAGCTGGACATCAGTGAGAGTGAGCTTCAGGACTGTGGAGGAGAACTGCTCCATCAACCACTGAATCAAGACTGTAAAGTGAGGTCTGTATTTTGCAGTGCACACAGACATGTGCTTTCTGTTTGATTAAAAAAAGAGTCCATCTTTTTATTATCTGGCATGTCATATGTGGGATTATAGAGAGTATGAAGGACATGTTGCTTATGGTGTTCTCCTCTCTCACTTTAGACTCGTCAGCTGTAGACTCAAATACAGCTGCTCTGAGGTTGTGGTCTCAGTTCTGCAGTCATATATTTCTCAACTGAGTGAGTTGGACATGAGTGGCTGCGATCTGCAAACATCAGAAGAGGAGTTGCTCTCTGGTCTTAAAAACCCAAACTGCCAACTGGAGAAACTGAGGTCAGTAAAACTGACACATAGGCCTACACATGTGCACATTCGCAGTGTTGAACTTAAAATAATGTCACTGTTGTTTTTTGCTAGAATCAAGACATGAATTTGTGAAACACTGGCTTTTATTCTTGTGGCAATGTTGATGTTGTCATAGACCTGATGCGTCCCATATAGAGCTCAGTTAACTGTAGAGTGTATTAACCAGGCAATAGCAACAGCTGTGTCTCCTTCTTGATTGTTCTCTGATTGCTCTCTGTGTGATTCTCTGTTACATGGTTTATGTTCTTACAGACTTGTTGGCTGTAAACTAAATGGACGATTTTTGGCCTCAACTCTTCAGTGGGCGAACTCCCATCTAAGAGAGCTGGACATCAGTGACAGTGAGCTTCAGGACCATGGAGGAGAACTGCTCCATCAACCACTGAATCAAGACTGTAAAGTGAGGTCTGTATTTTGGACAGTGCAGACAGACATGTGCTCTCTGTTTGATCTAATGAACAGTATATCATATCTTATACAACAGTTAGGTCCGGTTGAACGATTTAGCAATATCTGATTGGACGAGATGTGTTCTATCAGTGGTGATATTAAGCAATATCACCGTGACTCTTCACAGCTAATGTCCGCTCACTACACTAATGTATCCAGAGACGGTTGTCCATGTTCTTTGATTTAACAACCACACACGTTCTGAGCTAGGCCTACTTTGCATAGCGGAGGAACTGGGCTAAAAAAAATAATAGCAAAAAATCAATTATCCTTCCTTAAAGGGATATTCCGCCATTTTTGGAAATACGCTCATTTTCCACCTCCCCTCGAGCAAAACAATCGATATTTACCTTGTTCCCGTTCATCCAGCCATTCTGTGAGTCTGGCGATACAACTTTTAGCTTCAGCCTAGCATAGATCATTGAATCGGATTAGACCATTAGCTTCTCGCCTGCTAGCTTCATGTTTAAAAGTGACTAAGATTTCTGGTAATTTTCCCATTTAAAACGTGTCTCCTCTCAAGTTACAAAGTGCAATAAGACCAACTGAAAATGAAACCTGGCATTTTTCTAGGCTGATTTGACATGGAACTACACTCTCATCTGGCGTAATAATCAAGGCAACTTGCAAACGTACCATAGGCGCAGTGATATCGTACGCAGCATCTGAAAATAGTCCCCATAGACAACAAGCAGTAGTAGTGCCAGTAGCTGCAAGTTGCCTTGATTATTACGCCAGATGAGAGTGTAGTTCCATCCCAAATCAGCCTAGAAAAACGCCAGGTTTCATTTTCAGTTGGTCTTCTTGCACTTTCTAACTTGAGAGGAGACACGTTTTAAATGGGAAAATTACCAGAAATCTTAGTCACTTTTAAACATGAAGCTAGCAGGCGAGAAGCTAATGGTCTAATCCGATTCAATGATCTATGCTAGGCTGAAGCTAAAAGTTGTATCGCCAGACTCACAGAATGGCTGGATGAACGGGAACAAGGTAAATATCGATTGTTTTGCTCGAGGGAAGGTGGAAAATGAGCGTATTTCCAAAAATGGCGGAATATCCCTTTAAAAATGCACTCTGGTATCTTTTATTTGTTGGCAATGGAACTGTTGTATAAAAGCGTTATCGCACTCGTGGTCGTGGTGTTGTTGGCCTATATCGCCACGGCTGTGGTTACCTACAGCACTCAGCCCTCGGCTTCGTGCCTACGGCGAACCACAGCCGTGGCGATATACAGTAGTACAGTAACACCACTCCCACTTGTGCGATAATGCTTAAATGTTTGGGAATGTAAGGAGTATAGAGGACATGTTGTTTATACTGTTTTTTATTCTCTCACTCTAGACTCGTCAGCTGTAGACTCAAACACAGCTCCTCTGAGGTTGTGGTCTCAGTTCTGCAGTCATATATTTCTCAACTGAGTGAGTTGGACATGAGTGGCTGTGATCTGCAAACATCCGAAGAGAAGCTGCTCTCTGCTCTTAGAAACCCAAACTGCCAACTGGAGAAACTGAGGTCAGTAAAACTCTGAAGGACACAGAATTCATAGAGGCCTTATTTATACATTCATGCCTGGGCATATGATTGTGATTTCTGTTTTTGGGGCACTGGAATCCAGATATGAAGTTGTGAAATATCATCACATAATGTATTATTGTTGTTTATGTAAGTGAATGTGTCACGGTAGTATAAATTCTCCCTGCTGATGTGTCCCATATACATTTACATTTATTCACTAGGCTGACACTTTTATCCAAAGCAACTTAAAGTTGATGTCTAACATGCAAGCTACATGGTAAAAAGGAGGCCGTAGGGTAACAATAAATGCTGCTTTTTCAAACACCACCTGGCGAACCAGATGAGAGTGCAGAAATGTAAGCACCAGCCAGAGAGTTATCAAGAGGATGGTACTGTAGTAGAAGGAAGTAGCTTCTAGCATCTAGAGCACAGAGCACAGTAACACTGTGTGTTATCTCCACCATTTAAACCGTAGGGTAAC
The DNA here is from genome assembly GCF_963854185.1 of Sardina pilchardus. Classification (NCBI taxonomy): domain Eukaryota; kingdom Metazoa; phylum Chordata; class Actinopteri; order Clupeiformes; family Clupeidae; genus Sardina; species Sardina pilchardus. The sequence goes on from NC_084994.1 coordinate 38,164,174, forward strand.
AATAATACTGTTTTTTCAAACACCATAAGAGAACCAGAGGATGAGAGTGCAAACGTTTAAGCACCAGCCAGAGTGTGATCAAGAAGATGGTAGTAGAGGGAAGTAGAAGGATAGCATCTAGCATCTAGCATCTAGAGCACCGAGCACAGTAACGCTGTGTTTCATCTCCACCATTTAAACTTTGTGTGGCCGTTGGGAGTTAGAACCCAGTTACAGTATATTATACCACAATATGGTCTGACTATGCCACTCTCATTTCTTTGACTGGATGAGAGATCCAGCTAACACAATAGAATACAGATGCACCCCACGCTAGTGTTATTCAAGTGAATGAAACAATTGTAGCAAAAGCAATGCAGACATTTGTATTTATATTCTTCATTCAGAGTGATTCAAATAGTTGATTGGTATAGTCACAGCCATTAATGACAGCATACATCATGGACACATACAGGAGTTCTCGTAGACAAGTATTCATAGTCCTAGCAGAGAGTGTGCTCTACAATTCCATAACATTGTAACAGTTGACGTTTTTTAAAGCTTGCTGCCTACACTTCTTTCCTCTCCGACTGTATGTGCTGGTTGTAAACGGTCAGAGGGACCCTGTGAGGTTGTAGCCTCTGCTGTGCAGCACATGGTGTCCCTGTTAGAACTGGACCTGAGTGACCATCATAGTGTGCAGGAAGATATCGCCCGAGTTTGAGTGATGGGCTGTGTTTGTTTGCTACACACCAAAATAGTCTGATACTTTAGTAAGGGGGCTCCTCTGTTGAAGGCCAAACTAATTCATGTCCAGAATCTCCTCAGCATCAACTTATATCATTCTGAATCTGTTATGTTCCTGGTGAGCTGGGTGAAACTACACAATGTAGGAAGGGACCAGAATAGTTTTCAAATTCATAAAAATGATAACCGTATTGTTTATGAATTTATATGACTGGCATACAGTGATCCTGTGTCCAGTTTTGTGTATAAATTGATATGGTGGTTTACTGGTTTAAACATGCAATGTCTCCTGGACCCACATTATGATTGCCTGTCTCCAGGAGACCCATGAACACTGCGTGTAACTAATCTATGAACACATAAGAGCATCATGATGGGCTGGCTGAGTTGAGGCCAGTGATGTACTTCCCAGTGCTTATGGGTTGTTACATTACATTACATTACGTTACATTTCATTTGGCTGACGCTTTTTAACCAAAGCGACTTACAACATGGAAAAAAAACAATTAGGTTTTTAAGAGCATTTCAAACAACAATAAAGAATACAATAAGTGCATCAGTGAGTCTAATAAGTGCATAAATAAGTGAATAAGTGCATGAGTGAGTGCGATTGTTATATTGATTATTGATCATATTGTTGTTAAAATGAATCAAATTAAATGATATCATTCCTTTCTGCCTTTTGCACTCTGTCTTTGTCACTCCATGTAGACTAGCCGGTTGTAAACTGACAGAGGAATCCTATGAGGCTTTAGCCTCTGCTGTGCAGCACATGGTCTCCCTGACAGAACTGGACCTGAGTGACAATCACATAAGCATCACTGGAATTCAGCTTCTGAGTTCACTGAAAAGTCACATCAACTGTAAACTGCATACATTGAGGTTTGTGTTTGACTTTCCTCAGGCTTTTAAACAGTGTCTTTTGACATACATGTATAGTTTCAGTACCAGTATGTTCACCACACAACATTATGTCAGTGTTTTTTCTACCCAGCAGTAAAAACGGGTTAGGTGAGGAGTGTGTTGAGAGTCATGGTAGTCATGTCAGAGTCCAGTCTAATGTCTGTTATGACTGAGTCACTGATACCTTATAGCATGGTGATGCAATTGAAGTTTCAGTGTCACCAGTTTCATTAAATGGTGTTTACAAACTCAAGTTCAGGGGGAGCGAGAAGGAATTTGCCACACCTCTGTCTCAGTCGGTCTTACAAACGTAAAGATGTCCAAGCTTTCTGCGGTTTACATGGCATAATAATAAGCTTGAGTAATTATTAGTCAAGTCAAGTTTATTTACATAGCGCATTTCATACACAGAGGTCATTCAATGTGCTTTACATAAACAAAACCAAACAGTAATAGCAGATTAATGCATACTGTAACTGCCAAAGCAGTAGCATCGGGTTAAATTGCTCACTCTCTCCCCTCACACCTCCAGTCTTCCTTAGTTAAGAATAAAGGGGTGTATGACGGGGTCCTGCATGACTTCTGCCTGCACAGTTGACTCTTGCACGCTCCCACGAAACACTTTAGGACCCTGGTCAGAGACCTCGCCAAACATGCTCTGCTACCGCATGTCTTTTTGCAAATTTCGGATCATGAGCTAGTGAATTATTTGTAATAAGATGACTACTGACGGGTATGATGTACTCTGAAAATAAACTACAAAGTTTAGAATACAGTTGTTGTTTAGAGTTACAGTATGACTAATGAGGGCTATGATGTACTCTGAAAACGCTCACTGTCTGCGCCTGTTAAGTTACTGACAACAAGGCTTTATGTGGCTTATTGCTCTTGTAACACTGCAATGTCATAGTTTTGCCATTTAAAACATTCAAGGTGGTGAAGATTATTGTCTTCTAATAATGGTAGAATTTACTTTGTTTAATTTACTCTCTATTTCCCTCTCTCTCTCTCTCTCTCTCTATGATGTATTCTGAAAGCATTCACCATCTGCGCCTGCAAAGGCAATGACAACAAGGCTTTGTGTGGCCTATTGCTCTTAAGGCCAGTTCAAACCGAAGATTCGCGACGGTCTGAGTCGGTTGCGGAGAACAGTTGCGGCGGTGTGAATCAAAAGTTGCAAGCAGTTGCAAGCAGTTTCAAGCCGTCGCTAAACATTCAACATGTCAAATCTTAGTTGCAGAGTTTTAGAACACTTTTGCGCGTAGCTATTGTGATGTTGGCTAAAAACATCTATTTTGTCCTCACGCCTAGACTGTTGTTATGGTAACATTGTTGCTGTTTTAATGTCGTTGCAGTGGTCTGAACGCCCCAGTTTTAGAACACATTGTTGCAGAAAGTTGCTGATTTTTAGAATGTTGCAGCTCGTCTCGTTGCGGATCTTGTGTTTGAACTAGCCTTTACAACACAGCAGTGTCATTGTTTTGCCATTTAAAACATTTAAGTCGGTGAAGGTCTACTAATAATGGTAGAATTTACTTTGGGTACAACATGAACAGATTCATTTTATCCCAAAACCCTTAAAATAAGAACATTTTACATCCTGCTGATTACAGAGTGGTGTACTAATGTTCTGATATTCTCTCCCTCTCTCCCTCTCTCTCTCTCTCTCTCTCTCTCTCTCTCTCTCCTTTAAAGACATGCCCATGGAGAACTGAGAAACTGTAAGTGTTGATCTACTGTTGAGTGTTGCACTGTTATTATATGCTTATGATGTTAAATTGTTCTTTATTAAGCAGCTATGTCACTGTGCCGTATGCCACCACTGTATGTGAAAGGCCTTTAGAGCATGTGTGGGGGTCTGTGGTGTCCTGCAGAAACACACTGAATCATAGTGACCAAGAGAACAGAGACAGATTGACACGTTGGCATGTTACAGTAGCCAGACATCAGAGGCATCATGGCAGACAAAGAAGGAGAACTAATACGGCATGACACATGAGAGGCCCCTGAGAACAGAGACAGATTAACATGTGGAGAGTCTCAAGTTAGAGTGGAAGAAAATAATAGAATTAGAGGATAGAAAAAGCAAGCAGAGTTTGAAATATTGGATTAAATATTACTGTAGATGACTAGATTTTTTATTTAGATTCCAGATACTGTATGTCCTGTTCAAACTCATGCAGTAGATGTTATACATTCACAATAGCTCTATGCTCCAGACTTGTTGGGTAGTGTGTATAAGTTTTAATGGTGGAGAGCAGTTTAAGCTTGTAGCAGCTTAACTACAGTATGTGATGACAGATCACAGCCAATCATCCTCTCAATACAACAAATGATATGCTACGGTCTGCTCTTATCGTTGACAGTGGATGCAGTGCACCAGGTAGTGATAGAGCAGGTTGAGTGAAAGTGTGTTTGTGAATGTGCGGTGGTGAAAGTGTGCGGTGTGTGTGTGTGTGTGTGTGTGTGTGTGTGCACATCTGCATTTTTATGGCTGTGTGTGTGTTTGTGTGCTTGAGAGTGTTTGTTTGTTTTCCTGTTTGTGTGTCAGTATGTGTGTGTGTGTGTGTGTGTGTGTGTGTTTGCTTTAAGTTTCAAGACTTAATATTGTTGCATATAGTTTGCAATTTAGTGAAATTCTTATGCCATTCGTTGCAGTAGTGCAAGGATAAAAGGGGTAAATAAACACAGGGGGCATGGGGGCAATAAATAAAGGATAGTTGGAGAGACAACTCTATATGAGACAATACAAGACTGTACAGTATCACTCATGGCCATACTATCCATACACGCACACATTATACAGCCATACATATACTGTACACACACACACACACACACACACAACTCCTGTACCTACATGTAATATATAAGACAACTATACACACATAAAACCGCAGGCGCATGGACATGAGACATGAACACTAAAAACAGTATGCATCCCAGATGCAGTATAGCATGTGTGAAATTAACCGTGTGGGTAGAATTTAAAAAGTCAGTAGCGACCATGGCAATGCATCCAGTATAGCATATCATAAAAGAAATAGGGCAGCACATTTGGGCAATAAAGAGAAGGAACTGTTTAGTCACTGACCATTTAGGATTCTGTCAGCTTGTGGTATTAAACTGTGTCTGAATGGTGGTGTGGGTGGTAATGCTCCGGTAGCGCTTACCAGAGGGAAGCAGAGAGAAGAGGGAGTGAGCTGGGTGGCTGGCATCCTTGATGATGGACTCAGCCCTCCTCTGACAGTGTGTGGAGTAGACAGTTGACAGAGGTGACAGTTGACAGTTGACAGAGGTCTATGGTGGTAGAATAGTGTCATATCTTGTAAGCGCAATACAACATCCTCAGGAGCAAATACTATTAATTCACTTGCGTAGACACAGCAGCAAGCGAGGAAAACAACAGCTGGGGGCCATACGCTCTCCAAGATGAGTTCTGCTCGCTCTCTTAAAGTACAGCTTTGCTCGCGTGGGTTGACTTTTGACAGTCTGGGGGACAGAACCAAGGGAGTTGGGCCTGTTGTAATTGGTCATTTTTCAATGTGAAGTCCCGCCCGCTTAGTTACGGTCTGTTGCTACACTTCTACAAATGTAGTCATGTGTAACATTAACCACCCCTTTGTTGTTTCTGTTTACTGCTTACTGTGTGTGTGTGTGTGTGTGTGTGTGTGTGTGTGTTCCCATTGTTCATGCTCATTGTTTGCTGCTTACTCGGTTTCTCTTTGTGTGTACGAGCGTGTGTGTGTGTCCAGTATGTGTGTGTTTGCTCTGGTAGCACTTACCAGAGGAGAGAAGAGAGGATAGGGAGTGAGCTGGGTGGCTGGCGTCCTTGATGATGGACTCAGCCCTCCTCTGACAGCGTGTGGAGGCTGCTCAGACCCAGGTCTCTTGATGGCACAACAGTGTTAAAGGCAGAGCTGTAGTCAGTGAACAGCATCATGACAGGTGTTTTTCTTGTCCAGGTGAGCTAGGGCAGTATGCAAGGTGATGGAGATGGCTTCATCCACAGATCTGTTGTGCTTATATTCAAACTGCAGTTGGTCCAGAAAAGCAGGGTGGTGTGTATTGATGTAGGCTGTAACCAGTCTCCCCACACAGTTCACCACCACGGAGGTTAGGGGCGATGGGCCGGTAGTCATTCAGGCAAGACACGGCACTTTTCTTGGGCACTGGCACAATCGTTATCTTTGTGAAACACAAAGGCACTGTGCACCAGGACAGGGACAAGTTGAAGATGTCAGTGTAGGTTTGTGGCACCTGAGTGGCGCACGTCTTGAATACACAAGACGGGATGTCATCAGCGCTGGCAGCTTTGTGAATTTTAACCCGTTTTAAAGGTTTTGCCGACCTCACCCTCTGAGACCTGTAAGAAGCACCTTCATCCCCCGGTTTAGACT
>NC_084994.1:38177702-38215202 GCF_963854185.1 Sardina pilchardus
CATTGGCTAATGTGTAGAGGTGGGAGTGGATCATGGAGACAGCCTCCAGTGTAGAGAGGAAAGAGTGGAGACAGTGCTGAGTGGAGAGAGTGGAGACAGTGCTGAGTGTAGAGAGGGGGGAGTGGAGACAGTGCTGAGTGTAGAGAGGTGGGAGTGGAGACAGTGCTGAGTGTAGAGAGGTGGAGACAGTGCTGAGTGTAGAGAGGTGGGAGTGGAGACAGTGCTGAGTGTAGAGAGGGGGGAGTGGAGAGTGGAAACAGCCCAGAGTGTAGAGAGGAGAGAGTGGAGCATGGAGACTGCCCCTAATGCACTTCCTCGTCCTACTCCTCTCACTCTTTCTTCATGTCTTCCTTTCCACACACACAGACACACACGCCAGACAAACATTAGCTCATTTTGACCCTCCATTTCATAACCCTGTATTTAGTTGTTGTGGAGTTATTGTTTTAAAGCGTGGTGTCCCAGTAGTTCAAGTTCCCTGAACAACAATCAGCTGACTGGTGCATTCAGGCAGCCGAGAGATCACTGACTTAAGACGTGTGGACTAACTCCCCTACCAACAGGAACTGACCGATGGACCTGAATAGGAAGCTCCTTCCATCCAATCAGATGCAGGCTGTGTGTGTGATGGGAGAACAAATTCCTCTACTACATCCTGATTGGGTATCCCAGCTCGCTCCACGACACCAGAGTCCTGAAGAACAGCAGGGTCTACAGAGAGGCTCCGCCTCCTCCTCCTGGCTGCTTCATCATGGGGGATGGTGGAGACCTCTACATTCCCAACTCAGCAGCCATCATTACCCCCATACCAACAGCCAATGTGAAGGAGGATACAGAGTCCACACAACCAGAGATACTCTAGGGCTCCTAACCTCCTTATGGGGGGCGTAACCTCATTCTAGGGCTCCTAACCTCCTTATGGAGGGTGTAACCTCATTCTAGGGCTCCTAACCTCCTTATGTAACCTCATTCTAGGGCTCCTAGCCTCCTTATGGAGGGCGTAACCTCATTCTAGGGCTAGCCTCCTTATGGGGGGGCGTAACCTCATTCTAGGGCTCCTAACCTCCTTATGGAGGGCGTAACCTCATTCTAGGGCTCCTAGCTTCCTTATGGGGGGCGTAACCTCATTCTAGGGCTCCTAACCTCCTTATGGGGGGCGTAACCTCATTCTAGGGCTCCTAGCCTCCTTATGGAGGGCGTAACCTCATTCTAGGGCTCCTAACCTCCTTATGGGGGCGTAACCTCATTCTAGGGCTCCTAACCTCCTTATGGAGGGCATAACCTCATTCTAGGGCTCCTAGCTTCCTTATGGGGGGCGTAACCTCATTCTAGGGCTCCTAACCTCCATATGGAGGGCGTAACCTCATTCTAGGGCTCCTAGCCTCCTTATGGAGGGCGTAACCTCATTCTAGGGCTCATATAACTGTTATGTACTTGTTTGTTACATCTTGATTGATCGCCCCCTACTGGTGAACGGATATGTGTGTAAATACCATATAATGTGTATGTAGTTCAGCATGTAGTTTTACTCAGTAAACAGCCTAACCTGTTACGGTCTCAGTTCCCTTCATGTCACAGAATTGATCATGTGATATTGTAATATTACAGTAACATCATTCTAGAGCTCAAAAGATCACTCTAGAACTGGTAACTTCATTCCAGCGCTGTAAGGTCATTCTAGGGCTCGTAATGTTCCTGGCCCTTCAGCATGCCGAAGAGCTGCTGCTGGTGATGCCTGCATGCTGTTCAAGTCTCTCTTCTCTCCCTCAGTCATCACAGCCTGTGCCGTCCTCCATAACAAGAGTCACAGTGGGGGGACAAACATCACGTGGACGTCCTCCATAACATAAGAGTCACAGTGGAGGGACAAACATCACGTGGACGTCCTCCATAACATAAGAGTCACAGTGGAGGGACAAACATCACATGGACGTCCTCCATAGCTTAAGAGTCACAGTGGGGGGACAAACTTCACATGGACGTCCTCCATAACATAAGAGTCACAGTGGGGGGACAAACATCACGTGGACGTCCTCCATAACGTAAGAGTCACAGCAGAGGGACAAACTTCACATGGACGTCCTCCATAACATACGGGTCACAGTGGGGGGGTCAAACATCACATAGACAACGTCCTCCATCACATAAGAGTCACATTGGGGGGGGGGTCAAAGAACAATCAGACCAGTTAGATAGATAGATAGATAGATAGATATTTTATTGATCCACAAGGGGAAATTCAAGGTCCCAGCAACTTAAGACACCACACACAACATACACCACAATGTAAACAGGATGATAAAAGGCAAATCAACAAATCAACATGACTAAAAAAGAACAGTAAAATACACTCAAGATAAAGATGCATATGAATGTATTGAGGATTGGTACTGTGATCCAGTATTAGGTGTGTGTCAAGGTGGTGGTGCAAATAAGTCCAACAGTGCAACAGTGCAAGGTTAAAGTCTAGTGACCATGGACGTCTCAGAGGCTGCTGATGACCCAGGTGTGCCTCCATCTTGTCCACTGAGGGGGGAGTGGGGCGGGCACAGCTGGCTGGTGAGAGAGTCTGATACCCAACATCACACTTTAACATGTTAAAGACCCTATGCAACTTTCTGCAGGAGACGATCGCTCTTTGTTTACATCTGGAAGTCTGAGACGAAGAACCACGCTTGCAATTTATATATTTAAATATAGCCTATACATGTATAAATATACACGCTAAAGCTGTCGGGGAAGCTCTGCAGAGAAAATGCAAGCATAAAACGAGCGAAAACGAACAACGAAACCAAAACCAGAGATGAAATCGCCAATCCTGCATAGTTCCTCTTTAAGGCCACACAGCTGACTGGTGAGAGAGTCTGATACCCAACATCACACTTTAACATGTTAAGGCCACACAGCTGACTGACTGCTTGTTATCATTATGTGCACTTTTCATCGTGCTCTTTTCATTCAACATGTTTTATGAATCTTGGAAGTTAAGAATAATAAGCTATGTGCCGTTTGCTGGCCTAACTTTGGTTCAGAGATCAGCATAGACGTGAATGCTGGATAAAGGTAATAAATATACAGTATTCATTATACTGTAGATAGGTGAGTTGGGTGGTGAAAAGCGAAGATTAGTATTTTATGATACATGTGTTGTCCACAAACTGAGCATGCAAGCACATTGTCACTTTGAGCATCCATACACCTGACTCACAGTTGTGGTTTATACTCTGTGTGATCTGGAAACAGTGTCAATCTGCCAAGTGCATTCTAAAGCGATTCAGTCTTTTAGACAGATGAAGTCTTACAGAATATTGCCAGACTTTGGCATTGCTGTTCCTATAATGGAACACTAGGTGGCAGCAGTACGTAATTACAGTTTTTTACGATTGTTTACACACTAAAATATTTTTTTTTTCACACAATTAGCAAAATTTTACTCCAAGGAGCACAACACCTCCACAGATTTGCACAACATTACACACAATGTCTGCTTCACCCTTTTTGCAAAACATTACACACAGTGATTTGTAAAACTCTACACACATTTCCACACCTTAGACACAGATAAGGATTGTGAGGTTACTTCCTTGTCATTACAAAGCCCCAGATTCCCAATGACTACACTAATGAACGAATTGGATAATCACATCCACCAGGTGTGTAAGCACACATGTGCAAAACTGAAAACGCAGCACTCAGACTTTTGACTGAAGTGTGTATGTTCTGACTGAAGTGTTTCACTTAGCAAATAATCTAGGAATTATGCAAACTGAGTGTGGCGTTTGGATAGCTGTGCTTAAATTTTGTTAAAAAGAACTCGGTTTGAAAAATTGTGTGTAAGCAATTGAAAAAAAACTGTAAGACTACACATGTGAAGTGTTACGGCCCGGCCGCGCAATGTCTTAACCCCGCCCATTTTGCAATTACGGGCCTATGTGCTCGTTTCCTCTCTTCCTCTGTGTGCCCAGGTGTGCCTAATTTGGAGGTGAATATAGGACCAGCTCCGTCTGTGCTTGGGGCGGCAGCCCTCCTCCCGGCGTTGAATTGGATTTCGTTGCGTTACCTTTGTTCCTTGTACTGACTTACACCTCATTTTGCGTATTTACCACTACACTGATTTGCACCACACTTTTATCGTTATTTCTTAATATTAGTTTATGTTAACTTTATTTAATAAACTCATTCATTATTATTATTATACTGCGTTGGTCTCCCCTTTAATGTACATACTAGAGCCAGTATGTTACATGTGGGGGCTCGAGCCGTGAGTGTTCCGGAATTGGTATGTAACTTATTTTTCGGTAACTCGTCTGGTGGTTTAAAAAAAAATAAGTTAAATTGTTGGTTAAGTATTGCCTCTAGTTTAGTTGTGCGCTCAGGTGTAAATTGCCTGTTGCAGCAAACGTGTTTAAAATTGGGGAGTACCACGCAGTAATTGTTTGCTTAGCTAGTGGTTAGTTTGGATAAGTGGCTTAAATTGATTGCTTGGTAATTCTTTAATTGGTTTGTGCTTTGTTTTGCTTTTGGTTACCGTGGAGGAGGGGAGCCATTGGAGCCGTGCAGCCGGTGTATTTGTCTGGCTGCAGGGTTGACGCGTAGGCCCAGAGCCATAGATAGAGAGTTGCGACACTCTTTGAAGTCGCCGCTGCGCCGTCACGTGGTTCATGTACGCTACAACAGTTCTAGACAGCCCTGGCGCTGCCATGTTATTTCTATGGGATAGACAGCAATGATAACGGGAAACATCGAAACAAACCAAACACGAGTTCAATTTGAAGTGCTATAACGTGGGTTAGCATGTTTACATTAGTGCCCATGCGTTTGCTCTGCAAACATCGTTCTGAAATATAGTCTATTCTGTGGTAGCAGACACTACCATTTAGCCTACCTCTCGGCATCAGCTCCATTCCTGGTTCCGTGATGTGCCTGTTTGTCGTCATGCATAATAAACTTACATCGTTGAAATGTATGTATTTTGTATCCAATGTTACCGTGGGTATTTGAGATGTTCAGTGTCCTCTCAGTTATTTTGATGAGATGAAGGTGGCCACCCTAACATAGGCCTACACACCCACAGACTTCACAATTTTAGGAGTAAGCCATGAACATCTAAGAAATAATATATGGCAACCAGTAACAGGTTATACGTTAAAAGTTAGATCAATGCAGTCAATCTGTTAATTTATTTATTTTAAGGAATAGCCTAAATATGGCCACCACACAGCCTTAGTAATATTTTCAGATTAAGCCATAAACATATACAAATTAGTGGTGGGCCGTTATCGGCGTTAACGTGCTGCGTTATCGTGCAACTCTTATCGGGCGATAAAAAAAATATCGGCGTTAATCTATTCTCAAAGTTGGGCTGGGAGCCCAATATATACCACGCAAGCTATGATCACTTTCACCTTGATATCTTAGCGCGAACGCCAATGTTTAAGAGTGCGCCTGAAAAAAGTCTAGGTCGCACTGGTGCACCTGACGCTGCTCGGCTGCTTTCTTTCACAAGTTGTCATTGTAGACTTCTATGCGTGCAACTTTACCAAACAGTAATCAATGATGCATCCTCCCAACATGGATAAGCTCAGACCCCTCCCGAATCGGCACCTGATCCCTCATTCCTAATAGAAGTAACCCCCTTCTCCTTGGCCCGCTTTCTCTTGCTCTCCCTCTCCCTCTCCCTCACTCTCCCGTGCGCGCTCAATGGGCACTCGCGAGTCGCGACCCGCCCCTCGACATGCACATTTAATCCAAATAAAACATTCACTATCGTGAAAGCAATGATGCATATAGAAGACGTTAGCTAAATTAATATAAATTCCGGTTAGCATCATTGCTGCAGAAAGTTGATTAAAACTCTTACATTCAAGTCACTCTTGCATGAGTTGGATGATAATCTCAATACCAATGTTTTCCAACTCCAAAACTCGAAAGGAGAAAAAGAATCAGCCCACATTGAAACTTACAGTAAACACATGTGGGGAAACTGAGCAGTCCAACTAGTAAGCTATGATAAACTAGCCAACTGTGCTACTTTGTTTACATTTTGAGGTTTCAAGCAGTCAGCTGAATTAAAGAGGCAGAGTTGTAATATGAATAGTAGGCTGCAATCTGCATAAAGTGTGCTGTCATGAATATCAGACATTTCAGTATGTAGAATAGGCTTATATAAATAATTTTGTAAAGAAAAAAATATTTTATTGTGTTTCAAGCTTTTTCTAGACTTTTTGTTGTTAAAAAATCATTATATGAAAGGACAGCAATAAAAAGGTGACCTTTTAGCGTTAAAGGCGATGCAATGAAAAATGTGGGTGCACCTACATTTTGCGCTGGTGCTCCTAAAATTAATCTAGATTAATCTAGATTAATTTCAAGATTACAGTGAGATTAATCTAGATTAACAAAATTAATCTATGCCCACCTCTAATACAAATACATTAACAAAGAACGATAAATAACAGCCAAAATGTTAAAAGTGTGTATGTTAAAGTTAAGTTTGTTCAACAGTTCGTTCAGGACACCCACTGTTTCGATAACATTGTAACTCAATAAGCAATCATCTGTTTCAAGAAAGCACTTACAACAGCATAAAAAGGATGACTGAAACATTTTGAGTTTTCAATACATTTGTTTATTACATTTTCAAGTTTTAACGACATCAAGAACAGGAATACACACAGAAAAGGCGTAAGGGAGATATGGTGAGACTGCAATATAAAAAGGAGGGTTAACACCTATTTATATTTTCAAAGACATTCTGAAAAACATTTCAGATTCCCAAATCTGAACAACCGTACCGTGTGTGAACAACTAAAGACATTAATGTGCAAAGGATGCTGGACATGCACACCTACAAGAAGGTTAACTGAGGAAGATGTAGCACATTTGGCTGGAGGTGTGACAGGAGGTGTTGGAGATGCTGAGGTTGGAAGGGTCCCTTCGTTTGGACCTAAACCATAAAAAATGACCTTCTCTGATAATTTCAGTCAATACTACACACCCGTCTTGTCCTCTGCATCCTTGGTCCTAGGCAAGAACAGGCACAGTGGAAAATGGAGAGAGCAGGTAAAAGTCAGTGTATACTTGGTACAATACATTCACAGATGCCACATCAAGGTATTAGCATAAACAAAAGCAAAAGGCCAGCAAGAGTTTTACATACCCATACACGGCCGACCCCTTCAAGGTTGGTTGGGGGTGCCACACCTTATAACTTTTATAACATCAATGATTCCAAACAATATCTTTCATAGTTATTTTGAGAATAAAAAGCTGACAGGCTATAAGAAATCACTGCACTTTAGCCATTGCATTCATCAACACAAGGAGAGGGTAATCAGTAACTGACGTTGTGAGGAATGCCAGCATGCTGTAGCCTACAGACAACAATGACTGTGCTGACAGCAAATGTAGTGTGCTGCTAGAGCTGAAGGAATTTAAGAGAGGTACCCTTTACTGTCCATTTCAGGAGGCCTTCCATATCATCAGTAAAGTGGAGCAGTTGGTCCGGGCAAGGACGACCGAATCCCTTATGGTGTCAACCAAAGCAGTGGCACTGCTACAGAGAGAGATAGTATACCCACTTAAAAGCATTACCATCTATACCCACTTAAAATATTAACATTTGGGATTGATTATAGTATACAGCTAACTAGACTAGGCTACACCATTGCAAACATTGTTCTTATTCTATGGATGGACCTAATTCTGCCCTTAGAGCATCATTAACCTACACTTTTCAGTTATCCATACAAGGTAAAAAAAAAGAAAGAAAATTATTATACTTACAAGGACCACGTAATTGAAGACAATGTCTTGTCACGTCACTTTCAGCATGATAGTCATTGCAATCAAAATTATTCCATCAAATACATCGACCTGCTGTGGTGATATAGACCTCAGAAATGTACATTCAATGTAGAATAATATTGACTGCAACCTGACATCCAACAGCAGTTGAGACAAAAAGAAGTACTGCACTGTACACGCGCCCCTATCCCAAGCTCTAGTCTCGTGCCACTGTCCCGACTCCCGAGTTGGAAGTAACAGTAGGCTAGTGGCACTAGGGGCAGGACTGGACAGTTAGGCAAGTGACACACGGCAGGAGAGTATAGTACAGTTTTTGCTTCTACAGCTCCCCTGGCCTGAAGTTCATAACTGAAATTTCTGTTGTGAAGAGATGTACCCGAGTTCATATGCTCTCTGATCACAAGTTTAGCTTCAGGTTCACTTCATAGTGCCATGAAACATTCCATCTAGCAAGCTAACAAGCTAGATCAGGTCTAAATGAAATGTCATCCCATTAATTAGTTCCACTGTTCATCTGAAGAACAACTTAATCACAAACTCGTTGATAACGAGCACATCTGATGCCATTGCATGCATTAAGATCACGTTACTGTTCCCCCTTCATTGCATTTCGAATGTGCGTGAGCTGACTAGCTAACATTAGCTAACGCCATCAGGTTCAGCAAATAGGATTATAAATGTCAAACTCCTTGATAACCCCATATATTATCTAACGTTGCTCTACTACAGTAGCGTAACCAAGTGTGATATGTCTGACATTCCTTATTGACATAGGAACATTACATTTAAGCTAGCCTCCCTCCCACGTCTAAGGTTAGCTTTGTAGGCTAACGTAACGTTATGCTCTGAAATTTCGGTCATAACTAAGATACAAAAATTACAGTTAAACGAGCAGCACAAACAACTCGAATAACACTACGAGTACATACTGGTACAGTTGATATAGGAAATATATAACAATTTCAAAAAAGGTCGTGCTTTCGTTTACTTACCGCTGACAAAGTTAGGCAGACACCAATGGAAGTGAATGAGGCAATCTCCGCGAATGTCACTGTTAAGAACTGTTGAGCTCTCCATAACGCGGAAGTAGCCTGAAAAAACGTCCGCCATTGTTTCCTCTGGAGGTCTATGGGAGTGTCGCCACTCTGTTATATCTACCGCTCTGCGTAGGCCTACAGGTAAATTGGGTAGCCTACAGGTGCTTCTGTTAAGTGGGTGGAAGGTAGGTTAGACCTACCGAGCTAATGTAAAACCCCGTCGCAGGTATAAGCGCTTACCGCTGTTTATTTCTTTGCCTTTTTTATTTTAGTTTATTGTTTTTGGTGTGTCGGACGCGCTGGGGTTGCGTGAGGAGCAACTCAATTGTATGTGGGCACACTGAAGACTAGAGGTGGAAATATTTAGGGAATTGTTGGGGAGATAGGTACGGGGAAGCTCTTGTCAGCTATCCGGGAAATGGGGTGGCCGTAATACCTGTGCCTGACTGTTCAACCTGTGTATAGCGTTTATCTTTGTCCTATTGTTTTGATTGTTGAATAGAAGAGTTACACCAAAGTTGTGAGATGCCTACAGTGGACATCAATGATTTTTTTACGTCTCCATCAGAGGTTTTGTTGGAAAGCCTAACGAAGGCGCAGTTAGTTAAAGTCGTTGACCATTATCAATTTGAACATATTCCCAAAGGACTTACGAAGCAAGAACTGAAAGAACGTGTGAAAAGTAAATTGGTTGAATTGTTCATTATGTCAGTAAATCCCGCACCTGGTGGCTATGGCCCGTCAGCGACGTCCTCTCCTAACATTGAGCAGGTTTTCAGTTTTGAGCAACAGTCTGAAATTTTAAAACTACAAATGGAACAGAAACGATTTGAGGCAACGGAACGTGAGAAAGACCGGGCATGGGAACTCAGACGTTTAGAAGCAGACGAAAAAAGACGCGAAAAAGAGAGTGAGTTAGAACTCAAGCGCATGGAGGCAGAAAGGAAGGCACATGACTTAGAGGTGGAAAAACTTAAACAACGCCAGGTAGAAACTGAGAGAGACAGCAATCTTCAGAAAGAAAAGTTAAAATTAATTGCGGAAGGGAAAATACGGGGCGATTCCTCTGGGTTGTTGATGGGCACGGACAGAAACCTGTCCCATATGATTAGGTTTTTGCCGAAGTTTAATGACCGTGAGCCTGACATCTTTTTCTCTCTCTTTGAAGGTATTGCTGACAATTATGAGTGGAGTAACGCAGACCGCATACTACTGCTTCAGACCACTTTTACGGGACGTGCTCAAGATGCGTTTGTGGCGCTATCGGTGTCCGAGCGTAGAAACTATCAGCATGTAAAAGAAGCGGTATTAAGAGCATATGAACAGGTTCCAGAGTACTATAGACAACGGTTTAGGAACTGGAGAAAAGGCGACCGTCAAACGTATGCTGAGGTCGCTAGAGAACTAGCCTAGTTAGTTTTTTCAACCGTTGGTGTTCCTCTGTTAACGTTAACACGCTTGACGATTTGGTGGAGTTAATGATTTTGGAACAGTTCAAGAATATTGTCCCTGACCGTTTAGCTACATACGTTAATGAGCACAAAATTAAAACTGTAACTGAAGCAGCAGTGCTTGCTGATGAGTATGTTTTAACGCATAAAGCTAAATCTGATTATTTTAACACTCATATACGTTAGACCGGCACATCCGGGAACTTGACTCGCGACGAACGTTCCCGCCCCTTTTTGGGGGAAACAAACTACGTCTCCCATTAACTCCAATGCAAATTAGGCTCAATAAACGTAATTCGTACCGAAATCGTAGGGGTAAATGATAACAGAAAACATAACGAATCAATAGGACCACTCAATATATTACCACTTTGCCGGTCGTTGACCGTGAAAAATACGTTCAAAAGCTTAATTCAATCAAAGTAAAAACATGTCCCTTCGGTCTCCCGAGTAGCCTGCTAGCAGTAGCAGTGGCCAGTGTCATACCCAGACATACTCTTATCTCATTGAATCTCCAGTTAAATAACTAAATTGCTTTCCTGTATTTTTGGTCTCTTATTTTAATTGTAATGTTGTGTAGTTGACTGACAGGCTTGGATGTAAAGTATGTTCGTTAGATAATTCCAACATATGATAATTTCTGTCGTAGCCGATAGCCTAGCTGCTAGTGTTAGCCAAGTGTTAGCCTAGATTTCCGTTTTCGTTGGTCTGATTTATTTTTGGTGTAGCCTAATGTTAGGGGTTCTAAGCTTTGTGGTTGGTACACCCAACCACACAGAAACTTATCGGCATGTCTGTCTACCGCGACCACTGATCTATAAATAATAAGTTATTCGTTATAGATCAGTGACCGTGAACAACACCCGTTCACTTTGGCTTGTTTCAGGCTTGTTCTGAGGGCTTGTTTCCCCAAAAAAGGGGCGTGGCGTAAAACAACCTGCTCTGTGTGACGCGACGCCGGTCGAACGTATTGGAGAGGAACATGGGCCGTCTCGTTTTCACGACGATTGGAATTCGAAATCAGAAGGTAAAGATTCGTCGGAGCGCACTAAATCTGATCCTGATCGCTGTAATTATTGTTGGGAGGTTGGACATTGGAAAGCAGACTGTGAGGTGTTGAAAGCAAAGTTTAAGAACAAGGAAAAACCTGCCCAGTGGGGTTTGTGTGCAGTCCCGGTCCAACAGCATAAAATTAGAAGTGGAGCAGGTGGAAACTTGTTTTGTTCTGCAGGTAAAATTGCGCCTAGAGCTGAGATCACTGTCGCGGATGAGGTTGTAGGTGAGAGCTACGGGCCGTTCATCACAGACGGTTTCGTCTCATTAGGAGGTTCCTCTGAGCGAAAACCTGTAAAAATCTTGCGTGACACTGGTGCTACGGAAACATTTGTTTCTGAATCGGTCCTACCCTTTTCTGGTAAATCTAGCACTGGGAAAAGTGTTTTAATTCGGGGCATTGGGATGACCTCTATGTCCGTTCCTCTCCACAGAATTGTGCTAAGCTCTGATCTTGTGGAGGGGGAGGTAATTGTTGCCGTTCGGCCGGCTTTACCAGTGCCTGGCGTGGACGTGATTTTAGGAAATATACTTGCTAAAGACAAAGTGTGGGCTAGTAGGAAATCACCTCCTGTTGTGGCCACTGAGCCTGTCCAGGTTTTAAGATCGGATGAGTGTGTAGCATTTCCCAGTGGTGGACGAAGTACATTGATTATGTACTTAAGTGAAAGTATAGATACCTTGTGTCAAATATTACTTGAGTAAAAGTGAAAGTACCCACTTTGAATTTTCACTTAAGTAGAAGTATAAAAGTATTTGCCTTCACATGTACTTAAGTATTACAAGTAAAAGTACTTCAATGAATTATGGTTCTAATGGCTTAATAATTATAATTTATCCTTTTCACATCAAAGCTCCTGCTAAATCAGCTTATATAAGGTGAAATACTAATGCCACTCTTCAAATAGTTTCTTACATTTGTCTATTTGCTTAGAAGCTATCTACAGTGGGGAGAACATGTATTTGATATCATGCTAAAGTTGCCTAAAAAGAGAAATATAAAATCATCATTTGACAATTGATCTTAATGCCTTAATTAAAAAAATGAGTAAAAATCAAACTGCAAACAAACAGATTGCCATGGTGCTTTTTCCAGTAGGCCTATTAGCCTGTTTAATGCTCATTGAGCTCAATGCAAATCAAACAGGCTAATAGGCCTATACTGGAAAAAGCACCATGCCAATCTCTAGCTGTGGTGAAGGGTATGATGACGTGGGGCTATTTTAATTCCAACGGCCAAGGGAACTTTATCAGGATGCATTTATCCTGGATCCATGAAATAGCTGTCCTTTAAAAATAAAAATCTACCTGCCCCTGTGTTAAATTCCCATAGGGTTACATAGGGGGTCAAATACTTCCATCCCCCTAGCATTTATTAAGAACATTTATTGATTTACGATACATTATTCAATCACAAAGAGAATTGGTGTCCTTAGCCCCCCCCCCCCCCCCCCATTATGATAATAATGACAAAGTAATTTTGTTGTAGAAAATACATTTGTTAAAGGAGTCATAGAACACATTTTTTGACCATTACAAATTGATCTTTGAGCCTAAATAATGTCATATGTAAATTTGTGGGGCTGAAAACGCCCCAGGAGCACTGCTAGATCGCCTAATACAAGGTCATAAATAAGCCTTGCAATGAAACAGTTTGTTTTTCCCGCCCACTCAGCAAGTTCATGAATATTCAAATGAGATGCGCGCTGATTGGTCTATTGGCCGATATGTCCTGAAAGTTGATTGGCTCAATCCACCGGTCTGAAGCTAGAGCAAAGTGAAACTACGTTTACTGCTGATAAATAAAGCCAAAGTCTTTGATAAAGCTATCAACAATGGATTTAAATAAGGAATACAGCCGTACATGTATAAACCGAGTCAGAAGAAGGTTCTGACGAAGATGAAGTGCAGCAGATTCCCCAACAGAATGAATGTGTTAGATTGGTAAGTTTTATCAGTACATTTCTTAGTATCCACCTCTTTCCTTAACCCGGAAATATGTATCGTTGCGATGGTTACGATACTGTTTTCAACTTCCGTTCATTCTGTTAACATGTGCGTTCTCCATAGCAAACTAGATTATGCCTCAACTTAGATTTCGTTCGAAATGTTGACAATTCTGCCCTCAGCATGTATATACTGCATCACATATAACCGATATAAAATAGAAAAGTTGACTTTTATATGCGTTATGATATGTTAAGCACCGTAAACCGTCACGTTAAAACAGATACGATGCAGCTTCGCCGGAAATAGAAAACCGTCTCGGTGTCATGGCGACCCCCATTGTTGGCTGCGGAATATCGTGGATAGTAACACTCCAAAGTTAGCTGTAATAACGCTAGCATTACAACGTCTCTGCCATAGACCACATATCTAGATACTAGCATCGTAAGAGCAGTTTAACAAGAATTATTAATCGAAGGTATGCAAATGAGAGGGGCCGAGGGGTGTATCTAAAGGGGGATGGGCGCCTATTACGTGTTATCTGAGCTCTGTTCAGATTGGAGCATTTCAACACGGCTGTTTCTATTTCCCAATTTGCATACGAAAGCAGGCGGGGGACGCGGTAAAGTCTTTGGTGTTGTCCTTTGGACACTGCTCGCAGCCTAAATTCAACAGTAACAAGGTGAATGTGGTTTTGAATTCTAGGACTCCTTTAAGAACTATGATGCTGTTTGATTCATTTATAAATGGTACACTGTCACTTTAAGACTCTTGCCGGCTCCACTCAGTGGCTGCCCTTTATAAATAGTCAGGGAGCCATGGGGTCAGACCTGGCTTTGTCGGTTAAAGTTTTTTTTTTTGCAGAATCTAGTAGACTAGGGGTACCTCTTTAAGATTTAAGAGGGTGCCCGGTGATATCCCTTGGGCAATTTCGTATATTAAGCCTTTGTTGTCCAATGTGTTGACTATAAGGCGGATGTAAAAAAAAAACTTTAACCGACAAAAGTGAAGTGTTCCTTTAAGGTTCTCGTGAGCTTTTGGCAGACCAGACCAGTCACTAAGCCATGGGGTCAGGTTGCAACCAACCCAGGTCAGACCTGGTTTTGTTGGTTAAAGTTTTTTTTTTTGCTGAATCTAGAGTAGGTGTACCTCTTTAAGATTTAAGAGGGTGCCCGGTGATATCCCTTGGGCAATTTTGTATATTAAGCCTTTCTTGTCCAATGTGTTGAATATAAGGCGGATATGGATGAGTTTCCTCTCTCACTCGGAGAACAAAATCTCCACTTCACAAGCATCTACATACACCAAACTTTTCAGTCTTATACCTAATCATGTTTAGAAGGATTCTGCAGAGGGGTTTGTTGATATATGATTCTTAGCCTGATTTACATGACATTTTATTCCAAAAAACATGGCGAAAATGGATTTTTTAAAGGCTGGTATAGTATTTTCTGATTTACTGAATAACTAAATGAGATATCCATAATTCCCCTTCTAAAATACGTTTCATCTCTTATGTCAACAAAATGAAAAGAAAAAAATTTAAGCTGGCTTTGTCCAATGTTCAGATTTGATCTTTTTACGTTTATGCAAATCAGCGCATATTTAATTACATCATACCTAATTTGCATATTCAAACATTAAATTTCAGAAAACTTGTAATACATTTATTTTTCATATTGATCTAAGTAATCAACTGGTGAAGTTTCATAGTGATATCTGCTTGTTAATTTTTTTACCCTATTCACCTGTAGTATATCCGCCTTATAGTCAACACATTGGACAAGAAAGGCTTAATATATGAAATTGCCCAAGGGATATCACCGGGCACCCTCTTAAATCTTAAAGAGGTACCCCTAGTCTACTAGATTCTGCAAAAAAAAAAACTTTAACCGACAAAGCCAGGTTCACCTAAATTATGGCATTTGGCTCCCGGACTAAAAGCGGAGATATCAGTTATCAATGCACTCTCTCCCTTTCATGCACGCTCACACGTTCCCTATTACGTTATGAGTAACGTTATGAGTAACAAACATGCACATTAGATTTGCTGCAATAGAGATTTCAAAGAGTAGGCTTTCATCTCTATGTAACATTGATATTGACATTGTAAATGTACACGTTCTCTAAGAAGAGTGTTAGTTTGCAGGAATGTTAACCACAACGTCGTTGCTGGAAAAAAAAAAAAAATAGCGAAAAGCCAATAGCCTAAGTGCGTGGCGGGCCAGATCTAAACTAATGCATGCTCGGTGGGCCGCATTGAAGTGCGTGCAGGACGCAGTTTGGACACGTGATTCGTTTTGCCAAAATGGAACGAGAGGGTTTTCATAAACGTAACGGAGTAAAAGTACGAGTTTTCACTTAAAAATGTAGTGAAGTCAAAGTACAAAGTCTCACCAAATATAAATACTTAAGTAAAGTACAGATACATCAATATGCTACTTAAGTATTGTAACGAATTACATGTACTTCGTTACTGTCCACCACTGGCATTTCCCGAGGGTTTCACTGCGTGCGCGGGGACTCCTGCAAAGAGTTGCGTCCAAGGAGTGGATCGCTCGTTTGAACGTGCTCCTCAATTGCCTGTTTGGCCTATTTCATTTGACTGTGGTTTTATTCTGCCTCAGAAATACGACGAGGGCTTGGTTGAGTCGGTTGATTTGGCTTTGCCTGAAGAGGAAATACAAAACATAGATAAGGGGTATTTTATTAGGGATGGCTTACTTATGCGAAAAGGGTCCGCTGGTCCTTTGTCTGTTTTAAAGGATGGCTTGCAAGAGTCGGAGTCACCAGTTCGTCTTGGGGATTACATCGATGGGGGTAGGCGCAGATGGGTTTTGCCGGCGCAATGTGTAGTGGAAAAGTCGCAGACATGTATGAAAAAGATGTTTGATCATAAGACCGAATCTAGACTGTTCAGTCTGGGGGGTCAGGTATTGGCGCGGGTGCCAATGCATGGTTCTCCATTTCGGGGAAAATTCACCGGTCGATTTGCGGTTGTCCGCAGTGGCGGTTTTAGGTACGGGCGAACCGGGCGGTCGCCCGGGGCGGCATCTTGTATGGGGCGGCACGAGCGCTTAACCCTATGAGCCAGACTGACGCAAAGTGTGTCAAAAAACACTCATGGGGGCGCTCGTGGAGGATCTCGCCTGGGGAGTAATTCAGGCTAGAACCGCCACTGGTTGTCCGTCAGGTAATGTGCGAGATGCTTGCCTGTGTCAACTCTCTTCTCCCCTGTCTGTCTACCCCTGTCCCTCTTAGATTACTTTTTCAGGTTCTGGAATTGTCGAGGGCCGGGTGGCCGGTGGGCCAGAGAGTGAGACGTGGTGAGGGGTGATGGGTGTGAGTGTGGGGTTTGGGGTTTTCATCTGGCCCTATGTGAGTGTATGGTGGAGGGGAAACTGTATGTTGGTGGTGGATGCGGTTGGGCGATAATGGGACGAGTCAGAAATGTTGGATATAGGGGTGTATTTTATGTTCACTTTTGGGCCGTGATTAGAGACAGAGGCCGCGGGCGAGGGCCTCTGTTTTAAGGGGGGGGATATGTTACGGCCCGGCCGCGCAATGTCTTAACCCCGCCCATTTTGCAATTACGGGCCTATGTGCTCGTTTCCTCTCTTCCTCTGTGTGCCCAGGTGTGCCTAATTTGGAGGTGAATATAGGACCAGCTCCGTCTGTGCTTGGGGCGGCAGCCCTCCTCCCGGCGTTGAATTGGATTTCGTTGCGTTACCTTTGTTCCTTGTACTGACTTACACCTCATTTTGCGTATTTACCACTACACTGATTTGCACCACACTTTTATCGTTATTTCTTAATATTAGTTTATGTTAACTTTATTTAATAAACTCATTCATTATTATTATTATACTGCGTTGGTCTCCCCTTTAATGTACATACTAGAGCCAGTATGTTACAGAAGGGAGGCGCAAGGTGAGGTTTTATTACCTGTAGTGTGTTTTACAGAAATGGTACCAATGGTATGAGGAAGTGTACACACAGAATAGATTTCACTAGAGTAAAGCCCAACTCAACATGAGGCAATCCAGACTGGGTAACACTAATAGTGGAGCTTATTGACTGACAGCAATACTGCTGTTTAAATCACACAGGCTGGAGGAGGGATTCATTATTTATTTATTTAATTTCACAGAGACCATGTGACACAGCTTGTCTACACCCTTTATGAAGAAGTGCTGAAGGTCATTCATAAGCCTTTGGCTCCCTAGGACACATCTATTTCTATTGAGTAGGTGATACACTCTTATTCCCATAGTACCGCCACAGTGATACAGGGATACAGTACATCATTTCACTGACTGTACTGTATTTTAAGGGCTCATCAATACACCCTCAATACTGTATCTGTGTTTGGTTCTGTGAGCAGTGGAAAAACATGGAGTTAGGCCACACAACGACCCAATGCTATTCCATGGTGAACTTGCTATACATGTAGTAATAACAGTGATATCAAATTTATCCTGACAATTCTTATTGTGCATGAAACTAGATTGTGTCTGTGCACTGAGTTATAAAACAGGTGAGGAGACGGCCTTTGGCTTCTGCGGTGATTCATGAGCAGAGTGATCATTAACAGAACGACCTCATACAGACGTCTTGCTTGTCGAAGTCCACTAAGTCAGGCGCCATCTTAAAAGCAAAACAGCCACTTGAGAGCTTCAGAGATCCTCCTGCCGTCTGAAACATGCGAGAGTGGGGAGAAGGGAACAAGACTGAAGACTAAACAGGTAAGATGGCGTTAGCTTCAAATCATTACAACTCTGAAGATGAGCCATGTGTTATAGGCCGTAAACACTTTCATGTGTTGCTGTTGGGTTCATGAGAAGTGTGTAAAGAAAGTGTTAAGGGATGCACCTCACTGTCACATCTTAGATTTCATTCTGTCTCTCTAATGAGATTTGTCTGAGGGAAGTTACACTCATTCTGTCTCTCTAATGAGATTTGTCTGAGGGAAGTTACACTCATTCTGTCTCTCTAATGAGATTTGTCTGAGGGAAGTTACACTCATTCTGTCTCTCTAATGAGATTTGTCTGAGGGAAGTTACACTCATTCTGTCTCTCTAATGAGATCTGTCTGAGGGAAGTTACACTCATTCTGTCTCTCTAATGAGATCTGTCTGAGGGAAGTTACACTGAATCTAAAAAAGTCTGAGCTGGAGCAGCTTTATGGGTTTCCTGATTACTGAAGTAATAGCGCACTCACGCATACACACGCTCACTCACTCATACACACAGACACAGACACACACACACACACCCACACACACACACACACACACATGCAGAGGCATAAAATCATGCATTTTAATAACATCAGCCTGTGTCATGGGGATGCAGTATTTTAGTTCAAACCTAATAGGCCAACAACATAACACCTCTGGCTGTGGTGTGTTTCTGTGTTGACTCCGTGTGTTTATTGTGTTTCTAATCACCCCGTTGGCCTCTCCTCTCTGCAGCGCTTCCCCCTCTGCCACAGCAGCACACGGCTATGAACAGAACAGCCCCACAGCACCTGCTGACAGACACAACGTCCACCTCCACCTTCCTTTCTCTCTCTCTCTTTCCTTCCCTTTTTACTCTTTCTGTTGATTTTCTTATTGGTTAATTGATTAGAACGGATTTCCCTCAAGATGCTGAGGATGCTGTTGGTGGAAATTAAGCAGGAAGATTAGCATTAGCTGTGTCCAGTCACGTGACCATGAAGAATGAGGAGCCCACCACTGATGGACATCAAGGGGTCAGCACAGGACGACCTTATCCAGGGTGAGTTGTGTCCTCTGCTGCAATCACGATTACTTAAATGTTATGTATGCAGCTGCTCCTGAGTAATATATTTCGCTCTTTTATGTGGAAACTGAAACTGAAACTGAACCGAGTTGAACTGAAAATGTGTTGACTCAATTCATTATATTTTATATCCTTGTGCATCCAGACCACAGACACACAGACCAGTGTCTCCAGTGCCCAGCGGTGTGTCCATGAAGAGTGACTGGTCCATGGATTGGCCTCCATATCTCAGCAGTGGACCACCACAGTCTGATCCAAAGTGAGATTTCAGCAAGTGTGTGTGTGTGTTTATTTGTTGTGTGTGTGTGTGTGTGTGTGTGTGTGTGTGTGTGTCAGGGATGGAAATTAGCACCAGCCACCAGCCAAATTCTGGCAAAATGTGAGAGTGGCTGGTAGATTTCAGACACAAAGTCATATTTTAACATTGATTGGCTGGTTCATTTCACCAGAAATCTGCTATTGGCTGATAGATTGTCACATTTTCAAATTTTAATTTCCACCCCTGGTGTGTGTGTGTGTGTGTTTGTCTGTATTTATATAGAGAGAGAGAGTGAGAGAGAGAGTGTGAGAGTGAGAGAGTGTGCGGGTGAGAGAGTGTGTGTTTCTTTATGTGTTAACATGTTTGAGAGAGAATGAGTGAGAGTATGGAAACCTGAAAATGTGTCGGCTCAATCTGGTATGTGTGTTGTCTCCTTGTGTATCCAGACCACAGACACACAGACCAGTGTCTCCAGTGCCCAGCTGTGTGTCCATGAAGAGTGACTGGTCCATGGATCAGCCTCCCTATCTCAGCATTGGACCACCGCAGTCTTATCCAAAGTGAGATTTCAGCAAGTGTGTGTGTGTGTGTGTGTGTGTGTGTGTGTTTGTCTGTTTTTATTTGTTAGCATGTTTGTGTATGTGTGTGTTTATTTGTTGTGTGTGTGTGTGTTTGTCTGTATTTATTTGTTAGCATGTTTGTGTGTGTGTGTGTGTGTGTGTGTGTGTGTGTGTGTGTGTGTGTGTGTGTGTGTGTGTGTGTGTGTGTGTGTGTGTGTGTGTGTGTGTGTGTGTGTGTGTGTGTGTGTGTGTGTGTGTGTGTGTGTGTGTGTGTGTGTGTGTGAGTGTGTGAGAAAGACAGAGAGTGTGAGAGTGTGTCTCCTTGTGTATCCAGACCACAGACAAACAGACCAGTGTCTCCAGTGCCCAGCTGTGTGTCCATGAAGAGTGACTGGTCCATGGATCAGCCTCCCTATCTCAGCAGTGGACCACCGCAGTCTTATCCAAAGTGAGATTTCAGCAAGTGTGTGTGTGTGTGTGTGTGTGTGTTTGTCTGTATTTATTTGTTAGCATGTTTGTGTATGTGTGTGTTTATTTGTTGTGTGTGTGTTTGTCTGTATTTATTTGTTAGCATGTTTGTGTATGTGTGTGTGTGTGTGTGTGTGTGTGTGTGTGTGTGTGTGTGTGTGTGTGTGTGTGTGTGTTTGTGTGTGTGTGTGTGTGTGTGTGTGTGTGTGTGTGTGTGTGTGTGTGTGTGTGTGTGTGTGTGTGTGTGTGTGTGAGTGTGTGAGAAAGACAGAGAGTGTGAGAGTGTGAGAGTGAGAGTGTGTGTGTTTCTTTATGTGTTAGCATGTTTGAGAGAGAATGAGTGTAAGAGTATGGAAACCGGAAAATGTGTCGGCTCAATCTGGTATGTGTGTTGTCTCCTTGTGTACCCAGACCACAGACACACAGACCAGTGTCTCCAGTGCCCAGCTGTGTGTCCATGAAGAGTGACTGGTCCATGGATCAGCCTCCCTATCTCAGCAGTGGACCACCACAGTCTGATCCAAAGTGAGATTTCAGCAAGTGTGTATGTGTGTGTGTGTGTGCCTCTATACGTGTGTGCCAGTAATCAAGGTTGTGTGTTCGTGTGCGTCTGCACGTGTGTCAGTAATTGTGTATGTGCGTGTGTGTCTGTGGGCGTGCATCTGCATATGTGTCAAGTAATTCGACACTTTCAGACAGACGTGTATTTCCGCAATGTTCACAGACTTTTTACAAACTTTTCCTGCTGCTGACCTAGTATAGTTAGTTTGTTATACTGTTGCCGCCACAGCTGCTATGTGAATGCAATTGCAGAAAAAATCCACACTTGTCAGTAATGTTTGAGGGAAGTATTACATGTATTTAAAGTGCCCTAATGCCACTGAACAGTTTCACATCTCTCCAACACGCTGCTGGTAATGCAGTAAGGCTATAGCCTCCACCATACCCAGTGTAAGAACTACACTCTTCCGCTGTCAGGCAGCTGACCGTGTGGCCGCATTTATAAGGTGTCATAATCTGCTCAGCGAAATTAACATCATTTGACGGAAATTCGAAATTAGATGTGAACAACAGGTGGCGATTCTGAAAACGGCTATTGTGTGTCAGTCTGTTTATTTGGTAGCATGTCCGTGTGTGTGTTTATTATGAAGAGTTTGGTTCCAAAACGCTATATCCACCATTTTAATGAATTTTCATAATTTTTTTTTTTAATTTTGTTTTGCAAGTAATTACAGTGGAACTCTATTGGTTTATGTTGAGTTGATATATCTTAACTCAATTAAAACAAACTGGATTTTTATTGATATTACCTGAAATACACAATTAAATAACGTGACTTTTTAATGTTTTTAAAAATGGATATATAGCGTTTTGGAATCAAACTCTTCATTTGTTAGCTTGTGTGTGTGTGTGACTGTGTGTGTGTGCGTGTGTGTGTGTGTGAGAGAGAGACAGAGACAGAGAGAGAGAAAGAGAGAGAGAGACAGAGACTTTTGGTTGGATAATGTGTGTCTTTGTGCTATTATTGTGTCTCTGCTGTGGATTTAGGAATACTCTGACCCAGGATCCGTCCAGGTGTGGAGTGTGTGAGCATCTGCTGAGGGACCCAGTCATCACCAGCTGTGGACACAGTTTCTGCAGGCAGTGCATCAGCAGCTACTGGAGCCAGTCTGGTCCATCAGGAGACTACAGCTGCCCCCAGTGCAGAAAGAGACCCACGACACAACCCATTACAAACCCTGACACAACTATGGCACAACCACTTGTATATCCACATACAACCATGGCACAACCTCACCTATACCCATCTACAGCCATGGCACAACCTCAATTATACTCACCTACAGCCATGACTCTACCTCACCTAGACCCAAATACAGCCATGGCACAACCTTTGTCGTACCAACACAGTGAAATGGTACTTCATCTGAACCCATCTGCAAACATGCCACAAGTTCCTCCATACCCACACACAGACAGGGGCAATCATTATACACACATCCAGCACCCTCTTTATCCACACATCCACACGGCACAGATCTCTCCACAGCCTCCCATAGATGAGCACACAGTCATGAGAGGCAGCACCCATCTGCAAACTGAGCATGCTCCAGTCAAAAGGGCCAAACTAACAGGTGAGTCTTTAAATATTTATCATATCTGTCCATGATCGGGGCTTGTGCTTGGAGACCATTTATTTGAAAGAAATCAAAATCTTATACAATCTATTATCTGTTAAGATAATAAAAGGTTATTTTATAAAAGTACTGTAACTTGTGCCAAAGAAATGTGTTCTAGACACATTGACCAGTTAGTTATGAATAATGCTCATCTCTTGGTTTGTTTGTTTGTCTGTGTATTGCCAAATAGACAACCATGTCCTGAACAGAGTACTGATGACCCATAAAGCCAGCATGAAGAGGAGGTTTGAGAGCATATGTGAAGGCATCATAAGATCAGGGACTCAAACACTCCTAAACAAGATCTACACAGAGCTTTACATCACAGAAGGAGAGAGTGAAGGGGTGAATAACGAGCATGAAGTTTGGCAGGTAGAGTCAGCATCCAGGCCACAAACCAAAGAAGACACAGCAATACACTGTAATGATATCTTCAAGCCCTTACCTGGACAAGAGAGACACATCAGAACGGTCATGACCAAGGGGATTGCTGGCATTGGGAAAACTGTCTCAGTGCAGAAGTTCATCCTTGACTGGGCAGAGGACAGAGCTAACCAGGATGTAGATTTCATGTTTGTGCTTCCGTTCCGTGAGCTGAATTTGGTCAAACATGATCAATACAGCCTTCACAGGCTCCTGCTTGACTTCCACCCTGAGCTTAGAGAGCTACAAGATGGTGAATACAAGGATTGCCACATTGTGTTTATCTTTGATGGTCTGGATGAGAGTAGACTTCCACTGAAGTTCCAAGAGAACCTAAAGTTATCTGATGTGACACAAACATCATCAGTGGATGTGCTGATGATGAGCCTCATTCAGGGAACTCTGCTTCCCTCTGCTCTCATTTGGATAACTTCTCGACCAGCAGCAACCAGTCAAGTCCCTTCTCAGTGCATCAGTCAGGTAACGGAAGTACGAGGATTCAATGACCCACAAAAGGAGGAGTACTTCAGGAAGAGAGTCAGTGACCAGAATCAAGCCAACAGAATCATCTCACACATCACAGCAACCAGGAGCCTTCACATCATGTGCCACATGCCAGTCTTCTGTTGGATCTCAGCCACTGTCCTTCAGAAAATACTGGAACAGGATGATGGGAAGGAAGCCCCCAAAACTCTGACTGAGATGTTCATACACTTCCTGCTCATCCAGACCACCAGGAAGAACCAGAAGTATCAAGAGGAAAGTGAGACAGGTAGACAGAGCCTCCTAGAATCACATAAGGGTGTCATATTGAAACTAGCAGAGCTGGCTTTCAAGCATCTGGAGAATGGCAATCTCATGTTCTATGAGGAAGACCTGAGAGAGTGTGGCATTGATGTCAGTGAAGCTTCAGTGTACTCTGGCATGTGCACTGAGATCTTCAGGGAGGAATGTGTGTTTCACCACAAGAAGGTGTACTGCTTTGTGCATCTGAGCATCCAGGAGTTTCTTGCTGCACTTCATTTGTTTGCCTCCTACTTGAATAAGAACATGAAGGTCCTGGAGGCATTTCTTAGCAGAAAGTCTAGGTCTTTACCAGATGTGCCTCTTGATGAGTTGCTGAAGAATGCAGTAAACAAAGCCTTGGAAAGCAAGAATGGACACCTTGATTTGTTTGTTCGCTTCCTTCATGGCATTTCTCTGGTGTCAAATCAGAGACTTTTGCTTGGCCTCCTGACACACACACACAGCAGCCCAGACAGTGTTAAGAAAACCATCAAGAACCTGAAGGTGATGCAGAGACAAAATATCTCCCCTGAGAGGTGCATCAATCTGTTCCACTGCCTGGTGGAAATGCATGACTCCTCTGTTCATGATGAAATCCAGGCTTTCCTGAAGGCAGAGAAAGGTGCTGTGAAACAGCTCACATTGGCTCACTGCTCAGCCTTGGCTCATGTGCTTCTGATGTCTGATGAGGTGCTGGACGAGTTTGACCTGAAGAAATACAAAACCTCAGATGAGGGACGGAGGAGACTAGTGCCAGCTGTGAGATGCTGCAGAAAGGCACTGTGAGTATCAGAATGAATACTTCAGTGATTACACACACTGCACAATCCTGACATGTTTGCTAGAGCTCATGTTTTATATGTAGGCTGATTAATATAGAAGAGTTTACACAGAGAAATCGAAAAACAGTTTACTGAATGTGTGTTTGTGTGTGTGTGTGTGTGTGTGTGTGTGTGTGTGTTTGTGTGTGTGTGTGTGTGTGTGTGTGTGTGTGCGCTTGTTTGTTAGGGCAGGGGTGGGTGTAGTTTTTTGCACATCTCAAAATTTGACAGTATCTTATTTTCCAGTTTAAATAACCATTCAGAGGTTTCCTATTTATCTATTTCCTGTTGTGTGAATGTTCCATCATGAGAATATTCCATCTCTGCACCTGATCAAATCAAATCAGCAGGTGCAAATGTTCCATGGAGGTGTATGGTATAAATGGGGTGTAATTAAAAACACTGAACATGATGTTTTCCAGTCTGAACTGCTTAGATAAGTCAGATCTCTGCTCATGCAGCTCTGGGTTAATCACACATCAGTCTTTAGTGGTGTTGTGTCTGTAGTTGGACAGCGTTAACTCTGCATGGTATTCAGGGCTTATATATTCTCTCCTCTTATCCCCCTTAGTAGTGTTGCTTTGGGTCTGGCACATACTGTATGGGGGGCACATGTATTGTTTTCCTCCCTCACTCTTCCTGCAGATTTAAACATGATCCATTCTTTGCCTCTACTGCAGACTTGCTGGCTGTAAGCTAACAGAAAAGTCCTGGGAGATTTTGACCTCAACTCTGCAGTCTGCAAACTCCCCCTTAAGAGAGCTGGACCTGAGTCAGAATGACCTGCAGGCATCAGAAGAAAAGCTGCTCTCTGCTCTACAGAGTCCAAACTGCAAACTGGAGACTCTTAGGTCAGTAATATTGTAGACTATTTTGAGACACATACAGTTTGATGGTAATAATTTATGAGTATTATTTTGGAGTTCTATACCATTGCAAACAGCCTTGAATCACGGATCTGTGCAGGCAAGGATACTTGTTGTGTTAGAAGGAAAACACTTTCCCTTCCCCCCTGTGAAATGCTAATTGCCAACATTCCTTTGCAATTTGAACCCAACTTGCCCTGTGACAAAGGATTCTACCTTGATGTAATATATCTATATGTCATGAAATGTAAATGTCTTCATGTCTGGTATCATTATGATAGTCTCAGTGTAAGGATTGTTATGGTTCCAGTGTAAGAATGTTTGGAATATTCTGTAAGTGATGATAGTGACATACTGTATATGATATCCCTCCACATGTAAATCTAATCAGAGTGAGTAGGTGTGACTAGGTGTGACTAGGTGTGAGTGGGTGTGACTGAAGCCATCTAAGTGAACCAATGACCTTGCCTTGTTTTTGGCGCCCTGTCCCCTTTGTTCAAATCTTTATAAATGTGATGAATTAGCAGTGTTGGTCAGAAGAAGAATGAGAGATTGACTTTTGTAGAAGGTGGACATGCTGCAGGCCATGGGTCTTTGGTTCAATCCAAGGGCCCATGGCCTCCTCAGACTTAAGATAATTTTTACCCTCTCTGCTTGTAAGAATAAAACCTGATTCCTAAGTTTTCTTGAGTTTGTCAGTCTAAATTAATAAGTAGCCTAATTATATATAGAAATATAGAATTACCAACAAGTTGTGTTAACCAGACAAGAACAACGTAGCTGTTTGCTTACTTTGATTGATTATCCTCTGATTTCGGTCTTTTTTTCATGTTGTTTCATTCAGACTTGTTGACTGTAAACTGAAGGGAAGATTTCTGGCCTTGGCCCACCACGGGGCAAACCCCCACCTAAGAGAGCTGGACATGAGTGACAGTGAGCTTGAGGACTATGGAGGAGAACTGCTCCATCAACCACTGAATCAAGACTGTAAAGTGAGGTCTGTATTTTGCACAGTGCACACAGACTAGTATTTCTGCTTGAAGTAATAAACGGCTAACACCTTTATTTACCATTTCATATTTGGGAATGTAAGGAGTATAGAGGACATGTTGCTCATGGTGTTTTCCTCTCTGTAGACTTACCAGGTGTAAACTCAAGTACAGCTATTCTGAGGTTGTGGTCTCAGTTCTGCAGTCCTATATTTCTCAATTGAGTGAGTTGGACATGAGTGGCTGTGATCTTCAAACATCAGAAGAGAAGTTACTCTCTGGTCTTACAAACCCAAATTGTCAACTGGAGAAACTGAGGTCAGTAAAACTCTGAAGCACACACAGGCCTTATCTACACATTCACATGTTGGACATAGAAGAGTGTCACTGTTATTTCCTACTGGAATCAAAACACGAATTTGTGTCTTTTGTTTTTTTGTCAATGTTGGTCCAAGCCCTATTACTTAGTATAATGCTCCTTCCTGATGTGTTCCATATAGAGTTCAGTTAACTGTAGAGTATATTAATCAGACAATAACGAAATCTGTGTTTTACTCTTGATTGGTCTATGATTTCACAATTTGTGACTGTTACATGGTTTATGCTCTTACAGACTTGTTGGCTGTAAACTGAGAGGTAGATTTTTGGCTGTGACTCTTCAGTGGGCGAACTCCCACCTAAGAGAGCTGGACCTCAGTGACAGTGAGCTTCAGGACTGTGGAGGAGAACTGCTCCATCAACTGCTGAATCAAGACTGTAAAGTGAGGTCTGTATTTTGGACAGTGCACACAGACATGTGCTTTCTGTTTGATCTAATAAACAGTCCATATTTTTCTGCATTTTCATATTTGGGTATATACTGTAAGGAGTATAAAAGACATGTTGTTTATAGTGTTTTCCTCTCTCACTATAGACTCATCAGCCGTGGACTCAAAGACAGCTCCTCTGAGGTTGTGGTCTCAGTTCTGCAGTCATATATGTCTCAACTGAGTGAGTTGGACATGAGTGGCTGTGATCTGCAAACATCAGAAGAGAAGCAACTCTCTGGTCTTAGAAACCCAAACTGCCAACTGGAGAAACTGAGGTCAGTAATACTCTTGACACATAGGCCTACACTTGTACACATTCACATTGTTGACCTTAAATTACTGTAATGACACTGTTGTTTTCTACTAGAATCAAGACATGAATTTGAGAAACATTGGCTTTTATTCTTGTTGCAATGTTGATGTTGTCATAGACCTGATATGTCTCGTGTACAGCTCAGTTAACTGTAGAGTGTATTAACCAGACAATAACAACAGCTATGTTTCACTCTTGATTGGTCTCTGATTGTTCTCTGTGTGATTCTCTGTTACATGGTTTATGTTCTTACAGACTTGTTGGCTGTAAACTAAATGGACGATTTTTGGCCTCAACTCTTCAGTGGGCAAACTCCCACCTAAGAGAGCTGGACATCAGTGACAGTGAGCTGCAGGACTGTGGAGGAGAACTGCTCCATCAACCACTGAATCAAGACTGTAAAGTGAGGTCTGTGTTTTGGACAGTGCACACAGACATGTGCTTTCTGTTTGACCTAATAAACAGTCCATATTTTTCTGCATTTTCATATTTGGGAATATACTGTAAGGAGTATAATGGACATATTGCTTATAGTGTTTTCCTCTCTCACTATAGACTCATCAGCTGTAGACTCAAAGACAGCTCCTCTGAGGTTGTGGTCTCAGTTCTGCAGTCATATATGTCTCAACTGAGTGAGTTGGACATGAGTGGTTGTGTTCTGCAAACATCAGAAGAGAAGCTGCTCTCTGGTCTTAGAAACCCAAACTGCCAACTGGAGAAACTGAGGTCAGTAAAACATAAAGATGCTGTTTGTGGGACCAGAATCAAGTCATGAATTTGTGAAACATAGGCTTTTAATGCTGGGACAATTATTATGAAAATGAATTTGTCCTTTCAGTTAGTATTAATATTCACTAAGCGGACACATTAAAAGTGACCTACAATTGAGAACTGATATTTAAGCGACAAGGCCGTAGGGTAACAATAGATACTGCTTTGT
The DNA here is from genome assembly GCF_963854185.1 of Sardina pilchardus. Lineage (NCBI taxonomy): Eukaryota > Metazoa > Chordata > Actinopteri > Clupeiformes > Clupeidae > Sardina > Sardina pilchardus. The sequence goes on from NC_084994.1 coordinate 38,206,216, forward strand.
CAAATAGGTCTGATGGTTGTACACTAATACAAGAGTGAAATCCAATGGCATGCACATGCAGGGATACCGTCCTCCAAAATCTCTCTGTCTGTCTGCTAAAGTGGCTTAACACACTTCCTGCATGTCCACAGTAGCTAGCAGAAACATCAACTGGACAGAGCGGGGTGTGTCTGAAAGGACAGATTTTCCTCTTGGATTATTAATCCATGTGTGACCGAGGGCAATGCCCCAAATCAGTGTTACACCCAGTCACACAAATGAACAGAGGTATCCCACAGTTCTTACAGAAAAGGCAGAGAAGACAGAAACGTGGTCTATCAGTTAAATAAATAGATTTAAAGTTGTTAGCATCTGAGGCTGAAAAGAAGGCAACCGTTAACATAAACTCCAGCGTATAAAAATATCTGTCCACATCAAATACAGCAACAATAGATATTTATTAAATGGAGTTATTAAGTGTTAAAGTGGATGACGACGCTGTTGGGAGGGGTAGCCTATACTCACCTTATCGGATCCCAGTGTGCAGTTACCACCCGGTGCTCTCTCACAGCAAATCCGATACTGCAAACAAGGTGCTATGTGATTCAGGTGCAATTAAGATTAACACTCTAACACGTGAAGGGGGTACCCCTGCTGACTAACCCCACCACCATACAGCGCCGAGTCCACTAACAATTTAATAGCTACAGTCTATAAAACCCCTATCCCTATTACTTTACCCATACCAGTTGACCCAGCACAGAATAATAAAAAGAGAATCAAAAGGCCGCACTGTTCTTCTCCTCTGAGATTCACACACACACAGACACACACCACCGCGTCACAGACACACCCACACTCCTAGGCCTATCAGCATAGCAGAGCCGGCGAAAGGGAGTGAGACAGAGACCCACGATAAGCAACAACCACAAACGCAACAAATAAACAGAAACAAATCAAAGTACACTAATCAAATTAAGTTAAAGGCAAAACAGCAGTGACCATCACACCTACAGAGCAAAGAGAATCCGGTTAGTAGCCTATACATAATGCATTCAGTCCAGTGATAGCACCGGAAAGCAAGATACTTTACCCAGGCGATTCACGGTGATCAGTATGGCTATCGGCTATTCCATGTGGCTAAGTCAACTCGCAGCACCATAGAACTAGTGCCTTCAAGAAGAGACAAGAGATTAGTTTACGGAAGTTCTACCGGTGTGAAACTACTAAACAGGGCTAATTACCTACTGTACCCGAGGCAGTGGAAACAACAGCCAGGGACTTGCAGGAAGAACCAGGAAGACAGGAAGGCTATAAACAATATGCTGTATTAGATAACATTGAAAACACACACAACCCACACAACAAACACACGCAACACACACACTTTGCTTACCGTGGCCAAAGGTAGACAAGGATACAGGGGACAGGAGGAAAGGCAGGGAACCGATCAAAAGATACACAGAAAGTAACAAAAGCATTTAAAAGTGTGACGTGCTATGGGATTGGTCATTGTCATTCACATGACACCACCTAATTAGGGTTGCTGGAACTTGCTGCAAGTGGACTCACCTAGTCACACATGCATACAGTTTATTAACCTGTTTATCCAAGTACATGGTTCCCAACATGTCCCCTGTTTCTGAGTTCTGATTTGTTATCTGTAACATGGTGGTCATTGAACAGGGTTGGACTCTTCACTGGTGTTATGTACTGTACTTGGATTGAGTAATAGTAGACTTTACTAACCACAGACTTGTGGTTCTTACAGACTTGTTGGCTGTAAACTGAGGGGAAGATATCTGGCCTTGGCCCACCAGGGGGCAAACCCCCACCTGAGAGAGCTGGACATGACTGACAGTGAGCTTGATGACCATGGAGGAGAACTGCTCCATCAACCACTGAATCAAGACTGTAAAGTGAGGTCTGTATTTTGCACAGTGCACACAGACTGGTATTTCTGCTTGAAGTAATAAACAGCTGACACCTTTATTTACCATTTCATATTTGGGAATGTAAGGAGTATAGAGGACATGTTGCTCATGGTGTTTTCCTCTCTTTCTGTAGACTTACCAGGTGTAAACTCAAATACAGCTACTCTGAGGTTGTGGTCTCAGTTCTGCAGTCATATATTTCTCAACTGAGTGAGTTGGACATGAGTGGCTGTGATCTGCAAACATCAGAAGAGAAGCTGCTCTCTGGTCTTACAAACCCAAACTGCCAACTGGAGAAACTGAGGTCAGTAAAACTCTGAGGGACACAGAATTCATAGAGACCATATTTATACATTCATACTTGGGCATATGAGTGTGATTTCTGTTTTTGGGGCACTGTAATCCAGATATGAAGTGGTGAAATATCATCACATAATGTATATTGTTGTTTATGTAAGTGAATGTGTCACGGTAGTATAAATTCTCCCTGCTGATGTGTCCCCTATACATTTACATTTATTCACTAGGCTGACACTTTTATCCAAAGCAACTTAAAGTTGATGTCTAACATGCAAGCTACATGGTAAAAAGGAGTCCGTAGGGTAACAATAAATGCTGCTTTTTCTAACACCACCTGGCGAACCAGATGAGAGTGCAGAAATAAGCACCAGCCAGAGAGTTATCAAGAGGATGGTACTGTAGTAGAAGGAAGTAGCTTCTAGCATCTAGAGCACAGAGCACAGTAACACTGTGTGTTATCTCCACCATTTAAACCGTAGGGTAACAATAATACTGTTTTTTCAAACACCATAAGAGAACCAGAGGATGAGAGTGCAAACGTTTAAGCACCAGCCAGAGTGTAATCAAGAAGATGGTAGTAGAGGGAAGTAGAAGGATAGCATATAGCATCTAGCATCTAGAGCACCGAGCACAGTAACGCTGTGTTTATCTCCACCATTTAAACATTGTGTGGCCGTTGGGAGTTAGAATCCAGTTATATTATACCACAATATGGCCTGACTGTGCCACTCTCATTTCTTTGACTGGATGAGAGACCCAGCTAACACAATAGAATAGAGATGCACCCCACGTAGTGTTATTCAAGTGAATGAAACAAATGGAGGCTGATGTAGCAAAAGCAATGCAGACATTTGTATTTATATTCTTCATTCAGTGATTCAAATAGTTGATTGGTATAGTCACAGCCATTAATGACATCATACATCATGGACACATACAGGAGTTCTCGTAGACAAGTATTCATATGAGAGATTACAATAAATGCTGGGCAGAATAGCACCATGATACTCAATGTTGACAGGAGAGCCACATTTGGTTCACCATTAGCACACGGCTCCAAAGGGATTCAGCACCCCAAAGACAGCAAACCGGATTACACTGAGAAAACAGTCCAATGTCCAAACAAAGTGAACAAACAGACGAGAAGCGGGGTTTCATTTACAAAAGGTTCCTAATAACCTTGTGTGAACTGAGGCACACATACACTGGAGGCACAGAAGCCAGTGGCCCCAGATGATGGAGTGCACGGGACCTGGTATAATGACGGGTTTGGCTCGACCATCAGCACCAGCACACGGCAGCGATTACGCAAACACCCTGTAGCACCAGCACAGTCTGGCCACGAGAGAGAGAGAGAGAGAGAGAGAGAGAGAGAGAAAGTCCTAGCAGAGAGTGTGCTCTACAATTCCTTAACATTGTAACAATTTACATTTTTTAAAGCTTGCTGCCTACACTTCTTTCCTCTCTGACTGAATGTGCAGACTTGCTGGTTGTAAACGGTCAGAGGGACCCTGTGAGGTTGTAGCCTCTGCTGTGCAGCACATGGTGTCCCTGTTAGAACTGGACCTGAGTGACCATCATATGAATATCGCTGCAGTTCAGTTCCTGAGTGCAGGGAGATATCGCCCGAGTTTGAGTGATGGGCTGTGTTTGTTTGCTACACACCAAAATAGTCTGATGCTGTAGTAAGGGGGCTCCTCTGTTGAAGGCCAAACTAATTCATGCCCAGAATCTCCTCAGCATCAACTTATATCATTCTGAATCTGTTATGTTCCTGGTGAGCTGGGTGAAACTACACAATGTAGGAAGAGACCAGAATAGTGTTCAAATTCATAAAAATTATATTATGTTGTTTTTGAATTTATATGACTGGCATACAGTGATCCTGTGTCCAGTTTTGTGTATAAACTGATATGGTGGTTTACTGGTTTAAAGAGACCCTATGCAACTTTTTCATAAAATCGCTCAGAAATCGTTGTTTTGCTTGACTGACCAGTTTCATCGAAAACAGTAATATTTCCTCCCGCCCCCAGTGTCCCTATCCGCTATTGTAACCTTGTAGTTTCTGCAGGAGATGATCCTTGTTTACATCTGGAAGTCTGAGACGCGTAAGGAACAAGAAGAACCACGCTTGCAATTTATATATTTATATATAGCCATTATATGTATTTATACAAGCTAAAGCTGTCGGGGAAGCTCTGCAGAGAAATATGCAGGCATAAAACGAGCGAAAACGAAAAACGAAACTGAAACTAGACTTGAAATCGCCAATCCTGCATAGTTCCTCTTTAAGCATGCAATGTCTCCTGGACCCACATTATGATTGCCTGTCTCCAGGAGACCCATGAACACTGCGTGTAACTAATCTATGAACACATAAGAGCATCATGATGGCTGGCTGAGTTGAGACCAGTGATGTACTTCCCAGTGCTTATGGGTTGTTATATTGATTATTGATCATATTGTTGTTAAAATGAAGCATTTTATAATAATCATTACAATGAAAATGAGGATCACCTAATAGTTTGGAGTCACAGGTCGAATGAGTTATCCTATTTAAAAAAAGAAGCAATAGCAATAGAAAAGAACTCCAAGAGACAAATATGACGTTGCTTTGATGAATAGTACCATACCATCACTGATATGCTTATCACCAAAATAGCATATCATGACATTGTGGTATAGTTTTTAGTTTTATGTTGCCCATCTCTACTCCTGCTGTAACATAATGTATGATTATGTAGGAACACAACGTTGAGATTTACACAGGTGATCAAATTAAATGATATCATTGCTTTCTGCCTTTTGCACTCTGTCTTTGTCATTCTTCTTTGTCAGACTTGCTGGTTGTAAACTGACAGAGGAATACTGTGAGGCTTTTGCCTCTGCTGTGCAGCACATGGTCTCCCTGACAGAACTGGACCTGAGTGACAATTACTTAAACATCACTGGAATTCATCTTTCGAGTGCACTGAAAGGTGACATCAACTGTAAGCTGCAGACATTGAGGTTTGTGTTTTACTTTCCTTTTTTCTTCTCAGGCTTTTAAACAGTGTCTTCGATATATAGTTTCAGTACCAGTATGTTCACCACACAACATTATGTCAGTGTTTTTTCTACCAAGCAGTAAAAATGGATTAGGTGGTGAGGAGTGTGTTGAGAGTCATGGTAGTCATGTCAGAGTCCAGTCTAATGTCTCATATGACTGAGTCACAGATACCTTATAGCATGTTGATGCAATTGAAGTTTCAATTTCATCAGTTTCATTAAATGGTGTTTACAAACTCTAGCTCAGGAGGAACGCAACAGAATTTGCCACGCCTCCATCTTCAGTCAGTCAGTCTTACAAACGTAAAGATGTCCAAACGTTCTGCTGTTTACATGGCATAATAATAAGCTTGAGTAATTACTAGTCATGTCAAGTTTATTTACATAGCGCATTTCATACACAGAGGTCATTCAATGTGTTTTACATAAACAAAACCAAACAGTAATAGCAGATAAAAGCATACTGTAACTGCCAAAGCAGCAGCATCGGGTTAACTTGCTCACTATCTCCCCTCACACCTCCAGTCTTACTTAGTTCAGAATAAAGGGGTGTATGACGGGGTCCTGCATGACTTCTGCCTGCACAGTTGACTCTTGCACGCTCCCACGAAACACTTTAGGACCCTGGTCAGAGACCTCGCCAAACACGCTTTGCTACCGCATGTCTTTTTGCAAATTTCAGATCATGAGCTAGTGAATTATTTGTAATAAGATGACTACTGACGGGTATGATGTACTCTGAAAATAAACTACAAAGTTTAGAATACACCTGCACTGCAGAGTCACTGACAGAAAGACTTTAAAGGGCCTAATTCTCTTATAACAGTGAGGTCGAATGTCAATGCAATTTCTTAAGTTTCATTATTTAGAGTTAGATGACTAATGAGGGCTACGATGTACTCTGAAAACGCTCAATGTCTGCGCCTGCTAAGTCACTGTCAACAAGGCTTTGTGTGGCATATTGCTCTTGTAACACAGCAATGTCATTGTTTTGCCATTTAAAACATTCAAGGTGGTGAAGATTATTGTCTTCTAATAATGGTAGAATTGACTTTGTTTAATTTACTCTCTCTTTCCCTCTCTCTCTCTCTCTCTCTCTCTCTCTCTCTCTCCTTTAAAGACATGCCCGTGGAGAACTGAGAAACTGTAAGTGTTGATCTACTGTTGAGTGTTGCACTGTTATGCTTATGATGTTGAACTGTTCTTTATTAAGCAGCTATATCACTGTGTCGTATACAGTACCACCACTGTATGTGAAAGGCCTTTAGAGCATGTGTGGGGGTCTGTGGTGTCCTGCAGAAACACACTGAATCATAGTGACAGAGAGAACAGAGACAGATTGACATGTTGACATGTTACAGTAGCCAGACATCAGAGGGATCATGGCAGACAAAGAAGGAGAACTAGTACGGCATGACACATGAGAGGCCCCTGAGAACAGAGACAGATTAACATGTGGAGAGTCTCAAGTTAGAGTGGAAGAAAATAATAGAATTAGAGGAAAGCAGGCAAAGTTTGAAATATTGGATTAAATATTACTGTAGATGACTAGATGTTTTATTTAGATTCCAGATACTGTATGTCCTGTTCAAACTCATGTACTAGATGTTATACATTCACAATAGCTCTATGCTCCAGACTTGTTGGGTAGTGTGTATAAGTTTTAATGGTGGAGAGCAGTTTAAGCTTGTAGCAGCTTAACTACAGTATGTGATGACAGATCACAGCCAATCATCCTCTCAATACAACACATGATATGCTACGGTCTGCTCTTATCGTTGACAGTGGATGCAGTGCACCAGGTAGTGATAGAGCAGGTTGAGTGAAAGTGTGTTTGTGAATGTGCGGTGGTGAAAGTGTGCGATGCATATGTGTGTGTGTGTGTGTGTGTGTGTGTGTGTGTGTGCACATCTGCATTTTTATGGCTGTGTTTGTGTGCTTGAGAGTGTGTGTTTGTTTTCCTGTTTGTGTGTCAGTATGTGTGTGTGAGTGTGTGTGTGTGTGTTTGCTTTAAGTTTCAAGACTTAATATTGTTGCATATAGTTTGCAAATTAGTGAAATTTGTATGCCATTCGTTGCAGTAGTGCAAGGATAAAAGGGGTAAATAAACACAGGGGGCATGGGGGCAATGAATAAAGGATAGTTGGAGAGACAACTCTATATGAGACAATACAAGACTGTACAGTATCACTCATGGCCATACTATCCATACACGCACACATTATACAGCCATGCTGTACACACACACACACACACACACACACACAACTCCTGTACCTACATGTACATGTAATATATAAGACAACTATACACACATAAAACCACAGGCCCATGGACATGAGACATGAACACTAAAAACAGTATTCATCCCGGATGCAGTATAGCAAGTGTAAAATTAACCGTGTGGGTATAGAATTTAAAAAATCAGTAGCGACCATGGCAATGCATCCAGTATAGCCTATCATAAAATAAATAAGGCAGCACATGTTGGCAATAAAGGGAAGGAACTGTTCAGTCACTGACCATTTAGGATTCTGACAGCTTGTGGTATAAAACTGTGTCTGAATGGTGTGGTGTGGGTGGTAATGCTCCGGTAGCGCTTACCAGAGGGAAGCAGAGAGAAGAGGGAGTGAGCTGGGTGGCTGGCATCCTTGATGATGGACTCAGCCCTCCTCTGACAGTGTGTGGAGTAGACAGTTGACAGAGGTGACAGTTGACAGTTGACAGAGGTCTATGGTGGTAGAATAGTGTCATATCTTGCAAGCGCAATACAACATCCTCAGGAGCAAATACTATTAATTCACTCACATAGACACAGCAGCGAGCGAGGAAAACAACAGCTGGGGGCCATACGCTCTCCAAGATGAGTTCTGCTCGCTCTCTTGAAGTACAGCTTTGCTCGCGTGGGTTGACTTTTGACAGTTTGGGGGACAGAACGAAGGAAGTTGCCTGTTGTGATTGGTCATTTTTCAACCTGAAGTCCCGCCCGCTTAGTTACTGTCTGTTGCTAAACTTCTACAAATGTAGTCATGTGTAACATTAACCACCCCTTTGTTGTTTCTGTTTACTGCTTACTGTGTGTGTGTGTGTGTGTGTGTGTGTGTGTGTGTGTGTGTGTGTGTGTGTGTGTGTGTGTCTGTGTGTCTGTGTGTGTCTGTGTGTTCAATATTTGTGTCTGTGTGTGTGTGTGTTATTGCTCACTGTTTGCTGCTTACTCGGTGTGCGTGTCCAGTATGTGTGTGTTTGCTCTGGTAGCACTTACCAGAGGAGAGAAGAGAGGATAGGGAGTGAGCTGGGTGGCTGGCGTCCTTGATGATGGACTCAGCCCTCCTCTGACAGCGTGTGGAGGCTGCTCAGACCCAGGTCTCTTGATGGCACAACAGTGTTAAAGGCAGAGCTGTAGTCAGTAAACAGCATCCTGACAGGTGTTTTTCTTGTCCAGGTGAGCTAGGGCAGTATGCAAGGTGATGGAGATGGACAGATCTGCTGTGCGTACAGTATATGGAAACTGAAGTTGGTCCAGGAAAGCAGGGAGGTGTGTATTGATGTAGGCTGTAACCAGTCTCCCCAGACAGTTCACCCCCACGGAGGTTAGGGGCGATGGGCCGGTAGTCATTCAGGCAAGACACAGCACTTTTCTTGGGCACTGGCACAATCGTTGTCTTTGTGAAACACAAAGGCACTGTGCACCAGGGCAGGGACAAGTTGAAGATGTCAGTGTAGGTT
>NC_084994.1:38220202-38310202 GCF_963854185.1 Sardina pilchardus
GCATTAATGTCAACAATGAGCCGCTTCATATCAAAATCATTACAATAGTATAGCTTCATATAGGTAGCCAATGTTAAGAGGAATGCCTGGTCTCTATGTGATCCATAAAGGGTTGCCAAGTCTTATAAAAGAGTTCAATAGAACCTCTAAGGGTATATTTGAGTTTTTCCAATCTGAGATGTTGCATAATATCATTGATCAATGCAGTATGAGAGGGAGGCCGTGTCTGTTTCCAGTTCAAGAGAATTAATCTACGTGCTAAGAGAACTATAAATCTAGTTGCCGTGGAGGCAGATCCTTTTAAAGGACTGTCCTCGCTCAGTACCCCAAATAGAGCTAACACCGGATCTGGTTCCAGTCTGACAGCAAAAACATCAGACAAGGTTTTAAATATGGATTTCCAAAAATCTGATAATTCCGGACACAGCCAGAACATGTGACCCAGTGAGGCGGGAAATGCCCTGCAACGGTCGCATAAAGGATCTATGTTAGGGTACATTTTAGCTAGCTTGACTTTGGAGAGATGCAAGCGATGCAACACCTTGAACTGTATGAGCCCGTGTCTGGTGCAGATGGATGCTGAGTGCACTCCCTTCTGTGCCCCAATCCACTGCTCCTCTGTCAAGTCAATGCCCAAATCTTCCTCCCAAGCAGATTTCAGAAAATCTAGGGGTACATCTATCTGGCCAGACATATGATTGTATATGTATGATATCACCCCTCTAGATGAAGGATTAACTGAAAATAAAGAGTCCATCTGTGTGGGGGTAGGAGCATTAGGAAAAGAAGTTGTATTAGATCTTATATAGTCACGAATTTGTAAAAAACGAAAGAAATGAGACTGAGGTAGTTCAAGCTTACTACGCAGTGATTCAAAAGATGGGAAAATGGCATCAATATAAAGATCTTTCATTTTGGAAACACCATTATGAGCCCATAGTTGAAAAGAATTGTCTAACAGCGAGGGATGAAAATTATGATTTGCACACAGAGGGGCTAGGAGGGATTTGGCATGCCAGCCAAAGTGTCGTCTTATTTTAGTCCAAATTTTCAATGATTCCTTCACAACAGGATTTGACTTGGTATATTCAAATGGTATTGGAAGGGAAGAGAATAACAACGCACTCAATGAAGTAGGGTGACATGAGGCCTGTTCAATCTGTAACCAGGCAGGTTGCTCTTCTGAGTCAGGGGACTGATCCCAGAAAGAGAGAGCTCGTACGTTACAGGCCCAGTAGTAGTACTGGAAGTTTGGGAGGCCCATGCCCCCAGAACGTTTAGGTCTTTGCAAAAAATCTTTTCTAATTCTAGAGGTTTTCTTATTCCAAATAAAACGGGATATTTCGCTGTCTAATTGTTTAAAAAAAGACTTATTAATAACGATGGGAATAGTTTGAAAAAGAAACAGAAATTTGGGAAGAATGTTCATCTTCAAGGCATTAACTCTCCCCGCCAAAGACAGAGGGAGATGAGACCATCTACCAAAATCCTTAATAGTGCGTTCAAATAAAGGTTTAAAGTTAAATTTGAACAATGACTGGACAGACCTTGTTACAACTACTCCCAGATATTTGAAAGATCCAGTGACCAACCTGAATGGAAACTGGGAATATGACACAACCTGGGCAGCGTTGTTTATGGGGAACAGTATACTCTTAGATAAGTTTAACTTGTAACCAGAAATCCTGCCAAATGTTTTCAAAACCGACATAATACCAGGAATAGATGTGAGAGGGTCCTGAATATATAGGAGCAGATCGTCTGCATACAAAGAGACTCTATGCTCTCTCCCTCCTCTACATATTCCCTGATAGCCATTGAGTGATCTTAGGGCAACAGCCAGGGGCTCAATGGAAAGTGCAAATAATAGAGGAGAAAGAGGACACCCCTGTCTTGTGCCACGCCGTAAAGGAAAATATTTTGACCTAAAAGCATTAGTCTGGACTGAAGCCGATGGGGAAACATAAAGAAGGCTGACCCAAGAAATGAACTTCCTGCCGAATCCAAATCTATCTAACGCAGAAAAAAGAAAATCCCATTCAATTCGGTCAAACGCTTTTTCAGCGTCTAGTGAAAGGAGCACCTCTGGGCAGGAGGTTGGGCTGGGAGTGTAAATAATATTGTAGAGTCTACGAAGGTTTGAAAATAAAAGTCTATTCCTAATAAAGCCTGTTTGGTCCTGTGAAATGATTGTGGGAAGGACTCTGTCTAAACGGGCGGCCAAAATTTTTGCTAATATCTTTGTGTCTACATTCAAAAGGCTGATGGGCCTGTATGAGCCTGGGTCAAGAGGGTCCCTATCCTGCTTCAGCAAAAGAGAAATGCAGGCCTGGTAAAAAGTGGTAGGAAGTGTGTTAGCGCTAAATGATTCATTAAAGACATCAAAAAGTACAGGGGAGAGCATATCTGAAAAGGCTTTGTAAAAGTCAGAGCTGTATCCATCAGGACCCGGAGCTTTAGAGGTTTGCATGCTCTTAATAGCAGTATTTAGTTCCTCAAGAGACAGAGGTTCTTCAAGTTGTGCTTTATCCTCTTCAGAAATAGTCGGAATATTCAATTTACTGAAAAAATCATCTATTAAAGTGGGATTACCTTCAGACTCTGAAGAATATAAATGAGTGTAGAATTGTTCAAATTCCCCATTGATATCCTGCTGATCAAGAATTGTTTGCCCAGATTGTGCACGAATCTCAGTTATCATTCTAGAGGCAGCTGATTTTCTGATTTGTAAGGCCAGAAGTTTCCCAGCTTTCTCACCATGCTCGTAAGATCTATGACGTGTTTGCAACAAAAGCTGAGCAGTTTCATTCGTGGATAACAAGTCAAATTCTGTTTGCAAAGCCAGCCTTTGCTTGTAGAGATCAGGACTGGGCGAAACAGAATAAGAGCGATCTAGATCTAAGATCTTATGGGTAAGACTAGAGATACGTTCAGTACGCAGCCTGTTGGTACCCGCACTGTAGGAAATGATTTGGCCACGAAGGTAGGCTTTCAAAGTTTCCCACAGTGTGCTCTTGGATACTTCACCTGTGTCATTAATTATCAAAAACACTTCAATGTTGGTTTTTAAAAAGTCTGTGAATGCTTTATCTGCTAGTAACAAGTTGTTAAAGCGCCAAGTCCTGGGCATATGTCTGTTGGAAAAAGCCAGCTGCATTTGGTGTGGGGCATGATCTGAGATGACGATAGCCTCGTAGTCACACCGCCTAATCGCAGGTAGAAGTCTACAATCAATAAGAAAATAATCAATTCGACTATAGGAATGATGAACTGGGGAGAAAAATGAATAACTACGAGATGTTGGATACTTGAATCTCCAGGGGTCAGTAATTTTAAAGGTATCCATAAAAGATCGAATTAGTTTGGCAGATTTTGTCAATGTTTGGGTTTTATTGGATGACCTGTCCAGTTTGGGGTCCAGGACACAATTGAAGTCTCCACCTATAATCAGGCGGTGGGTATTCAAATCGGGGAGAGATGCAAAAAATGTGGAAAAGAAATGTTCATCATCAAAATTAGGACCGTACACACTGACTAATGTAAGGGGAGTATTATACAGGCACCCAGTCACCACTACAAACCTGCCATGTGGGTCAGAGGTAACAGAGGAGGAAATGAAAGGAATGTTCTTATTAATTAGAATCGCAGCCCCTCTAGACTTAAAGTGGAAAGTTGAATGAAAAAGCTGGCCAACCCACCCTTTTCGTAGCCTAAAATGATCTTGGTTCCTCAGGTGGGTCTCTTGTAAGAATGCTATGTCAGTATTGAGCTTTTTTAAATGGCCCAGGACTCTACCACGCTTCACAGCTGCATTAAGACCTTTCGTATTCCAACTGACATATTGCACCAGGCTTTCCTCTTTAGCATTAGAAGAAGTCATAGCTACCATGTGTTTTTCCTATTATCGTACTTAATTCAAACATGGGTTTTTTACAAAGCGGCACTGTTGTAAGATGAAAGACATGTAGACAGCAACAAAAACAACAAACAAACACACCACCCCCCCACCCACTTCTGCCTTTCCCCAACTGAAAGGCAAGAAAATCCCAACATAGCTTCAGACAGTGAAAGAAGCCCCACTCACCCCCCTTGACACCTCTCTCACGTTGAAGTGCACACATCTGTGCCATTTGCACTAGAACCAGCGCTCCTATAAACAATTGTATTGCAAACATAGCGGTCTGACCGCATCATTCAGTTAAGGCTATAGGCTAGTTACTACAGACAGACTGTTGTGTGTTGATAAACAGTCTTTTCGCAGGTAACACAACACAGTATCCAAGCCATTACACATAAAAGAAGAACAGGCTATCAGAAGACAAAAAACAAAGTCAGAACTAAATGCGGACGTATGCTTAGAACATGTAAATGTTCGTTTTTTTTTTTTTTTTGTCCATCAGCTTTAGGTTATGTGGCAGCTACATTAACGAGCAACATTTGGAAACATATTGGGTAGGCTATATGCCGCCGCTTGTCACCAGCATTAATCACACTGAGAGTCTATGCCACTGCCATTCTCTCCACTAGCTGTTGCATCGCTTGTCGTGACTTTCAGCAGTGGAGCGATTGTTTGGTTAAAGAAAGTCTCTGCGTCCTCTGGCTTGTCAAACACTTCTCGCTTACCTTGAAAAGTCACCTGTAGCTTTGCAGTAGGGAGCAGGCCATACCGCACACCAGGGAGATCTTTCATCTTCGCTTTGACATCCTTGAAAGCAGCCCTCCGACGAGCAACGTCTGGTGGCCAATCCTGAAAAATGTGCACCCTGCGCTGTCGGAAATACAGCTCGCCCTTCTCCCGTGATAGTCGAAGTATTTCACGCCTGACCTGGTCGTGATGCACCCGTACAATGATCGGCCGGGGGGATCGATTAGGGTCCTTTGGTTTAGGCGCCAGGCTTCTATGAGCCCGGTCACAGATGGGCAGTTGGTTCGGCTGGATGGGCATTCCCAGAGTCTCGCTGAAAAATCCCTCCATGAAAGCTGTCACCTGTGGTCCCTCAGTATCCTCCGGGATGCCTATCACTCGCAGGTTTTGGCGGCGGCTGCGAGACTCCAGATCCTCTAGCCTCTCACATAGGTTAGCATTGTGCTTAGTCAGTTTGGCACAGAGGCTTTCCAGAGTCGTTGTTCTCGAATCAACATCTCTCAGCGAAGTTTCGACATCATCCAGGCGGCCACCAATTGATTGTATAGTAGTTTGCAGAGTGTTGATAGAAGTGTGCGTTTCTTCCCTGAACTTTTCAATTAGGCTAATCACGTTGGCTAATGTAGGTTCAGGATAGCTATCTTTGCTAGCACTCGCCACATTGCCATCGTTGCCTTTACTCGGACTCGGAGTATCACGTTCAGGGGTGTTTTTCCTTGTTTTTGGCATTTCACAAGAAATGTGTGATCTTCTAGCCTATCTAGATGAATTTGCAGTCGCAAAGTATTAAGTTTGCATTAAATTATTGTCGAAAGTTTTAGGAGCAGGTCTGGGACACGTCTACTCTCTCTCCATGCTCAACAGCGCCCCCCCTTTAAATTGTATTTTTGATTGTAAATTAAATATGTTATTGTTTAAAATGTTGTCTTAACCGTATGATGTGTATATCCACAAAGGCAAACAGGGTTTCATTAAAATACATACAAATTGATTAAAATAAAATGTTAAATGTGTATTGTGTTCAGTTTCATGGCATATGTGTATTCTTAATGAGTCATTCTGCTTGACAATGACCTAAAGGAATTAAATAAAGGAATTAAATTAAAATAAAATGTGAACAAATGTTTGGTGTTTGAGTGTGTAGTATTAAGCTCAGTTTCAAGGCATGTGTATGCTTAATGAGCCATTCTGCTTGACTTTGACAATGTCAGGTCAAGTCCTCCTCTTCTATGTCATAACCCAGTACGGTGTACGGAGTTACTGTGGGGAAGAATTAGTGCAGGAGGTGTCCACTGCCTTTGAGACTGAACTGTGAAACCAATACAGCATTTATTCCTTCAGCACAACACATTTCCTGTACAGTATTCACTGGCAGCAGGTGTTAGCTAAACTAAGTCTAGATAACGGACTGAAGATCCTCAGTACTCATGTCTCATGTAAAGGAAGAGGCTGGTTCATTTATTCCCAGAGTTACTGTGGGGAAGAATTAGCGCAGGAGGTGTCTTCTGCATTTATTCCTTCAGCACAACACATTTCCTGTAGATTATTCACTGGCAGCAGGTGTTAGCTAAACTAAGTCTAGATAACGGACTGAAAATCCTCATTACTGTGCCTGCACAATTGCTAAAGGACCTTTCCCTGGGAAAAATCCTCAGTACATATGTGTCATGTAAAGGACGAGGCTGGTTCATTTATTCCCAGAGAAAGGTCCTCTAGCAATTGTGCAGGCACAGTGGAAGGCAATCACTAGACAAGCAGGTGGTGCCACACTGTGGCCAGCTAATACAACATTGAAAACACATTGATTGTCAAATAATGCCAGAGCAAGAAATTAATATTTAATCATCTTGATCAAATAAGTCATAAACACGTTGACATGTTGCTGAAGAGGGTGTTGATCTTCAGTCTCAATCACACACATAACAGACTGCATCATATTCAATAAGTATATATTTTGCATAGCCTGTAGTATGTTATTAGAAAGCCTAATTCTTTAATTGTAGGCTACTGTTTTTTTGTTTTTTCTGTGGCCCAGTAGAGATTGTCCTGCAGCATTTGATCATGTTTCCGTTCCATGCGGCCCAGCAGTGCTGGAATGTGGCGCGCTGTCTGCAGCGGTGTCCAGCGGGACGTGGAGCCCAACTGTCAGTTGGTGAGGTTCCAGCTGAGCTGCTCCACCATGTTCCTGCTGCCTCAGGCCTACTGGGACGGCCCTGAACATCAGGGAGGTGAAGGTTCAGTCCTCACTGACTGCTGTGGAACCAGCTGTTGACCTCAATGCAAATGGAGGGACACTAGTGACCCTCAACAGAGTATCCAGCTGCTGCTGGTAAGCTGAGCAGAATGCAGTGCAGTCGGCCCACTCAAAATAACACAGAACACAGTAAACAGGCACATCAGGGCTTCTCTAACACAGAACACAGTAAACAGGCACATCTGGGCTTCTAACACAGAGTTCAGTAAACAGGCACATCTGGGCTTCTAACACAGAGTCCAGTAAACAGGCACATCAGGGCTTCTAACACAGGGTCCAGTAATCAGGCACATCTGGGCTACTCTAACACAGGGTCCAGTAAACAGGCACATCAGGGCTTCTCTAACAGAGTCCAGTAAACAGGCACATCAGGGCTTCTCTAACACATGATGGCACAGCAGCGGCATATCCCTGTCACACTAAAGAACATGTCCAAGTTGTAAGCTGCACAGATCCCACATAGTTTGAGACTCAGAGATCTGGTATCACTGGAGAGGCAACACTTCTTCCCCATTTTATGTCACTACACCATCAATAATAGCCTACAACACTGTCAGGTTCTGGTAAGATTAGACTGATTTCATGTCATTGAGGCCATGTAGCCTGACATTGAGATTTTGACCCCAACCAAAATGATGATTTGGATGGAAAATCAACTGTATTTCTATATTTCCATCTTGCTATCTGGCTGTTAAAAGTGCAGCTTTTCAGGGTTACAGGACACTGCTGTGTTGCTGTCATTTGAAGAGTTAACGTGTGATCCTCACCAATTGTTCTAAAATGTCATGCAGTTTTCCACATAGCTACTGTACTGTAAATATTCTGTAGAATGTTGATTTTACAACATTCTCATCAAACTGTTGTGAGGCACACGTTTGTCAGAAAAACTCTGGCAACAACAAAAGTCTAGTCTTTCTGCTGTTTATATGGCATAATAATGTCAGTCTGAGTGTTACTACAGTTTCTGCCTATATGTGGAAGAATTAATAAGTTGAGGAATAATCTAGAAATAATAATGATTTTGTTAGTAAATAGGGAAATTCATGACTTTGATTAAATGTCTACATCACATGATAATCTATCACTTCCTAGTTATGTTGAAAATTGAGTCAGAATTAAAATGAAACTGTCCATGAGCATATCCAGCTCCTTCTTGTATCTTTATAAAGTGAAAAATCCACTTCCTCTAGGAATCCACAAACTCAGAAATCAGGATATAGTTTACAAGAATATGATCAGGTGTTTACACAAACATATTTAATCGGAATAGCTGTGTGGCATGCAATATACTTCTGTGAGAAATTCAAAATGTGAGGCGGAAATGCATAGCAGAAGCAAAAAGGTTTTGTAGGCTTTTCACTCCAGTATTTGCCATCCTCAGCATGTTAGTTTGCCTTTCATCTTAGTTATGTCTAAGCTAATTTTCTACAAAAACATTGTGATCCGAGACGTCTCCACCCTTACTTAAGTGGTTGATGTTGACATTAATATAAGCCCACCAGAGGACACTCCTTTAGGAGGGCACTATATATACCCTTACTGGACAGTGGTCTAGGCACAGCTTCACTCCTGGTGAAGGGTCATCTGCAGTTGCATCTCCAGACAGCACCACAAGCAGCATGTTCAGGAAACTGGCCTCCATTTTGGTTCTGCTGCTGGGCCTCTCGCAGGTCCTGGCTCAAGAGGTAAGACCTGTAGGAACTGCCCAACATCTACAAAGTTTATAGAAGTCTTACAAGCTTACAAGTTGTGTCTTGTTATTGTCATACACTACTATGTTATGTTATGTCCGTGTGTTCTCGATATTAGTGAGTAGAGAGTGTATTGACTGATACTAAAATCCTGTTATTATCCAACTCTCATACCTCTGAACTCACTTCACTTGATGTCCTTCTCATCACCAGGACCCATCCAGTACAGAGGGTGAGTGTGTCATCTTCTGTGTGTCAAAAGGTGGATTTGACTTGATGTAGCTGCCTGCAGCTGTCTTAAAACGATTGCATAACGTGAGATTCTGACACATTTTCAACCTCAAATTGTGCGTATTTCATGAATGAAAATGGATCAGAATCTCAGAAATAACCACCTTATGCAGTCGTCTTAAGACGAATCCCACTTTCGTCACACACTGCTACCTACTGCTCAGTTGTTTTAACATAAATACTGAAGATAATGTTGTGCGTTTGGTGTTATTTCTTCATTAGAAGTCGATGAGGAAGTCGACATCTCTACAAGAATCCTGGAAGCAAACCAAGGTAAGGCAGTGCTTCTAGATACATCTATAAATGTGAACACTCAATATAGGGGAGATAAGAAACCCCTAATTTGGCATAAACTTTCTCCCCAAAGAAATCTCAGGGTTCCTGATGGAGGGAGACATTGCCATTCCAAGAGACAGGAACGCCAGGAAGTGCAGTAATTGCAAGTGGCAGAAGTCACCATCCGGACTTGTTGAAGTGCCGTACAATGTTTCTGATGCTTTTTGTAAGTTGTGGGAATGAATAATGTGTGGTCTTCATCAGAGTCCATGCAATTGATTTGAATGAATTAGTTAATAACTTATTAACATGTAATGCTATAATGCTTTTTTTACGAAGCTGCCCAGAAGAAGGCTGTTATTCAGAATGCCTTGCAGACCTTCCATGAGAAGACCTGCATTCGTTTTGTGCCTTACGTCAAACAAAAAGACTTCATCAGAATTGTGTCTCGTGGCGGGTAAGTGCAGTAACAATGTGTACGATTCTTGTCAGAAATGTTTTGAAGCTGATGTTTGTAGTAGTGTTACTCCTTCATCAACATCGAGAATTGCGATTCACACTACAAGTGCAGAAAGAGGGAAATGTTTTGTGTTTTTGTGCATTTTGTTTAAGGTCAGGAAAACAAACTGAAGCATGTTTTGCATGGTGTCTTCACTTTGTGTTCAGCTCTTACATAATTTAAGATTATTTTTTTTAGCATTACACATTCCATGGGTATTGAACCCACAACCTTGGCGTTGCCATCCGTCTCGATCAGTGGAAGCTTAGGAAGTACTGTCGTGTCATAATGTCATTGACTGATGTGCAAATGAACGCTACAAAACCAAATGTGCAACTTAAACTTTTTTTTTTCTCCCACAAAATGGAGTTTTTGGGGGCTACCCCCATGCCACCCATATCCATCACAAGTCCTCCTTGCTCTTCCTAGACACATTCATCTTGAATTTCCCCTTGGGGATCAATAAAGTATCCATCTATCTATCTATCTATCTACAGTATCTGTCTATCTACTGTATCTATCTATCTATCTATCTATCTGTATCTGTCTATCTGCTGTATCTATCTATCTATCTATCTATCTAATCAACCGTTATGAGTGACTGGTGTCCCCTCTATGCAGGTGCTACTCGTACGTTGGAAGGAATGGCGGCGGACAAACCGTCTCGCTGAACGTGCGCGGCTGTGTTTACAAAGGTGTTGTGCAGCACGAGCTCCTTCACGCCCTCGGCTTTTTCCATGAGCAGACTAGAAGTGATCGGGACAAGTACGTCAAGATCAACTTTGAAAACATCCGAGCAGGTTGGAAAATCACTTATTATGGTATTATATGTGTGCATAGAAAATATTTTTGTTATTTTGTTCTTCTACAGTATTCTTTATTCTCAAACAGCAGCGCTACACTATGAAATATTATTTTCAATGCCTTGCACGCACAATATTGTTCAACGGCATCTTACCGCTCTTGCACGTGCTGCAGTCGAAGTTCAACTATGTTAAGCTTTAACCGCAGTGCGCTGTCAATCATAGGAATTTTGCGCTGAGCCCAACGGCAAGCATAACAAGAATCCTTGGGACATTACCTCAACCAAGAGCATTCACAGTGCATGTCATGTGCAATGTCAAGTCCCCTTCAGAAGGACAAAAACACACTTTAATTACACTAACAATTCCACTTTCTTCTCACAGGCGTTTCCCGCAACTTTAAGAAGTATGACACTAATAACCTGAACACAGCGTATGACTATGGATCCGTCATGCACTACAGCAGGTGAGCGGAAAAACATAATAATTATAGCAACATTTTGTACTAATGGCACATATTAGTCTGGCATCGTCATACTCGATTCTAGTCAGAATTTGAGTCTGATACTGCTCCACCGGGCCTTTGGTGCGTGATTATGGGGCGTGTTTCAACTGATAGGGGGGGGGGGGGGGGGGGGGGGATGCCTTTGCACTCAATTGGATAGACCAATCAGAGCAACGTAATAGCTTACTGTGAGCTGTAGGAAGAACACCCGAACCATCCTTCATCTCCACAAATGCCAAATGCCTCCTTCAGTTCTCAGAAATACTTTTTTCAGTGGAAAAACCTCTGCTCTCCGTGTAAATGAAAGGCCAAACCGCATGGAAATACGCATGCTTTTCCTACAAGTGGTCTTTGAAGCTAGTTTAGTTGCAAACAAAATTAACCGAAGTGTGCTCAGATGACGTGATAGATGAGGCAAAATACTTAATGAGAAGCCACTTCCTGGAACCCGAATTGCAAAAGGGAGGTGGGGGGGGGGGGCAAAATCCCCCTTTATGCAGAGCGGTTCCATTGAGGTCTATGGGCAAGACACACCCCTTTATGCAGAAGAAGTGATCCCCGTTTTGCGCCCATAGACATGAACTACGACGAAGTATCTTGCTCCGCCTTAAGGATCTTTGGCATAGTTGCAGCTCAACGGAACAATTCCATACAAGTTCAAGTTCAGCTCTCTCTCTCAGGCTAACATACAGTATTTGTGTACCTTAATGCAAATGTTTTCACGTTTTCTCGGATTTCAGAAAAGCCTTTTCAAAAAATCGTAATGACACCATCACCCCGATTCCTAACCCCAATGTGAGCATCGGACAGCGCAGAGATTTGTCAGAGATCGACATTGTGAAGATCAACAGGCTGTATGAGTGTGAGGGTGAGTGGACCAGACTGATGGCAGGCAACTGAATCAAACCAAGAAATATCTTCAACCAGCTTGTTTGCCATAGGAGTCGAATATAGCTTGCATACATTGAGATATAGAGCAAAATTCAACTGTGATGGTGCTCCAAGAACAGTACATTATGAATGATTGCATTCGTGGCAACACCAAACTAAAAAGTTATTGTGCAGCATTACATGTAAGTGAACTATATGGCACAGTCAAAACATTTCAAGCATCCCCTTTATTATTTATTTATTTGTTAATGGGCGCAGAAACCCCTACACTCATTCAATGACACACAAAGAGGTGTGCAAAGATGATGATTCTCCAGATTGTATGGTCTCTGTGTGTGGCAGAAACAACAAGCTCTTTTCTCTCCACAGACTCCAGCAATGTAACCAGCAGTAATGAAACTCTGAAGGAGCTGATCAGACGCTTAGAGGTCTCAGAGACCCAAGTGAAGAGCCTGGTCAGCCAAGTGAAGAGTCTGGTTAGCCAAGATAAAGGTAATGTGAACTGAGATAAAACAATGCGTGATTCTGAATTATGGATGGACGCATACTTTAAGCATGAAGGGCCATTCACACCAAGAATGGTAGTTATAACAATAACTACCATAATGATAAAAGCGTCCATATATTGACCATTGAGCGACAAAGTCTCTCCGTGTGTTAATGAATGTGATAGCTAAAATTTGATGGATTCTGATTGGCTGTTAATTTTGTATCGCTCTGAAAGTGATCCCCAACGATAACGTTCTGCATGTCGTTATCGTTATAGTTTGTGTGTGAATATCGTCATCCATACTAACGAGAACAATATTTTTTAGGGCCCGAGCACTGAGGCAAGGCCCTATTGTTTCTTCTCAGATTAATAGGGCCCGAGCACCTAGGTGCGGCCACTGAAGCAGTGGCTGCACCGAAGGTGCAAGGCCCTTTTGTTTCAGTAGAGATTATTATTAGGGCCCGAGCATCGATGTGCGGCCACTGAAGCAGCGGCTGCACCAAAGGTGCAAGGCCCTTTTGTTTCTGTAGAGATTATTCATATTATTATTATTACTATTATTCAGTATTATTATAGTATTATGTTATGTTATTGCAATGCTACCGCTAGTCAGAGACAGAGCTCTGGCTGAGGGTGTGGCTTAGGGAATCTATAGCACCACCTAGCACGTTGTCTGTTGTGGTTGACACATACATTCACAAAAAAGAACCAAATTTGGTGGACTTGTGTGTTATTGCTGCCGCTAGTCAGAGGCAGAACTCTGGCCAAGGGTGTGGCTTAGGGACTCTATAGCGCCACCTAGCATGTTGTCTGTTTCACACATTCATGAAAATGAACCAAATTTCGTGGTCTTGTGTGTTATTGCTACCACTAGTCAGAGACAGAGCTCTGGCCGAGGGTGTTGCTTCAAAGACAATTCATTTGCATTTTTTAAAAAATAATTTACTACTGGCAACACTTTGTGGGCATTAAGGGATTAAAATAGTTGGGATGTGTGTGCGTGTGTGTGTGTGTGTGTGTGTGTGTGTGTGTGTGTGTGTGTGTGTGTGTGTGTGTGCATGTGTGTGCTCTCCTGAAGCTCAGGAATTATATCTGACTGCAATGGAGGCCAGACTGAGAGCCAGTGAGGACACAGTGGACGCCCAGAGGACCCAGCTGCGGGAACTCCAGACACTCAATGAAGGTGAAACAGCGACGTTCAGACTGATAAACTAAAGTGGCTCCTTGCCTGGCCTCTCCACACTGATATCTTGAAGAGACGACATGTGCTTTCAAAAGCACCAGAAAAAAATGATATTAGAGAAGTCGTTTGACTTGTGATATAGTGGCAGAGATACCGGGGCCAATTTGATGATGGAACTAAATCTACAACCAATGAATTGTCTAACAATAAATATTTTTCTCAGTTATAAATATTTTGCTACATGTGTTTTCAGGGAATAAAGTGGCCTTTTCACTTTCACTTGAAACAACCACAGACAGGAACTCTGGACCCTATACCACTGGAAAAACACTTATCTACAAACACATCTTCAACAACGTTGGCAATGCATACGACCTTAATACAGGTGAACATTTTACCAGATGTATACAGCTCTGGAACGCTTTCTACAGTTCTACAAACAAGATAGTTTTAGTGATTAAAACGTTTCAGTTATGACCTGAAATGAACACAACGCTACTGGCAACGGTGGAATAAGCAGGATAATGGACTTCACGCTGTATGATTATACAACGTTAGCACACTTTTCTAGATACCATCTGAACTTGCATTAACTTTATAATCCAACGGTGCGTCGTCCATTATCCCTTACTTATTGTATTGCAGCTACACTGCAGCTAGAGGTCAGAGTAGTGTAACCTGCGTTGTGTGGAACCACCGCGGTCCAGCCCTGCACACGCCCGGACTCGAACCCGCGAGACAGCAGCACCTCGGATCGGGAGTCGAGTGCGCTAACAATCCAGCTAAAAGCCCAGGCTACTAGCTTTCATGCCAGCAGCGCTCTTGAAGCGTCGGGGAGTGAGGTTTACTAACGTTCTACAGCATAGCTAACCAGCTAGCACCCGTTACACTCACCCCCCTAAACCTCACTCCCGATCCGGGTCACGGCACCAATGTAACCTGCGTTGTGTGGAACCACTGCGGTCCAGCCCTGCACACGCCCGGACTCGAACCCGCGAGACAGCAGCACCTCGGATCGGGAGTCGAGCGCGCTAACAATCCAGCTAAAAGCCCAGGCTACTAGCTTTCATGCCAGCAGCGCTCTTGAAGCGTCGGGGAGTGAGGTTTACTAACGTTCTACAGCATAGCTAACCAGCTAGCACCCGTTACAGTAGCACCAAAAGCGGGGGAGGGTTTTGATACAATTTAATTGAAACATACAGTAGTAAAAATTAATCTTACAGTGTAAAGCACTATAAAGATTGTACATGAAAAAAATTAATTCTTCTCGGACATTCTTGTCCAATCTTTCAAATGGTGTATAACATTACTATGCCATGTAGCAATATGGTGCATACAATTGATTTAGGATGTCATCCTACAGTTGCTGAGTGACATTCAATAATGGGTGTGTGTGGTTGTCCTGTTGTTGTTGAGCTGTATGGTGCCAGATGTTCTTCCAAAAGGATCAATACTGTACATGTCTACCCATCCTCTGACCCAGGCTTCTTCACCGCCCCTGTGAGAGGAGTGTACGAGTTCAGCCTCTCTGCTTACAGCCAGGGCAGCAATGCTATCCTGGGGTTGTACCTGCGTAAGAACAGAGAGCGGATGGTCACCCTGTACTCCACGTTCAAGAGCGAACACAACAACGTGTCTAACGGAGCGAGTCTGATCCTAGAGAAGGGAGACGTGGTGGATGTGTACTTGCCAGCCAACAGAAGGGTGCTGGATAACCAAAATCACCACACTACTTTCCGGGGACATCTGCTCTTCCAGATGTAAGCACTGCCAACCAAAATGCTGCATCTGCAGTGCATCATAGAGTTGTTAGGAAATAGTACTTATGCATTGTATATGACATAGATTACGTGATAGTCCTGGCATGCTCCTTCAAAAACATCCCAATGAATATGCTTTTAGTAATATTGGACACAAAACACATGTTTTGTTTGTGTAAAGACCTTAAATGCTGCATCGTTGAGTTAAATGTCTGAGACGATAGCAATATTTCTTTTTTGAGATCAATTGTTTTTATTTTGTAATAATGCATAAATCAGTTACATCATATACAAAGGCATAGAAACCCCCCCTTCCCACCCCCCCCCCTCCCATACCCACCCAAGAACAAGCCCTGTGGTAAACATCTGATTGAATTAGGATTATGTAAACAATATTTTGCTGCTTTGTTGTACACTGAACGAACATGAAATTTAGAATTGTAATACATGTTTTGTGCACATTAAGGGCCCGTGTCCACCAATAGCATTCTTTGATGATGACGGCCATTTTCTCTACAAATCCTATGAAGTTCAGCGCTCGCAGCACTTAGCGCCCGCCGTGGTGCTGATAGCTTTTTTCCGCAGTGCGCAGAGCGCTGAAAGTTGAAATGTGTTCAACTATATTAGAACAGTGCTGGCCTCGTCAATGTCACTTCTCTCTTAACGACCAATCAAAACTTTGTAACCTAGCAACAACTAGATGCACCGCATAGCAGTTCTGCACATTCTCTCCAAAAAAATAAATGACGCTTGTCAACTTTCCTGCATCTCCTTTTTGTGCAATTGATATATACATACAGTATATCTCCTACTCTTGCAGCTCATGTGTAGGCTATATAAATGAGTGTGTGCATGTGTGAGCTTGCTTTTGTGTATAATAATGTGTGTGTGTGTGTGTGTGTGTGTGTATGTGTGGAATCAGTGGATGTGTGTTTATCTGTGCATGTGAATCTGTTGAAGTGTGTGTGCGCATGCGTGCACTGCATACGTGTGTTTGTGAGAGTGTGAGTATCATCCCTAACCAGCAACCCTTCGCTAAATAGCACCATCTGCAGGCCGTTGGGTGAGCATGTCACTAAATGTACACATACAGTACACTACAGTCAATACATTTATTATATAGCACCCCATGGATGAAATTCAAATTTGCGAATCACAAATGACTGGTTATAAGCCAAGTTGCGGGCTCTTGAGACCAACATACCATAAGCATTTCATCATCCTCGGTGGCAAGGTTCAGGTAGTTATATAAGAAAAACGGCAAATTTTTAGGTTTCAGGGGGGCCAGCGCGGGGGTGGAGTGGCCAAAGATCAATCTCTACCTATACACATACTCAAAGGCAAATGGAAGTCTATAGAATTACCGGAAAATGTATGATGGAACTCCCTGGAAGGAACAGTCCACTTTCAGCCCTTACCTATGACCTATCTGTGATGTCCATGTGCCCACTTCATGTCGGCCAATCCCTGTCCAGATATGACGTATGTCTCTTTCAGGACAGAAATATCCTGTTGAGTAGAACATATTTAGCTGGTTGTTGTTCAGGTGAGAAACATGGTAGGGACTGTATTGTGGCGATCTTGCAGACCACTAGCACCACCCTGTGGAGATTAAGGAGTTAGCCTAAATTCAAATAGCTGGTGTGTGTGTGTGTGTGTGTGTGTGTGTGTGTGTGTGTGTGTGTGTGTGTGTGTGTGCTGCTTTTTTCACCTGCACTAAATGTCTGAATTCTTCAAAGTTCTTCAACCCTCAGCTCAGTCTGTTGGTTTTAACGATGGTATGGCAAAAACATGTCAAGTAGTACATGTAAATGGTAAACATATAACATGAAATATAAACAAATCTCTTAAGACTGATACAACTCCATACTCACTGGTGTTTCCCCTGAGTTTTCCTCTAAAGCAACCAAGCATGGTGTGCCATCTCTCATATCCTGAACACATACTTGAGCAAAACAAGATGCCCTTACTGTGTTCATATACTCATTGCCCTGGCAAAGCATTATACTTTTGTAAAATAATTTGCCTTGTTTAGGTAAATTGAACATCATATTATACGCACACCTTTTTAAAGGGAGGCTAAAATCTATTGAGGCCCACCTCTTCAGGATGGCCTTTATGTGACATTACCTTTTTAGTTCCTTATTTTATTTTATTGCCTTTCTCTTTTATTATTTCCGTCTCTTTTTTATTCTATTTTTAAAAGTGTATGTTCTGCCCTCTACTCCCAGCGCCTTGCCTGGGTC
Source organism: Sardina pilchardus (assembly GCF_963854185.1). Lineage (NCBI taxonomy): Eukaryota > Metazoa > Chordata > Actinopteri > Clupeiformes > Clupeidae > Sardina > Sardina pilchardus. The sequence goes on from NC_084994.1 coordinate 38,237,737, forward strand.
GACAGATAGTTAAACTCCTCTCCAAAAACAAACCACGCAGACGACGTATTCCAGTTCACTCTTAGTTCTTGAAGTAGGATAAAACTGAGAAATGAATGTACAACATTTCAGTAGGCTATAAGGAATTACAGGAGGTAGAAAATAGCAAGGCTAATGTCAGCGACACCAGAAAGCTAACGTGAACATATAGCAAGCTCTTATGCTAATTCGTCTACAAGTTTGCTTAAATGAACATTATCTCATAAACTTTTAATTACACATGGGTCATTCATTCCACCTCAATTCAACAGATTTTATATAACATTTCTGCTTGACCATCTCAGATTTGCTTGAAACTTTTACCATCTAAAGAGTAACCATTTAAACTAACTTAGCCAAAATGTTAGATTGGTATACCTAATACATCCAGAGAAAAACATTTTTGAACATGGTACCCCCCTTCTGATTTTTGGCACATTTGCGCCTTCATCTAAATCTGCAGCAAAGTTCAGATGTCATTATCTCAAAAAGTGTTCAAGCTAAAGACTTCAAATTTTCTGTGAATAATGATTGCTACCTATGGATTCCACATATTCATTCGTAAGTCGTATGTGTTGACACTGACTGTGTTTCAATCTTGTGAAATCAGGAGACAAATTGCAGATTTTTTTCACACCCCCATATTGGGTGCCCCATACACACCATACCTAGTGTGAAGCATGGTGGGGGCAACATTATGTTGTGGGGATGTTTCTCTTCAGTGGGGACTGGGCAATTGGTCAGGATAGGAGGGAAAACGGATGCTGCCAACTACACCCAAATGATTGAGGAAAACCTGCGCCCCTCTTCTAGAAAGCTGAAGATGGGGTCATCCACCCTCCAACACGGCAATGATCCTAAACATACTGCCAAAAGAACAAAGTAGTGGCTTAAAGGAATTATCCGGAGTAAAATACACTTAGATCCGACCACATAAAGACCTCGGGATACTTCGGGTTGGCTTTAGGGACCCTCTACTCACTACCACGTAAGTGTATTGTTGTTTGGAACAGTAGAAGAGGTATAAAAATAGTGTTTTGTAACGGCGAAAGGACATGCCCGGGTCACTTCCAGAGTTTTGGCCAAAAACTGTAAAATCGAACTCTCTCAAAACACATACGAATGAGAGCTATATCTCCAATACAAAATCATACACAATTTTACTTTTCTCGGGAAACACGATTTTTGTCAATATTAACCCTGGTAATAGTGTAGTTCACCACTTATGAGTATTTTCAATCAATCAACAGCTCAAAAACATATCTTAGGGTGCAGTTACACTTGAAGGATAGGATGGTGAATATCCTTGAGAGGCAAAGTCAGAGCCCTGACTTAAATCCTATAGAAAATCTGTGGATTGACTTGAAGAGAGCAGTCCATCACCATTCCATACAGAATTTGACTGAATTTTTCTGCACAGAAGATTGTGCAAATATTCTCCAATCTAGGTGTGCAAAGCTATAATAGAGACATATCCAAACAGATTGATGGCTGTAATGAAAGCAAAAAGAAGCTCTACAAAGTAAGGCAGGGGTATGACTTTTCCAACCCTGTTTTTCTAGTTTTAATTATTTTTTATTAATTTTCAGAACTGTTGACTTTTTTTTCATTATTTTGATGTTGTACAGCTAAATTTGTAAATAAAACCGGAAAAGATTGTTTTTAAAATGGGTTTGGATTTCAGGCTGTAAGACAAAAAAAGTAACTATTTCAAAAGGGTATGATGACTTTCTATAGGCACTGTATATTCAAAGCTCCTGTGAAAGGGGTCTACTTTTTCACCTTTGTCGTTTCCAACCCACGGTGGAAAAGAGCTTCTGGGGTAAAGTTGATGAAGAACGGGGAAATGGTTGTCTCGGCGACAGATAATGCACCTCGACGACAGGACACAGAAGACACCACAACTAACTCAGTCACTCTTCTGTTGGAACCAGCAGACCAGGTGTACATTGAGATGTGGCAAAGCAGAGTCATCTACACTGATGGAAACAGGCGCAATACTTTCAGTGGCCACCTTCTCTACACCATGTGAATGATCTTCTGACAAAATTGAAATATTTACACTGTCATTCTATTTACAGAAAGTATTAAAACTGCTAAAGTGAAATAAATCACCCTCAAAAAATGAGCAACCAATCAGGAGCGCCGAAGCGAGTGTTTGATTCAAATAACAATGGCGGCACGCAGCGAGGAGTCTTGTGCTGACATTGATTCTGCTATTTCAACCGTTTTGTCGGATCTATCGAGTATTCATTCTTTAAAAGATTAACAGAGAATAGTTTTGAAGACATTTATTGGTGGCAAGGATGTTTTTACTCTTCTTCCGACCGGGTTTGGCAAGAGCTTGAAGAAGCCGAGCACGTCATTCAAGATAACAGGCAAGTGGTTTATCAAATCACATGCGAGGATGTTTTACAAGGACCCGCCTTCAGAAATACATACCCTATCGAGAAGTCCCAGATCCTTGTGTGAAGCAGACAGCGAACTACAGGATCTGGCGAAAGTCAGGTTAGGGGAAATGGGGAGGTATGAAAAAATGCAGAAATTTGATGTGATTTAAAAAAAAGAATTTCTTGTGATTACCTCTAATTATACAGAGGCATTCTATACGCCATTGGATCTCCTGTTTATTTTGATATGTAGTTTGCCATAGGGCAGTTACGAAATCGTGAAATATTTCACAGAGAAGAATGGGTATGACGCAGAACTGAATGTGACATTCATTTTTGTATGTAACTGTAATTTTCAACGCTAATTATCTCGCGAACCGTTCATCATAGAAACTAGCGGCTAACGCCATTGGAACGGTCAGGTTCTGCAGTTTCATATGATAGGCCCTATGCCTGTTATTTCTGTGCGAGAAATTCTTCGCGCAGCAATATGACCGAGAAGAATGGGTGCGGCCGCGGCCGAATGGTGCGTCTCTCGAAGAAGGCAGAGAGGGTCAGCCGGCGGTCCGTAGTAATCTTCTCACAGGTAAGCTACCGGGCCGCGACCCATAGATTGAGAAACACTGATAGGGATAAGGCACTGTCGTAGCTCGTGGGTAATGTAGTCTTTCATAGGTCTTGTGATATTGTCTATTCTCGGGCCACTGTCGCTGCGTCGGATCAGTTTCAGTAAGTACCGGAACGCAGAAAAAAGTGGCGGAACCCAAAAGACGAAAATACAGAAGTTCCGGAACTGCGTTTCGCTGCGTTCCGGCCCACTTCAAGCACTGGGAACCGGCAGACCAGATGTACATCTGAACTGACGGGAACAGGCGCAATACTTTCACCACCTCCTAGCCACCTCACATTGGGTGTACCTCAAGGATCTGTGTTAGGCCTACTACTTTTTAGTCCCTACATTATATTCAAATATCTTGGTGTGATGTTAGACTCAAATCTCAACTTCAAAAACCACATAACAAATTTTGACAGATTAGATCCTCTCTTTCCACAGAGGCTGCAAAGATATTTCTCCATACCCTAATTTTCTTCCAGATACTGTATTACCTACTGGGGGCAGGCCAGTCCAACAACAATCAGGCCCAAAGACTAAAGTCTTTGCCTTTTTCAGCATGTTAGTTTGCTTTTCATCTTTGTTATGTTTAAACTAATTTAGTACAAAAACATTGTGATCCGAGACGTCTCCACCCTTATTTAAGTGGTTGATGTTGACATTAATCTAAGCCCACCAGAGGACACTCCTTTAGGAGGGCACTATATATACCCTTACTAGACAGTGGTCTAGGCACAGCTTCACTCCTGGTGAAGGGTCATCTGCAGTTGCATCTCCAGACATCACCACAAGCAGCATGTACAGGAAACTGGCCTCCATTTTGGTTCTGCTGCTGGGCCTCTCGCAGGTCCTGGCTCAAGAGGTAAGACCTGGAGGAACTGCCCAACATCTACAGACAAAGTTTTTAGAAGTCTTACAAGTTTACAAGTTGTGTCTTTGTCTTACACTACTATGTTCTTTCCCATGCTTATTTCAATCCGTGTGTTCCCGATAGTCAGTAACACAGTATTCATGGAGAGTGTATTGACTGATTCTAACATCCTGTTATTATCCAACTCTCATACCTCTGAACTCACTCCACATGATGTTCTTCTCATCACCAGGACCCATCCAGTACAGAGGGTGAGTGTGTCATCTGTGTGTCTTTGTCACACACTGCTCCCTACAGGTCAGTTGTTGTGATGTAGATAATGAAGATAACGTTGCGTGTTTGGTGTTATTCCTTCAATAGAAATTGACGAGGAAGTTGACATCTCTACAAGAATCCTGGAAGCCAACCAAAGTAAGACCGTGCTTAGATACATCTACTATTATATTAAAAACCTTAAAATCATTCAATGGCACACAAAGAGGTCTGCAAAGATGATGTTTATCCAGAACGGGTTTGTTTGGTCTCTGTTTGTGTCTGTGTTTCCCTCCACAGACGCTGAAACCAGCAATAATGAGATTCTTAAGAAGCTAATGAGACGGTTGGAGATCACAGAGACACAAGTGAAGAGTCTAGTTTGCCAAAGTAAAGGTAATGTGAACTGGAGATAGAAAACAATGCATTATTCTGAATTATGGATGGATGCATACTTTAAGCATGAAGGGCCGTTCACACCAAGAACAGTAATTATAACGATAAACATATAACTATAACCAAAAACGATAAAAGCGCCCATATTGACCAATGAGCAGCAAAGTCTCTCCTTGTGTTAATGGATGTGATAGCTAAAATTTGATGGATTCTGATTGGCTGTTAGTTTTGTGTTACTCTGAAAGTGATGCCCAACGATAACGTTCTTCATGTAATTATCGTTATAGTTTCTGAAGATCATCATTCATATTAACAAGAACAATATTTTATGATCGTTATCTTTATATTGAAAAGCCCTTTAATCTCATTGAATTTGTTGGTTTAGCCCTAGAAAAGCTACTGGACAATCTCAACCAGACACGGGAGACTAAAGGTGAGAAATGTCAGAAAATTACACTCTGCTGGTTGTTAACAGTGCTGGATGCAGAGAGATTTAAATTGCTGTAACCCATGTGCTGTAATATACAGTATATGAGTCAACATGTGATCTAACAGTGGTCCCATTTGCAGAACTTACTTTAATTATAACATGTTCAATACTATTTCATGTGTCCTGAATGAGTCTTCTTGTCCTATGCAGTGGCTTTCTCTGCTACACTACAGAGTAACACAACACAAAAAATCATTGGACCTTTCAAAGAAGATTTCCTACTAAAATATGAGAATGTGATCACAAATGTTGGGAGTGCCTATGATCCCAAAACAGGTAATCACAAGTGTTTTTAAATTTCTATACTTGTTATAATGTTGAGGGAACTCAATGCGCATCACAATTTTAGATAGATTTTTCAATCAAAGTATTTTCAACTCGTACTAATTTTGGGATGGTTTTTCAATCTAGTAAGACTGTTTTGGTATTTTTTTAACAGGTATATTCAAAGCGCCCGTGAAAGGGGTTTACTTTTTCACCTTTGTCGTTTTCAACCCACGGCGGAAAAGTGCTTCTGGGGTAAAGTTGATGAAGAACGGGGAAATGGTTGTCTCAGCGACAGATAATGCACCTCGACGACAGGACACAGAAGACACCACAACTAACTCAGTCACTCTTCTGTTGGAACCAGCAGACCAGGTGTACATTGAGATGTGGCAAAGGAGAGTTATCTACACTGATGGAAACAGGCGCAATACTTTCAGTGGCCACCTCCTCTACACCATGTGAATGACTTTAATGTAAAAAGTACGATTGAAATATTTACACTGTCATTCTATTTACATAAAGTGCTAAAACTGCTAAAGTGAAATAAATCATCCATTTTCAATCTGTCCTGTCATAGTTGCATTAAGCAGAATTCATTCAGGGTGCATAATCTCAGTGATCTAATGGACTGCTGTTCAAATGTCAATGTTTAAGGCCTGTATAAAAATAATATTTGCGGTGTTGTTAAGTATTTTTATCAAAATATTTTATATTATTTTGAAATATTTTCCATACAACTGTTCTTTCCAAAATAGTGAGAGTCTGCACTGACTTGTACAAAAAAGATAAGAAGTGACAAAATACATCATTATACACAACACAATTGGTGGTACTTGTTTGGTACAACAAGACTCACTCCAACATAAGATATCAACAGCAACAGGAAGAAAAGTGCATACCGTACGTGTGGGTCTAGATTCTGTTTGGCGAGCGGGGTATTGCCAGAGCGGTAGATAAAACAGAGTGGCGACACTCTCATAGACCTCAATAGACCTCTGAAGTTCGCCTACAAAAAAGCCACCACCTTTGCCCATATAAGGAAATCCGGTATCTTGTCATTTTTTCTATGGGAAAATAACATGGGGATTTTGAATTTTCGCACCTGTTCAACTCTCATGGGGACGAAGAAATTGGAAATACAAACGTTTTTCACTACACAGTTTTGTCCACTGCCGTCTAGTGGATACTGTGATCTTCGATAGGTGAAGATGGCACACTTTGATCTTTGCTACCCCTGAGCTAACTTACAATGCAACTTGCCATAGGCAGTTAGCTACAGCCTAGCATAGATCATAGAATCGGATTAGACCATTAGCTTCTCGCCTGCTAGCATCATGCTTAAAAGTGACTAAGATTTCCGGTAATTTTTACATTAAGAGTCATTGCACAAGAAAACCAGGCAAAACCAACAGGAGGTAGGAAGATGGGGGTCGGCCAAATCGGCTCATACTTTGTATCCACCTCTTTCCTTAACCCGGAAATATGTATCGTTGCGATGGTTACGATACTGTTTTCAACTTCCGTTCATTCTGTTAACATGTGCGTTCTCCATAGCAAACTAGGTTATGCCTCAACTTAGATTTTGTTCGAAATGTTGACAATTCTGCCCTCAGCATGTATATACTGCATCACATATAACCGATATAAAATAGAAAAGTTGACTTTTATATGCGTTATAATATGTTAAGCACCGTAAACCGTCACGTTAAAACAGATACAATGCAGCTTCGCCGGAAATAGAAAACCGTCTCGGTGTCATGGCGACCCCCATTGTTGGCTGCGGAATATCGTGGATAGAGAATGGGAACGGAAGTTAGCGGCGCAGTGCATTCTGGGACAAAAAGGGCGTTTTCCTCCATTAGGTGAGGCCGCGGCGCGAATTATAAACAAGAAACCTATGGAAACCTATGATATTTCGAACAAGATCGGCTAGCCAAAACAGTAACACTAGATGTAAACATTTAGGCTGCTTTGCTAAAAACTAGTAGTAGAAGTAGTAATGGACCGTACAGAGACAAGCTCCTGCCAGACGCGAGGAAACGTTATATAGAAAAGATATCTTTGATCGGTAACATGGATCCCTATGACAGACCGTCTGGAGAGTGGACGTGAGACCCTGAAAGTAATACAAAGACACTCGGTTGTTGATTTTTTTTACCTGACGATCGTGGGCACGGACGTTACATCCAACAACACAACAGGTTCGTCCCATGATGTGTGAAAAACAGTGTTAGAAACAGCGAGTTAGCAATGTTTTACGATGTTTACAATGGTACAGCATTGGCAGCAGCGTACAAGTGGCCTCACGTATCCCAGACGCCACCGCGGCGCAACCGCGAAATGTCCGCGACCGCGAAATGTCCGCGACGTCACATTCCCATTCTCTATAGAGAGCCGAAGTCCCGCCCCTTCCGATTGCCTCCATGGGACCTATCTTTGGATTTTTTTTCAATGGCAGTCAATGGAGAAATATAAATTATTTTCTGGTCCCGATTGTCTTGTGCCTTGAATTACCCATAGGCCTATGATGTTTGTCAATTTTAATGACAATTTTTCATGTAAAGACATTTGAAAAGTATGTCGTAACTAGTGAATTACAACATTGTGAAAGATCGTGTTTCCAACGACTACAAACACATCAGTCGCGTTAGTGACGTTAGACCAATTCACAGCCACGGGCGCCAGCAACAGGTCTTATTTGAGCTTCCCCCTTGCCGATGAAAATATCATGAGTCAGAGGATTAAACACATCAGATAAGTTGTATTTCATTCATAGACTGTACAAACACTACTGTTAAGTGACTTAGCTGGCAGCAAGATGTAACCGTTAACTAGCATAATAGCTAGCTAACTAGCCAGCCTCTCGTTTGCTAGTTGGTGGCTCAGTTGGTGACGTGCATCGTTTGAGACGAGAAATGTAGTCCACTGAACGGATTCGCACAAAACTTAGATAACTTTTAAAGTCTAATGAACAACAGAACTTTATTAATGTGAAAAATTATCTTTTAAATTCCCACACATCATATGTGAAATGCACGGTCCAACTCGAACGGGACCAAAAAATAATTGTTATCTCTCCATTGACTCCCATGCATAAAAAATCGTAAAATAGGTCCCATAGACCGGAAGTAGAAGGGCGTGACTTCGGCTCTCTATATGTGATAAGTATGTGGAACTATGAACAGCCATATACTTAAAACCCTCAAACTCTTTTTTGTTGCGGAGTTCTGGGGCCCCTCTCAGAGAACCTCAAAAATCCAACAATTCATGGCTGAAAATGACTGAAATTGCCATTTCTACCCTGATTATCCTGATAAAGATATGAACATGAGCTTTATGTTTCCATAGAGCTTAGGATAGTTTTAAAGACCAAAAGGTGCACTAGGGGGTTATCTGCACCACTGAAAGCAGAATTTTCATCCCTCTAAAATTGGTCATTTTTAGGAGGCATTATCTCACATTCGCAGTGGCTTTGGTGGATGGTTTTACTGTTGCTGGACAGAGGAACATCTTCTGATTAAAAAACAATTGTCATCTAATTGGGCCACACATAATGTGCGCCGTGCCGATTCAATTATCTATGCTAGGCTGTGGCTAAGAGTTGTATCGCCAGACTCACAGAATGGCTGGATGAACGGGAAAAAGGTAAATATCGATTGTTTTGCTCGAGGGGAGGTGGAAAATTAGCTTATTTCCAAAATTGGCGGAATATCCTTTAAAGCCATGGCAGAATACGCACAGATTCTGGGGTTGCTCCACCCAAAATGTGTAACTCCCTCTATCACGCGTAAATGACAGATTTAACCTGTGTTAAAGGGATATTCCGCCATTTTTGGAAATATTCTCCTGTCTCTTGATTAGTTTGTAATGGAGATTGGACATGTTATGCCAGTCTCTCTACTGTGTTCGAAGGTGTCAGTCTACAGAATTGTTAGCATAGATAAATTGATATTATTAGAGGCAGCTGCCAGCGAAACCTTTTTGTCAACAGCGAGTTTTTGAATTATAAATCTACACCTCAAGCATGTCTTGACTCTTTAGAAACCTCAAAGCAAAAGTGAAATTTCGTGAAGTCAATTCTTTGTTAGGCTATGTGATGACACACCATTTTACTGGCTGTTCTACATTAAGTTCAACATGCTTACCTTTTCAAAATTAAAGACTGGTTTGGGTTCTTTCTGGATTTAAATGGCATTCAGAAGGTCAATGAGAAAGTCAACATTCCACGTTTTCAGATCAGCCTGGTTCCTTTTTAAATAAATCACGCCTCTTTCATAAGGCCGCTTTGCTTTCGAACTTGCGCGATGTGGGTGTGACAAAAGCGGAGATGGGAGAATCCGCGTAACACTGAGGTGACCAATTTCAGCGCGTAAAAAAAAGCTTACGCGCAATTAGCGCGCAAACGGGAGAATTCCCCTTTCTGTGTGAATTTCAAAATGTGATGAGAAAGTAGCCTAACAAGGTTTTATATGCTTTTCAAGTGTTTTAGAGTGTTTGCCAACCTCATGTTAGGTTGCCTTTCCTCTTAGTTATGTTCTTGTCTAAACTAATTGTCTACAAAAACATTGTGACCCGAGACGTCTCCACCCTTATTGAAGTGGTTGATGTTGACATTAATCTAAGCCCACCAGAGGACACTCCTTTAGGAGGGCACTATATATACCCTTACTGGACAGTGGTGTAGGCACAGCTTCACTCCTGGTGAAGGGTCATCTGCAGTTGCATCTCCAGACAGCACCTAAAGCAGCATGTACAGGAAACTGGCCTCCATTTTGGTTCTGCTGCTGGGCCTCTCGCAGGTCCTGGCTCAAGAGGTAAGACCTAGGGCCCCTCTCATTCGTCTTTTCATCTATCCTCTCTTCCTTCCTTCCTCGGTCCTCCAGCTCGTTCCCACTGATCTATAAAGTTCAATGGATAGACATCATTGCCGCCCCACCATTCTTTAAATCAGTGGGAACGAGGACCGAGGAAGGAAGGGAGGATAGATAAAAAGACGAATGAGGGGGGCCCCCAGAGGAACTGCACAACATCTACAGACACAGTTTTTTTAGAAGTCTTATAAGTTTACAAGTTGTTATTGTCTTGCTCTGCTATATGTTATTTTTCATTTCCATCTGTATGTTCCTGATAGTCAATAACAAAGTATTAATGGAGAGTGTATTGACTGATTCTAACATCCTATTATTATCCAACTCTCATACCTCTGAACTCACTCCACATGATGTCCTTCTCATCACCAGGACCCATCCAGTACAGAGGGTGAGTGTGTCATCTTCTGTGTGTCTTTGTCAGACACAGCTCCCTACAGGTCAGTTGTTGTGATGTAGATACTGAAGATAACGTTGCGTGTTTGGTGTTATCTCTTCAATAGAAATTGACGATGAAGTTGACATCTCTACAAGAATCCTGGAAGCCAACCAAAGTGAGGCTTTGTGCTTCTAGATACATCTATAAAAGTGAACACTCAACATATGGAGAGACGAGAAACCCCTAATTTGGCACAAACTTTCTCCCCAAAGAAATCTCAGGGTTCCTGATGGAGGGAGACGTGGCCATTCCAAGAGACAGGAATGCCATGAAGTGCGGGAATTGCATGTGGAGGAAGTCACCATCCGGACTTGTGGAAGTGCCGTACAGTGTATCTAAAGATTTTAGTAAGTTGTGGGACTTAATAATGTGTGTGTGTGTGAGTGTGTGTATACTGTACATACATATATATATATATATATATATTATATTCAATCATGTGAGTTTTCAAACATCAATTAGTTAATGCAGACAAAAAGAACAAGATCACCAGAGCACACAGATGTTGATGTTCCTTATTATTATTTTTTCCCCATTTCTGATTGGTGCAGCATAAATACTGAGATTTCAGTGGTTTACAATTTTCATCAGAGTCCATGCAATTGATTTGAATGAATTAGTTAATAACTTATTAACATGTAATGCTATAATGCTTTTCCCCTCAAAGCTACCCAGAATAAGGCTGTTATTCAGAAGGCTATGCAAACCTTCCATGAGAAGACCTGCATTCGTTTTGTGCCTTACGTCAAACAGACGAGCTTCATCAGAATTCAGTCTCATGACGGGTAAGAGCTGTGACAATGTGCACGATTCTTGTCAGAAATATTTTGAAGCTGAAAGTTGTGGTAGTGTTACTTTTACTCCTTCATCAACACCAAGAATCACGATTCACGCTGCATGAAATGAAACTTCTTTTCCTCCCAAAAAATGGTGTTCTTGGTTGCGGCCCATGTCACCCATATCTAAATCCATCACAAGTCTTCCTTGCTCTTCAATAATTGCAGATTACTGAATAGACACATTGACCGAAATGTCGATGAATGAAAGGTGTCCCCTCTATGCAGGTGCTACTCCTCGCTTGGAAGGAGAAGCGGAGGACAAACCATCTCGCTGAACAAGCACGGCTGTGTTTACAAGGGTGTCGTTCAGCACGAGCTGCTTCACGCCCTCGGCTTCCTCCATGAGCAGACTAGAGGTGATCGGGACAAGTACGTCAAGATCAACTGGGAAAACATCCAAGCAGGTTGGAAAAAGAAAAACACTTATGATACTATATTTCTATGCACACATAATAAGATTTAAGTTTGGCTTCAACATTGTGTTCTTTAACAAACAGCTAAATCTCATTAAAAAAAGAGTTTATTCTTCATTCTCCAGAAAATGTTATTTTCTTTTCCCCTCCTTCCATATTTTTGGATGCCAGACCTGGAAAAAGTGGGATTCACATTGTACTCACAGACGGCAACACTGCGCTGTGAAACACATCACTTTCAATGGTTTGCACACACAATAACTGGTCAACGCCATCTTGCCGCTCTTGCACGTGCCGCAGTCGAAGTTCTACTATGTAGAACTCTAACCGCAGTGCCCTGTCAATCATAGGAATTTTGCGCTGAGCCCGACGGCAAGCATAACAAGAATCCTCGGGACGAGCAATAGCGGCAGACAGTGCATGTCATGTGCAATGTGAGGTCCCCTTCAAAAGGACAAAAACACACTTTAATTAGACTAACAATTCCACTTTCTTCTCACAGGCGTTTCCCAAAACTTTGCAAAGTATTCCACTAATAACCTGAACACGGCGTATGACTATGGATCCGTCATGCACTACAGCAGGTGAGATGAAAATCTTTTTTTTTCAAACTGCGTAGAGTAGAAATGTTAACTCAAATGATACATTCCGCTGCACTCAATTGGATAGACTTAAAGAAAAATTGTGCAGTGGTCGATGGGTCGATTCTAAAAGCCCCGGTAAGAACCAAACCAGATTCTGTTCAAATATACCTATGGCAACTGAAAAATATAAGGTTCATTTATCAAATGTTATTTTGGTGTATTAAAAAGCATCGTTGTTTTAGAATTTCCGAACAAAAAAGATTTTAGTCTTTTAGTCTAATTATAGTGCTTTTACGATAATGTATTTAAAATCATGTGCCTTCGGGGACTTGTGGAACTATTAACTACAACCTTTTTGGAGGTGAATAAAGAACGTTAAACTAGCTAGCTAAGTAACCTGCTTGGGGAGGAAGCTGATGTGAGCGATTGTATGGAGACTAGCTTGTATAGTGCTGTAGCCTACAGACGCCAGGGCTGGCTTGTTTGTAAGTAGCAGGGTAGTGTATTCGTGTAAATTAACCCTCATGTTGTCCTCAAATCTTGCCGACGTTCGTTATCCTTGGGGTCAATTTGACCCCAGCTAAAAAAACTCTCAAAAAATGATTAAAATATTTTTTTTTACCCAGTTTTTTTTGTGGTAGGTACTTAACAAGAGTGTCATAACCACCATCAAAAGCCCTACAAAACAATCCCACCCCCCCCCCCCCACACCCCTTTATGAACCCTGGAACCCTGGCTGGCAATATGGCCAATCCAGTGTCAACAGCCCAAAGGCTGACTTTTTGGACTTTTTCAGACCTGCCAAAATAACTTATATGTAATATGTACTTGTATATGCAATAATGATAATAACTACATGTTCTCATACTATTACAATAATAATATCCATAATGTGTCAAATATTCATTTTCCTCATGTTTCATAAAAATGGGGTCAAATTGACCCCAATACCACCAACGTAACTATTTTTTTTACAGGACATTGGAAACATATTTTTGTGCAAATTTCATGTTTACTCTGTTGTACCCTTCAAATGAGGAAAAGTCATGAAACTTGAAGCAAAACAAAAAAAGTGAACCATATATTTTATGATGTTAAACATTGCTTGGGGTCAAATTGACCCCAAGGACAAGATGAGGGTTAATGTTTTGGTAAAGGTGATGTTAATGCTTTAGTGTAAATAAAAGGCGAAATCGCTTGGAAATATATGTTTCGTGCTCAGATGACGTGATAGACGAGGCTGTGTCGCTCATCTGTCCATCATCATACAAAGCCCGCCCAGATAATTTGATTGGTTCGAACAGCTCTGGTTCGGGCATAGTTAGGCCTACTGCTCAACGGACCAATTCCAGATAGAACTTCCCGATCTCCAATGTTGTGGACGGGGCAATGTTCGGCTGGCTCTCAGGCTAACATATAATTATGTAAATGTTTCACTTTTTCATGGACTTCAGAAAAGCCTTTTCAAAAAATAAGAAGGACACCATCACCCCGATTCCTAATTCCAATGTGAGCATCGGACAGCGGAGAGATTTGTCAGAGATCGACATTGTGAAGATCAACAGGCTGTATAAGTGTGAGGGTGAGTGGTGAAGACTGATGGCAGGCAACTGAATCAAACCAAGAAATATCGTCAACCAGCTTGTTTGCCACATGTGTTGTCATGTCCAAGTTATATATTGATAATGGAATTGGTTATTCCTTCGCAGAGTTATGGACCTCTAGACGAGCCGCATAGCTTGCCTAAATTGAGACTTAGAGCAATTAAGCAATAAGCCCCCAGAGGCCGTGGGTTATACCGTTGAACAGCTAAGGGGTGTTGTTAGGCACGACGCAAAGCGGAGAAACAAAGGCACAGCAATGAAAATGTAACAATGTACTCAGATCATTCTTCCGCCAAGAAATATATTCCTTCCATATGAATGAACGAGACGCAGCCACTCTAGCTTTTGTACTCGTTTTGTGGTAGCGCATTACTATAGAATGAAATGCGGTCAAGGTGTGAGGTTATCGTGATATTTACGACATCGAACGCGATTCAGTCAATCACAATCAAGGACCGGAACAATCCTAGAAAATTCTATTTTAAACTATTATAGAAAATTCAATTAAGATATGGTGGTGCTCAAGAAAAGGGTGTAGAAACCCCTAAAGTCATTCAATGGCACACAAAGATGATTATTCTCCAGAGCGGATTGTCTGGGCTCTGTGTGGCAGAAACAACAAGCTCGTTTCTCTCCACAGTCACTAAAACCATCAGTAATGAAACTCTTGAGGAGCTGATAAGACGCTTGGAGATCACAGAGACCAAAGTGAAGAGTCTGGTCGGCCAAAATAAAGGTAATGTGAACTGGAGAAAGAAAACAATGCGATTCTGAATTATAGATGGATGCTTACTTTAAGCGTTAATAAGGCTAAAAAGTAAAAAGTAAGGCATTAAAGTTATCGTCCTTGGCTTGAAAAGCCATTTAACTTAATTAAACTTGTTTTTTTTTAGCCCTAGAAAAGCAACTGGACAATCTCAACCACGGGAGACTAAAGGTGACTAAAGGTGAGAAATGACAGAAAATGACACACTCTGCTGGTTGTTAATAGTGCTGGAAGCAGAGAGATTTAAATTGCTGTAACCCACGTGCTTTATAGAGTCAATATGTGATCTATCCGTGGTCTCAGTTGCAGAAATATCTTATATAAAATGTTCATAACTATTTCATGTGTCCTGAATGATTCTTCTTGTCCTATGCAGTGGCTTTCTCTGCTACACTACAGAGTAACACAACACAAAAAATCATTGGACCTTTCAAAGAAGATTTCCTTCTGAAATATGATACTGTGATCACAAATGTTGGGAGTGCCTATGATCCCAAAACAGGTAATCACATTATTTAAACTGATATACTACTTGTGGTTAGAATGTTGAGGGAACTCAACTTTGTGTGCAATACATTTTGTTTCAAGTATTTTCAACTGTAATCATTTTGGGATGTTTTTTTCAAGTAAAACTGTTTTGGTATTTTTAACAGGCATATTCAAAGCTCCCGTGAAAGGGGTCTACTTTTTCACCTTTGTCGTTTTCAACCCACGGCGGAAAAGTGCTTCTGGGGTAAAGTTGATGAAGAATGGGGAAATGGTTGTCTCGGCGACAGATAATGCACCTCAAAAACAGGACACAGAAGACACCACGACTAACTCAGTCACTCTTCTGTTGGAACCAGCAGACCAGGTGTACATTGAGATGTGGCAAAGCAAAGTTATCTATACTGATGGAAACAGGCGCAATACTTTCAGTGGCCACCTTCTCTACACCATTTGAATGATTTTCTCTTAAAAAATAAAATGTAAATATTTACCCTATGTCATTCTATTCACAGAAAGTACTAAAAATGTTGAAGTGAAATAAATCATCCATCTTCAATCTGTCCTGTCATTCTATTTACAGAAAGTATTAAAACTGTTGAAGTGAAATAAAATATCCATCAATCTGTCCTGTCATAATAGCGTTAAGCAGAATTCATTTTGCAGAATGCACAATCTCGCATGTAATCTAATGGGCTGCTGTTCAAACAAAATACATGCAAAAAACACATAAAAGACAAAATACATCATTATGCACAACACAATTGTTGGTACTGTTTACAACAAGAGAGTAGCTCATTCCAAAATAAAATATGAACAGCAACAGCAAGAAAAGTGCATACCGTACGTGTGGTCTAGTTTCAAGGCGGGTGAGGAGGGATATTGTATGATCCTGTTCTTGAAGGAACAGATTGTTTGAGTAGAATGTGTTTGAGCTACTCTCTAGCAACCCGCTCAGATCTCCCCCTGAGGTAATCACAATGCTAAGCTACTGACTCATTTCCCCTGCCATTTCACCTCTCTTTCTGCAAGGGTAAACGACAAAAATATACTGAAATAAGCACCCGGAAAGACCGTTAGTGGATTTTTTTTTTAACTTTCAGGTACGTAACAGCACGTTTCATGGGATGACAAAACAGAAACGTTAGATCGAATAATACATTTAAGCTTTCATCTACATGGTGACATACAATTAGCCTAAATACATTTTAAAGTAATAAAGTTTACAATTTGCAAAGCTAATTCTGACTAACAAAGACTTACTCTATGGCCCATTCCAATGTCTGGACTCAGATTCACAGACTTTGGTGCCCGTTCTCACAAAATTTGTAAAGGCTTAGGGCTGTCATATTGAATTTTGAAAGGCGTGAGGGCTTGAGTACACACTTACCGAGCCCTTTCCGTGAGTCTGCATTGGTGCAGACTTCACCTAAGGGAATTACCCACAGTTCAAAGTATTGTGACATTTACCGCAGAGACCATAGGAAAATCCAGAAATTACAAAGATAAACAACAGCACAACACACGTGCATGATGCAACTGTCAGCAAAGTCTTTGTTATCAAACATCGCCATCGCCTTGTTGTCACGGGTACGCTGGCGACAACGCCGCTCCGATCGGCACTATCTCTGTCTTGTGTGTAAAGCGCTTTGAGTTGCAGTCTGTGCACGTTAAATGCGCTATACAAATAAAAAAAATACTTACTTAGTCCTCAGGGCTCACATTCGGATTGGGCCTGTGACTCTTCTGTTGGAACCG
Source organism: Sardina pilchardus (assembly GCF_963854185.1). Lineage (NCBI taxonomy): Eukaryota > Metazoa > Chordata > Actinopteri > Clupeiformes > Clupeidae > Sardina > Sardina pilchardus. Next base: position 38,254,791 of record NC_084994.1, read on the forward strand.
GCAGACCAAATGTACAGAGATTGAGATACTTGCAACCAGTCATCTGAACTGACGGGAACAGGTACAATACTGCTGGCCACTATGTGAATGATTTTTTGGGGCAAAAGTGAAATATTTACATCCATACGAATCCCCCCCCCCCCCCCAAAAAAAAATTAACCCAAGAAATCCACAGTGTAGCAGCTACAACTAAGAAAAAAAAAACTTCTTTTGAATCTGAATGTTTGCTGAACTTCACAGCAGAATAAATCAATTCACTAGCCCCTCACTGCTCCCCGAGCGCTGCTGTTGGGCAGGCAGCTCACTGCTGCGGGTTGGTGTGTGCTTCACCTCACTGTGTGCTGTGTGTGTTTCACTATTCACGGATTGAGATAAATGCACTGAATTTCCTTAACGGGATCAAAAGAGTATACTTACTTATACCATATTTTGCTGTTTACAAGGCATAATAATATATAATCATTTGATTACACAAACATTTAATCAGAATAGCCTATAAGACTCAAGTGTTTGCCTTTTTCAGCATGTTAGTTTGCCTTTCATCTTAGTCATGTTCTTGTCTGAACTAATTTTCTACAAAAACATTGTGATCCGAGACGTCTCCACCCTTATTTAAGTGGTTGATGTTGACATTAATCTAAGTCCACCAGAGGACACTCCTTTAGGAGGGCACTATATATACCCTTACTGGACAGTGGTCTAGGCACAGCTTCACTCCTGGTGAAGGGTCATCTGCAGTTGCATCTCCAGACAGCACAAACGCATCATGCACAGGAAACTAGCCTCCATTTTGGTTCTGTTGCTAGGCCTCTCGCAGGTCCTGGCTCAAGAGGTAAGACCAAGGGCCCCTCTCATTCGTCTTTTTATCTATCCTCCTTTCCTTCCTTCCTCGGTGCTCCAGCTCGTTCCCACTGATCTACAGTATAAAGTACAATGGATAGACATTGTTGCTGCCCCATCATTCCTTAGATCAGTGGGAACGAGGACCGAGGAAGGAAGGAAGGATAGATAAAAAGAGGGATGAGGGGGACCCAGAGGAACTGCACAACATCTACAGACACAGTTTTCAACTGTCTTACAAGTTTACAAGTTGTTATTGTCTTGCTCTGCTATATGTTATTTTTCATTTCCATCTGTATGTTCCTGATAGTTAATAACGAAGTATTCATGGAGAGTGTATTGACTGATTCTAACATCCTGTTATTATCCAACTCTCATACCTCTGAACTCACTCCACATGATGTCCTTCTTCCATCACCAGGACCCATCCAGTACAGAGGGTGAGTGTGTCATCTTCTGTGTGTCTTCGTCACACACTGCCAATTGTTTTGATGTAGATACTGAAGATAACGTTGCGTGCTTGGTGTTATTTCTTCAATAGAAATTGACGAGGAAGTTGACATCTCTACAAGAATCCTGGAAGCAAACCAAAGTAAGACTAGTGCTTCTAGATACATCTATAAAAGTGTACACTCCATATAAGACAGAAGAGAACTGATATGGTACAAACTTTCTCCCCAAAGAAATCTCAGGGTTCCTGATGGAGGGAGACGTGGCCATTCCAAGAGACAGGAACGCCAGGAAGTGCAGTAATTGCAAGTGGAAGAAGTCACCATCCGGACTTGTTGAAGTGCCGTACAATGTTTCTGATGCTTTTTGTAAGTTGTAGGAATGGTCAGTGTGTGTGTGTGTGTGTGTGTGTGTGTGTGTGTATAGAGAGAGAAACTAGATACTATGTTTGTGAGGATGAATGTATGCTGAGACTCTGGTCAGTAATGTGTCGATCATGTGAGTTTTCAAACATCAATTAGTTCATGTAGACAAAAGGAACACGATCACCAGAGCACACAGATGTTGATGTTCCTCATTATTTTTTTCAGTTTCTGATTGGTGCAGCAAAAAGACTGAGGTTTCAATGGTTTACATCTTCATCAGAGTTCATGCAATTGATTTGACTGACTTAATCAATAGCGTATTAACATGTTGATATAATGTTTTTTTTCCCGAAGCATCTCAGAAGAAGGCTGTTATTGAGAAGGCTTTACAGACCTTCCATGAGAAGACCTGCATTCGTTTTGTGCCTTACGACAAACAAAAAGACTTCATCAGAATTCTGTCTCAAGGCGGGTAAGAGCTGTGACAATGTGTATGATTCTTGTCAGAAATATTTTGAAGCTGAAGTTTGTGGTAGTGTTACTTTTACTCCTTCATCAACATCATAAATCATGATACACACGGAAAGTGCAGAAAGAGTCAAATGTTTTGTGTTTGTGTATTTTGTTTAAAGTCAGGAAAACAAACAAGCACGGTTTTTCATGGTTTCACTTTGTTTCTTTTTTTTTTACAAATATCCTTACACGTATTCCACAACCTTGGTGTTGTCATCCATCTCTATCAGTGGAAGCTTAGGAAGCGGTGACATAATGTCACTGACTGATGTGCAAATGAAAGCTACAAAACCAAATGTGCAAATTATATATTTTTTTCTCCCACAAAATGGTGTTCTTGGTTGCAGTCCATGTCACCCATATCTAAATCCATCACAAGTCTCCCTTGCCCTTCCACGCTTGCAGATTACTGAATACACACATTGATCGACGAGGCCATGAATGAAAGGTGTCCTCTTTATGTAGGTGCTGGTCGTACGTTGGAAGGACTGGTGGCGCACAAACAGTCTCGCTGAGCGTGAACGGCTGTGTCTACAAAGGTATCGTTCAGCACGAGCTTCTTCACGCCCTCGGCTTCCACCATGAGCAAACTAGAAGTGATCGGGACAAGTACGTCAAGATCAACTTTGAAAACATCCGAGAAGGTGAGAAAAAAATCCACTTATTGTGGTAATATATGTGTGCATAGAAATATAGTAAGACATAAGTTTGGCTTCAAAATTATATTCTTTAGCAAACGGATAAAGAATATTAAACTCAGAAAAACATTTGTGTTTATTTCTCAAGAAAGTGTACTCTTTTCTTTCCCCTCCTTCCATATTTTTGGAGACCAGACTTGGAAAAAGTGGGGTTCCCATTGCACGCACAAACGGCAGTGCTGCGCTATGAAACACATTATTATGACCGCCACTATAGCTAGCGTAGCTAGTAGCACCCCCGCACAACCCAATTTTTGGGTTGCGCAGGGATTGAATGGTCCCCGGGGACCAAACATAATTTTTCCATAGAAGTCTACAGGGTCTACATGCCCACCAAGTTTCATGTGCCCCGGGACTCGTTGAACAAAAATTCAGGAAGTAAATGACCCTATATGACTGCTACGCTAGCGGCGGTCATTAGTAGACTAACAATTCCACTTTCTTCTCACAGGTTTTTCCAACAACTTTGCCAAGCATAACACTAATAACCTGAACACAGCATATGACTATGGTTCCGTCATGCACTATGGCAGGTGAGCACAAAATACACGTGTTAAACTGCATAGAGTAGAAATGTTTACTCAAGTGATGCATCACTTGACAAGCACAAACATTATAATTATTATAGCAACATTTTGTACTAATGTTTACAATGTGAGGCTGTGTCACTCATCTGTCCATCATCATACAAAACCCGCCCAGATAAATTGATGGGTTCGAAGAGCTTTGCTTCGGGCAGATTTCCAGACTGAACTTCCTGACTTAAAATTATGTGGGGGCGTGACTAAGTTCGGCTGGCTCTCACGCTAACATACATGTACCTTAATGTAAATGCCTTCACTTTTTCATGGATTTCAGGAAAGCCTTTTCAAAAAATCGTAATGACACCATCACCCCGATTCCTAACCCCAATGTGAGGATCGGACAGCGGGGTGACCTGTCAGAGATCGACATTGTGAAGATCAACAGGCTGTATGAGTGTGAGGGTGAGTGGTGAAGACTGATGGCAGGTAACTGAGTCAAACCAAGAAATAGTCAACTCCAAAAATGTTGGAAGACATGCTTAAGTTGACAATGTAAAATCATATTTTGGAAATTGATTTTCATGCGTTTTCAGGGCCCTCAGATCCATGCTTTTGCAGTGAACAAAGGTAGCACGTTTGACTTCAGAGCCGATTTGTTGTTTTTGTGCATATTCTGACGTTCGAAAATTCAGAACTCCGGTTATCTCTGTCTACACGCGAATGCATAAACGGAGTATTCGCAAATCTTCACTTTGCCCGGAGTTTTTTAAAAAAAATGTGTTTATGATGCGTTTTCATGTGAATGACAGGTCCAAAGGTAGACAAATATCTTCGTTTTTAGCAGATACCCGGCTACGTGTGTATGGAGCCTCAATTGGCTGTAGGTACAATGGAATACCTGAACCTGTGTTCTAGAGTGGAGGGGGATTAGATAGCAATAAGCCCCGAGAGGGCGTGGTTTATACTGTATAATCGAACAGCTAGGGAGCGTTGTTAGGCACAACGGGAATCGGAGTGGCTAAAGCCTCGGGTGGCTTTTTGCTTTCTTAAAATGGTTACTACGTCGATCTAGCAAGATTTCATGAAACAAAGGCACAACAACGAAAGAGTAACAATGTATTCAAAGATAATTATTCCTACACCAAGAAATACAGTATATTCCCTCCATATGAATGGTTGCCATGCAACAACGAGACGCAGCCACTCTAACTTTTGTGCTAGTTTTGTGGTAGCGCATTACTATAGAACGAAATGCGGACAAGGTGTGAGGTTATCGTGAAATTTACAACGGCATTGATCGCGATTCAGCCAATCATAATCAAGGACCAGAACTATCCGTTTTAGAAATGCTGCTAATACTCAGGTTAATAGTATTAACAAAAACATTAATGGCACAGAAACCCCTAAAGTCATTCAATGGCACACAAAGAAGTCTGCAAAGATGATGAATCTCCAGAGTTGATTGTCTGGTCTCACTATGACAGAAACACAAGCAAGCTCTTTTCTCTCCACAGATGCTGAAACCAGAAATAATGAAACTCTTAAGGAGCTGATGAGACGCTTGGAGGTTACGGAGACCAAAGTGAAGAGTCTGGTCGGCCAACATAAAGGTAATGTGAACTGGAGATAGAAAACAATGCGCGATTCTGAACTATGGATGGATGCTTACTTTAAGCGTTAAGCACTGAAAAGCCTGTTAACTTCATTAAACTTCGTTTTTTTTAGCCCTAGAAAGACAACTGCACAATCTCAACCAGACACTGGAGACTAAAGGTGAGAAATGTCAGAAAATGACACTCTGCTGGTTGTTAACAATGCTGGATGCAGAGAGATTTAAATTGTTTTAACCCACGTGCTTTATAGAGTCAATATGTGATCAGTGGTCCCATTTATAGAACTAGTTTTAATTATAACATGTTCAATACTATGTCCTAAATTATTCTTCTTGTCCTATGCAGTGGCTTTCTCTGCTACACTACAGAGTAAGAAACCACGTAAACTCATTGGACCTTTCAAAGAGGATTTCCTACTAAAATATGAGAATGTGATCACAAATGTTGGGAGTGCCTATGATCCAAAAACAGGTAATCACATTATTTAAAAACTGATATACTACTTGTGATTAGAATGTTGAGGGAAGTCAACTTTATGTGCATCACAATTATTTTCAATCTAGTAAGTATTTTCAACTCGTAATCATTTTGGGATGGTTTTTCAATTAAGTAAAACTGTTTTGGTATTTTTAACAGGCATATTCAAAGCTCCTGTGAAAGGGGTCTACTTTTTCACCTTTGTTGTTTTCAACCCATGGCGGAAAAGTGCTTCTGGGGTAAAGTTGATGAAGAACGGGAAAATGGTTGTCTCGGCGACAGATAATGCACCTCGACGACAGGACACAGAAGACACCACAACTAACTCAGTCACTCTTCTGTTGGAACCAGCAGACCAGGTGTACATTGAGATGTGGCAAAGGAGAGTCATCTACACTGATGGAAACAGGCGCAATACTTTCAGTGGCCACCTTCTCTACACCATTTGAAAAAATATTTACAGTACTGTATGTAATTCTATATAAGGACTAAAACTGCTGGAGTGAAATAAAATATCAATCTTCAATCTGTCTGACTGAAATTTACTGTGCAAATGTGTGAAATATGCTCCTGGAATGACAACAACTCTCAGGCGTGTTTCATGGTGACAATAAAACAGAAGAGTTAAATCTAATACTTTTAAGCTGTTGATTACAGGGTGGCATACAATTTATGAGTTTAGAATTGTACGGTTCTATATCTCCGTTTAGGGTAGTTCTGACATATTGAGCATCAAAGTTTTTACATAGCTAGCAAAACTGTTATGTAGTACCTTTTTTTTTACAAAAATAACACCACACAGACATTAATAAACCCCTAATGGATCAGATGATGTCAAAAACTCAATTTCGACCAAAAGTGGAGACAGAACCTTATCATTCTTAGCTCACGAATTGTCATTAACAGAAAAAATTGGGGTTGCACCCCATGTTCTCCTTCCAGAGGGGTAGTCAAGTTTACCATTCTGATTCGCTCAGTTGAAATTTTTCTCAGTTATTTCCATCATCAGACTGAGGAAGTGGTAAAAACATGCTGTCCATCCAAGAGGGTAAGTTTGCAGAGAGGACGGCTTGACGCCGAAACGCGTTTGTTTTTAGTCATGGTGCTACAATAAAGAATAAAAAGATAACAAACTAGTGAGTGCGGTTCTTTTGCATATCATCCAAGAGGGTAATACATGTTTTTTTTTACAGGAAAATCACCATATAGACTTATTTCAAAAGGGTATAGCTTCTGAATAAGACAACTGACCATCTCAAAACATCATCAGTATATACAGTAATATGTACAGTTGAGGCCAAAATGACTAACCTCCCTGAAATTTTGGAACATTACTCTAAATTCTCCCTAAAATTTCCATCACTATGGTTTTGTTTTGCTTTTAAACACACACCCAGCCTGTCACCTTTCAAGCCGCACCTTTGCCATCAATTAGTGCCAGACAACACCTGAACGTCCTATCGGCATTGATTGTTTACAGTACCTAAGGACTCCAAGGAACAGGCCTACAGCCACTTGAACACCTGTCTGAGAGGGGACCGCCTTTACAGGCATGCTGAAGATGAAAGAAATCAGTTTGGCCCTCAGAAAGAAAATCATTGAGGTCTATTATGGGGGAAGGCTATGCTGTAATTTCAGGATGATTCACAGTCTCTAGAACAGCTGTGCGAGGCATCATTACAAAGAACAAAAAGTTCCAAGTTTATGCATAGCAAACCTGGGCATGGATTAAAATGCTACATATCTCAATCTCTAGAGAAAAAAAATCATCAGAGATGTTAGCAAGAATCCCCACACCTCTGCCAAAATGATAGTTGAGACCTCTGGGGTTGAAGTCTGGAGGAAGACAGTAGCGAGGGCTTTTTATCATGGAGGCTTCTAAAGTCATCGGCTGAGAGAAAAAAAACATAACTCCAAAAGCGATACTTCAAAGTCAGACTGAACTTTGCCCATGCACATTTAAAAGTAAAAAAAATAGTTTTGGAAAACTGTCTTTGGTCTGATGAGATCAAACTGGAGCTGTTTGGGCACATGGATGTTGCCTATGTTCGGCAAAAAAAAGGGAAGGCCTACTGTATAATCATAAAAGTGCAGTTCCCACAGAGAAGCATGGTGGTGGGAGCATCATGTTATGGGTCTGTTTTGCGGTCTCAGACACAGTTTGTTTGGGTGCATGTGATCATGAAAAAGAAAGATTATGTTGACATTTTGAGGGATAACATCAGGACGTCTGCTCTTGGTCTAGGCATAGGGTGCTGCTGGGTCTTTCAGCATGATAATGACCCAAAGCATATGTGAAAAGTGGTCCAAAACGTCAGGGTCCTGGATTGGCCTACACAGAGACCAGACCTCAATTCATTGAGAATCTGTGGCACGTGCTTAAAACAAGAATCCATGCAAGAATACCATGCAGTTTGGAGAGCTGGAGCTAAAAAGTGTCTAAAGAGATGCCAACCTAGTAAAATACTATTCGAAGAAGTTGTTGTCAGTTGAAGCAAATAAATGTAACCATGTTTATGCCCCATTGATGAGGGCTCTACGCAAGCCTAATATCAAAATACAATACATTCACCATCAACTTTTAAGTATCACTCAAAGAACCACTTCTGTATTAGTAGCACTTACTTCTGCACTGACCACTAACACTTCCCAAGTACTGAGGACATTTGCTTGCTAATGTGTGTTGAGAGGGAGCTTCACAAACAAAGCCAAGGTGTTACTGAAAAAACTTTAAGGGACACTCCTTTGGCAAAGACACCATTTGCTCTGGTCTTAGTGTCTTTGTGCAAAACAAGAAAACAAAAAATCATCTACTGGTCTACAAGTAATTGAGAATATCAGGCTCCTATTACTTAAAGGCCTAAATAACACCAGGCGTCTATTTCAAAATGTACAATCTGATGTTGATAGCTGTGTAAAGTCCTTTGTTCCCACCTTCTGTAGGTCTCGCTTCCTTTGGTCTCAGTCATAATGTCCTTGTCTAAACCTGGGCACAGGTAATCGGCATAATCAGGTAATCCCCCCAATTCAAACGCATAGGTACGTGATGTTGGCGTTAACCTAAGCCCACCAGTGGTCACTCCTTGAGGAGGCCGCTATATAAGCTCTTACTTGGCAGTGATCCAGGCACATCATCTGGGTCATCTGCAGTTGCATCTCCAGACAGCACCAAGAGCAGAATGTACAGGAAACTGGCCTCCATTTTGGTTCTGCTGCTGGGCCTCTCGCAGGTCCTGGCTCAAGAGGTAAGACCTGGAGAAACTGGTTTTATTTTAATTATTGATTTTTGTTCAATCCATTGAAATTTTGACCTGATCAATTCTTACACAACCTGTACAGACACAGCGCTTGTTTTTACATTATACTGCCTTGTATTCACAGATCAGAGCTTACTTGCATAATCTAACTAGTTGATTAATTTGTAATTCTCACATCTCACATGTTCACACCATACGTTCCATTTTAAATTGAACTTAAATCAACAAATTGTAAGAAGCATGCTGACTGGCCATTAACATGATACCCCTGAAATCACTCTATATTTGTTCTCCTCACCCGCAGGACCAGTCAGAGGGTAAGTTTGTCCTCGGGATCTCTTTAATGAACTTGCACACTACTGGCAATACTGGCTTGGTTGCTGATTGGCCAAAAGAGGATAACACTGTGTTTTTGGTGTTCCACCTGTAGAACTGAATGCATTCGTTGACATCTCCACAAGAATCCTGGATGCAAACAGAGGTAGGCCATGGCGTTTACAACTGCTTCTCTTTGGAAATAATTGCACTTTAAAACGTAACCTGGAAATCTAGACTCAAATCTAGAAAGATTTAGGGTCTGGCTATGAGTAATGACAATGGCCGAACTCGAGGGAAGGCACCATGCATGCATTTGAAAATATCACTGCACGCAATTGGATAACACTACAAGCAATGTTTACTGACTGATTCCGGGCTTCAATGTAGCGCTGTCGTCGTCTGTTTAGCTGGCCTCTGACCCACCTACAGTACATCAGATTCACTAATGTGATTGGTGCAACTCGGCTCCAACAACATGGGGAAGAGAAAAGAAAACACTGATTTAAATCCAGATTTGTCTTGCCCCCTCAAAGGGATCTCTGGGTTACTAGTAGAGGGAGACATTGCCCTGGCAAGAGGAAGGAACGCCAGGAAGTGCTATTCTTTCTGGGACTGCAGGTGGAAGAAGTTACCATCAGGACATGTGGAAGTACCATATCAAATCAATGACTACTTCTGTGAGTAGTAAAAACAGAAATATAATAACCCCCCCCCCCCCCCCCCCCAAACAAACTGACATAAGTACATGTTTACAGGTATGATTTTACTATAATATTTACCATGTTGGTGTCTTATCTTTGCCACAGATGCCAATGAGAGAGCTATTATTGAGAAGGCCATGCAAGTATTCCATGAGAAGACTTGCATCCGATTTGTTCCTCACAACGATCAAGTAGATTACCTCAGCATTGAGTCCAAAACTGGGTGAGTAGCATAATATAATTGTAGCATTATATAATTATTTAGCATAAGAGATAAATATATATTTTCCCCATTTTTGAAGATTTTGCTTTTTAGATTTCTATAAATTATCATTTTTGCTGCACTTGGCGGCTCGGTAATCCAGCTACATCAACTCTTTTTCAAGGAAATGCTTGTATCAAAAGGTGCTAATTTTGCTAATCACAGAAATACATATTAAGTCAGTAGGTCTCTTGTATCAAACCTACAACTTTTTAAATACCTTACCACTGCTGTATAGAACTGGAAGCATGTGAAATGTGCCTAAAATTACTAGAATTGTTCTAATCCAATTCCAAACCTCAGCCCAGCCTATGCTTTAACACGTGTGTTATCACTATATGTGGACAAAAGCATGGGCACATTACGGCATTATACACATACACATACAGTACATCACTCTTAAAAAAAGGGTTCCTTAGGTGCTATATAGAACCATGCAGGCTTTAAACCATTTAGAACCTAGAACCATTCTAGAACCATTTAGGGGTGCCATATATGAAGCGTGCGATAGAACCATTTTTATTTCTATACAGCACTTCCCCCCCCCCCCCCCCCCCTAAGAGTGTACTGTATAATCGGTTGACAGTAGGTTAAACTTAGGTTAAAGGAACGCACCAACTGACAAGTTTGCACGCTTTCTGGTGTGGCGTCCCATCTGATCTCCACAGGTGCTGGTCCTCCATTGGGCGCAGTGGTGGCAAACAGAAGGTCTCCCTGAGCGTGAACGGCTGCATTTACCAGGGTATCATTCAGCACGAGCTTCTTCACGCCCTCGGCTTCCACCATGAGCACACCAGGAGCGATCGGGACGAGTACGTCAGGATCAACTGGGAGAATGTCCCAAAGGGTGGGAAAATATCCATTGGATTTGACTTTAAACACATTTGAAATCATTGGCTTAAATACGCTAGTTTCAAAAGTTCACAAAACCTTAGATCTATAGCCTTTCTTTTTAAAGCACCTTTCCTCATACTTCTGATTGTGGTATTTCAATTGCGATGGGAGTTTCAACTTTTTTGTTTGTTTTTAAACAAAACTTCAAATCGAGCAATCCCACTTTCTATTCACAGGTGCTTCCAGCAACTTTGCCAAAAAGAACACCAATAATCTGAACACAAAATACGACTACGGCTCAGTGATGCACTACGGAAGGTGAGGTGAAATAGAACTGTTAAAGAGGAACGATGCAGGTTTGGTGATTTCTTCACCGTTTTCTCGCTTTACACTTGCAGGTTTCTCTGCAGAGCTTCTCCTACAGCTTTAGTGTGTACTTTTTTTTTATACCACGCTCCTCAATTGGTCAGTCAGCTTCTTCATGAGCATGATCACGAGACTTTCCGTTTGTTAGTGCACCGGCCCGCCGGCCCACAGACCAAGCCTAGCACAGTAGCACAGCAGAAAGAGCACAGCAACACCCAGCCTGTGCTTGGCTTTGATGTCTGCACTTCAAGTCTATTTCTGTAGTTGTTAGCTAGTTGGCTCAACAGTTTTTCACACAAACTTGATAATACCTCTGAGTGAGCCACTGCTGACACAGATTATTTTGAGCATGTGTGTGTGTGTGTGTGTGATACAGAACTGCCTATACGACATCCTATGGTAAGGATACCATCACCCCGATTCCTGATCCCAATGCTAAGATCGGACAGAGGACTGACATGTCAGACACAGACATTGTGAAGGTCAACAGACTCTATAAGTGTGGTGAGTGATCTAAACCAATAGCATATATTTATCTTACATATATTTGGCTGTGTTTGAGTTTCTTTATTACAATGATACTGGGAGATACTGTATTTACTGGGATGATTTCCTTATAGATGTACAGTAAACTGATGAGTGAAAAGACTGAGGACTGATCCTACAGAAGGGCGACTATTATGTTATCACGGCTGCCCTCGTCACTGAGAGAATCTGCAACTATTGGGGAGGAAAAATAAAGAAATGTAACTACCTGAACCTTTTGAAACGTGGTAATTGTGTTCACTGTTTTCCTATAGACAGACCTAGACTGGTTAGCGCGCACAATTAAAATAGAATGTGTCTGGAAATGGTTAATTGATGACCTCTAGCAGGGGTTAAACTTAATTGGTGCATTCAACTCTTACTAAATCATTTCAATACTACAGCAATCTTGTAAACAAAGGGGTTAAATGCTGTTCTTTACCGGATGAGCCAATGCATTTGTGTGCCCAGGTTTTAGGGACATTGGAAATGAGCTTCAATGAGCCTCTTAGTCAGACGAACCCGCAGAGCAAACCCCAAATTTAGCAAAGGTTCATATGGGCATTCCCAGACTAAGACAGACCTTTTAAACGCAAAAACCTTAAATTTATGGTAATGATTTTCAGTTTACCACCTCTATATGAACTCTTTCTACACCTACACAGTTTTGGAAGTTCAGTTTATCCACTAGAGGGCGCTGAAGACCACAAAACCACATAATAAAACAAACCACATCAGAGTCGGAAATGCACATTACAAACCCTGCAAATGTTTATTTTTTTTTTTCCTTAAAATCCAGAGCTGCAAGGCAGGTAGATGTCGTCAGTTTTGGTTTTCCGGTACTTTCTTTTAAGACAACGGAGACATTACGTCTGCAACAACAGACACGAGATTCTCTGATCACTGGCAGGGAAGCTCCAGTAACGCCGCCACTCAGGCAAAAACAAACAAAACAACAAAACAAAAAGTCAAAAGCCGAGAGAAAGAACAGAAAAAAAATATAGAGAGAAGAGATGACAGACAAAACTCCCCACGCAGTTTGCAATTGTGAAAGGAAAAAGCACTTGTTCCGCTAAATGAAAGAAAGAAAGAAAAATGGAACATGCGAGAAACTCAACTCGTCACAACAACTTCAGGTGCAGAGAGTGTTTCGGTTCAGGTGTGTGTTGTGTGCACAGATACGTGCACGGGGGAGGGTGTATGTGTAAGCATAGGTGTGTGTGTGTGTGTGTGTGTGTGTGTGTGTGTGTGTGTGTGTGTGTGTGTGTGTGTGTGTGTGTGTGTGTGTGTGTGTGTGTGTGTGTGAGTGAGTGAGTGAGTGAGTGAGTGAGTGTGTGAGTGAGTGTGTGTGTGTGTGTGTGTGTGTGTGTGTGTGATTGTGTGTGTAGGGGGAAAACCTTTTGCACATGTGACAAAGGTGCCACAGTTGGCAAGCCTTACGAAACGTCAAACGGTACCTTTTCATCAGAAACACGTTCCAGAAAACAGCCTGCAGCACATAGGGGAAGAGAGGAGGAGATAGCAGGGTTGGCAAAAAAAAAAATAGCAAAAAAAAAAAAAACAAGACTGGCAAAGATGAGACAGCCAGAGTGTCGGAGAGTCTGAGAGTGGCGGTAAAGGGATTTTGAGAGGGCAAATGACAGGAGAAGGATGGAGAAAGTCCAGGGAAGGAAAGACGAGAGCGCAAGGGAGGGAGGGAGGGAGGGAGGTTTTAGGTCTGAAATGGACAAGTGGACAGTGCATCTGGTGGAGTTGAATAAACCGTAAGTGAGGCTTGTGCTCTCAGCCACTAACTCGTATCATACGAGATTCCTTAGTCGATTCCTGTGAGATAAGCAAGTATGGATATATACGTACACTGTGATGGGTGCACAAACGCACACATTCGCATATGCGTTACATGCACAATGTTGTCCAGGGCCACTCTCCGGCCATGTTCTTCACCTGAGAAGCAGAACTATAGAGAGGGGGAAACCAAAAACAACCCCCCCCCCCCTCAAAAAAAAAGCACAGCGGTAAGCCTTGTCCTTGAAAATGAGGTGGTGAAGGTCCCAAGAGCATTTCTGTTGTTAGTCCAAGCCAACGAACGGACAATCGAACAAAAAGTGAAACAAAAAAAATTTAGCTTGCTGACAGTAGGGAACAGATGAGGGTTTGACAAAAAAAAATAAAAAATAATAAAAAAATATCATCAATAGTCTTTCGTCCATCCCCTCCTCCATCTTACCCTACTTTCCTCTCCTCTCCTCTCCTCTCCTCTTCTCCCCATGTCCTTCGTGAGCGGCAGGAAGTAACGGTGTGTAAGGGGTCTGTCTCTCTGTGTGTGTGTGTGTGTGTGTGTGTGTGTGTGTAGGGTGTGTGTGTAGGGTGTGTGTGTGTGTGTGTGTGTGTGTGTGTGTGTGTGATAGGTCCTCCCCCGTCCATAGCATCCTCCCGTTGCTCGTTAGCTGGGTTCCGACGGCTTGTTCAACTCCACCTTCACTCCCTTTTCTCCTGCACCTGGAGCGAGGGAGAGGAGGATGGAGAGAGAGAGAGAAAGAGAAAGGAAGAAAGAAAGAAAGAAAGAAAGAAAAAGAATGCGAGAAAGAGAGAGAGAGAGAAAAAAAGAAAGAGTAAGGACGTGAATACAGCTACACTTTTGCCATAGCAAACAGAGGTGACCTCAATGGCAACAATCAAGATGGCGTGAACCCCTGCAGAGAAACATAGCAAGAGTCTGCTGATGACCGAACGTGGGCGCCACTAAGTCAGTCATAGCTGAGGCAGGTGTTGGGGCTGCTTGACTGCTCCCAGCCAGATAAGGTGGACTGATAGACTTGTGCTAGCAATTCATGACCTAATCATAACTCCATTAGCTTGTTTTCTCAGGGTGTGTTGCGGCGGCACAGTAATGCTCAAGCAATACAGCGGACATTGATATGCAGGGCTGAGGTTGTTTGTTCAACAATCATCCTTTCTGATGCTCAGTATGAGAATGCGCCTGAAGATTGATTTAGAATAGATCACATGATGAGTTCCACCCAAGTTCACACTAGAGGTCACTTTAGTTTAGACCAATGGCACGCACCAGTAAGTCCTTTATAACAAATCGTCTTCATGAGGCCATACTGGCCAGAGATCACACACACACACACACACACACACACACACACACACACACACACACCAGGGTTTCCCGCAGCGCTTTCCTGCTAAGGCGGCCGCCTTAACAACACAGGGCTGCCGCCTTAACTAGCGTCTTCAATAAATAAATAAATAAATAAATATATTATGTATAGTGATATTCGCCGTATTACTTTGTCATGTTTTCTCCCTGTCATTCCAAACCGTATAGCCGCTATAGTCTCCCTTCTCTGTAGAACGCATACAAAAGGAAACTTTTTCCAATCGAGTTGGCCTATGCGCACAGGCGACGCGCTCATTCAGCATGAGTATTTGATATCAGGTGCCACTGCCACGCATATCTCAGAGTGACTGCGAACACAAATAGCCTAAACCTAGCTAGATTTGACGACTCTCACAGGAATGGTTCTCCGTTGAATCTACCAAATGTGTGGGATGAGCGGCATAACGCTTTTGAGCGCTTTATCTTTTTTTTTTGTATCACTCGTCTACTATGAATGCATACAGTAGCCCACTGCATCTTGTAATTTGTTGTGACAAACACTCGTGCCATCTAGCCTACAGCTAACAACAACTTGTGACGGCTATTCATTCACGTGTTGTAAAATACTGAAATTGTCTGAGGTTTACACAGGCTAGTTTAAACTTTAAACTGTAGCCTCTTGTCTCCCATGCCAGTTTCATTCATCCCGACCGGGCGGGACGCACGTTTCCGTTTTGTAGAAATAATTCCTGAATGTTTTTGTTCAGAGCTGAACATGCAACTGTATTTGACAGATGACAGATTTGGTTGCTAGTGACAAAATATTAGCGTTCAATGCGGTACGATCTCGCTAATTATGTTTTAAAAAGCATTAAAAACGTTCCGGCTCTCTTAGGCTATATGAGCAACAGGCACGCACAATACAGCTTAAATCAAAGAATTGCAGCTGTAGGCTACTAAATCACAATTCACTAACTTTACCATACAGTCGCAATGTTACATTTTCATACAGTTTCATCTTTATTTCATGGTATATTCTAAAATATCCACCATTACAAATATTCTTGGTTTTAATAGAATATTATAATATTGACTGGCTTTAAAATATATCCTATGGTGCCATGCTGAGCAGTGCAAAGGTTTTGAAAGATACAAAAGGCCCTGTATTGGAGTTGTAAACTTACACTTTTAAGGTATAATATTGTCTAAATTGTGTTAATGATGTTTAATTGGTTGCTAATACAATTAAATCTGATACAATGAA
Organism: Sardina pilchardus; assembly: GCF_963854185.1. Taxonomy (NCBI): domain Eukaryota; kingdom Metazoa; phylum Chordata; class Actinopteri; order Clupeiformes; family Clupeidae; genus Sardina; species Sardina pilchardus. Next base: position 38,270,904 of record NC_084994.1, read on the forward strand.
TGTGAAATGCTGTCATTAGTGTCAAAATTCAACATTTTCAACATTAATGAAATGCTGACAGGCTACTAAATTTTTACTTCAGCTGACCTCCTTGTCTTAAAGTAAATCAGAAAAGAAGTTATTTAGACAAGTGTGTGCTAGACTGCTCCTGTAGCCAACAATCCCCTCTCTACCCTTTGGGAATTGAACTGTTATATGATCCTTGGTGATGTAAATTATGAAAACCCCTTTCTTTGGTTGGTCTTGATGCGGCCTTGACTCCTTTAAGACTCGGTCTCGACTCAGACTTGCTTCCTAAAAGACTCGGTCGTTGTGACTCGGTCTCGGCTACCCCCCCCCCCCCCCCCCCCCCCCCCCCATCGTAGGGCAGTGGCGGCGATGCGGCGGGGACGCTACGGCGACGCCCCCTTCCCCTGGACAGACACCACCTTAACTAACACATTTTCTGGGGGAAACCCTGCACACACACACACACACACACACACACACACACACACACACACACACACACACACACACACACACACACACACACACACACACACACACACACACGAGGTTTGAATGAGGCCTTACCTGTAAGGTATTTCTCTTTAGCTCGAGCCCGTTCGTCGGCATCAAAATACCAAACCGTGATGGCATACCTGCACAGACAAGGTACCGTTGTAGACATTCTCATCATGGTGGTACCAATCACAAAAACAATCCAGATGACCGCAGTGGCCTATGTGTCGTAAAGCGATCGGTCAGACAGCTATTAGAACAGACCTGGTGGCGTAGGCGGGCTGGACTTCATGGGGGTTCCGTCGGTCGGACCAGAAAAACAGGAGCCTGTCGAATTTGGGCTCGATGTCCGCAAACTGTGCTTTACCTTCTGGAAAGATCCGCAGTAGGCCTCCGTGGTCCTGCAAAGCAAGCCACGGTGAGTTAGGGACATATCTTTTGGCACTATGAGGGAAAACAGGGTGCTAGAGTGCCACTGGCACTGACATGTGTTTCTACCGTTGTCAAATTTTGTGAGGAGCAGCCACGTTGGTAATCCAGACTCGAGTTTTTTGATAAGTTACACTTGAGCCTTTGCAGTGGTTTGGAATGTTTTTTTTTTAATTTGTCTTTTAGTTCATCGAAATGTATAGGAAACACAAGATCTCTTGGTTGTCGAATTTTGCATTCTCGGTTTTACACGTACCGAGTAAACACATGGATATCACCATTTAATAGCGTGCAAAATGCAAAAACATGCATTAACATGCCTTGAATCAATGTGTCAATGCGACAATGTGACAATGTGTGTCAATGAAACAGCACAATAGATAGATAGATAGATAGATAGATACTTTATTGATCCCCAAGGGGAAATTCAATCAGTGAGAAAGAGGCCAACAGTGTAGCGTGGGTTTACGCTAATAAGTCATATCTATACTCCATGGTCAGAGAGAGAGAGAGAAAGAAGGAACAAAAGGAGAGAGAGAATCACATTTTTACATATATATAAACAAAATTAAACAAAGTCTCTATTTTTTTTATTTGCTGATGACCTGGTTCTACTGTCTGCTGCTGAAGAAGGTCTACAACTGCAGCTAGACATACAGTAGTAGAAAAGATAAACCTAGATGCAAAACAAATATAAGGATCTTCCAAAAACGCCCCAAATGCCAAGAAAACAAACACCATTTTAAAATAAACAAATTGTACCACTCCGACACCCTGAGTTATACCTCAGGGAGTTTTAACATGGCAGTGCAAGTGCATGCATGAAGCAAAACGCTCTAAGAGTCCTAAATGCAATCCAAATTCCGATTAAAATCTGGATTAAAAAGATATCTCAAAGTGTCATCAGGCCCATTGTGCTGAACGGCAGTAAAGCATGGGGTCCACTCAGTCATCATAGCTACAGTATACTCATTGGGACAAACACACAATAGAATTGATGTACAGAGGAAAACACCAACAAATGCATGTAGAGCAAGATTAGACTGATTATTAACATCAACAAAAGACCACTAAATTTTTTAATTTTAAAGCCCTCCAAACCCAAAAACCGAGCCCAGAAAAAAGTACCCTACATCAGTTGTTGCACTAGAGTCTAATGGCACCACCCCAAAATAACTCTGACCGGTCTCACAATAACACGGTTTTCCAAATAACAATCAGAATAAACCATATTATGAATATGAAGCAATGTAAAGAAGCCTATTTAGAACATTTGAACGAAGAAACTAAAAGTCAAAGTAGATTAGAATGTTATCTGGCCCTAAACCAAGAATTTAAAATCGGCAGATTATCTCTCTAGAGAGAGCAAGCGACAGCAAGAGCAAGACCAAGAGAGAGAGAGAGAGAGAAAGAGAGAGAGAGAGAGAGAGAGAGAGAGAGTGTGACATAGACAGTAACAGAGAGAGCAAGGCATCTCACTAACATACTTTCACACACTTAACTGACATACTCTCAAACGTGCAAACAAAGAGGAATGCCAAGGAGGGGGGGGGGGGGGGGGGGCGGTGCTAGCAACAGAATGCCTTTTCCTGCCCAAAGGCAAAAACAGGCCCCTAAAAATAACGAAGCGACACCGCATGATGGACACACATTTACATAATCGGAGCGAGGCCGGCGAGGCTTGCGTGAGACTCCCGTGGCACACATATGCCCAGGGGAAGATGCAGTAACAGCAGCGAGCGACTGATCCAGCACACGCACACAAACAAAGATCGCCGCCGCCGCCGCCGCCACTACCAGCAAAAGGTCCAGCAGCGCACTTCTACAATGTACAATGCTGGCATCTAAATTAGCAGAGGAAGGTCCGAGAGAATAAGGGGATGTGTGGCTTTTAGTGAGTGTGTGTGTGTGTGTGCGTGCGTGCGTGTGTGTGTGTGATAGTTCTCCCCGTCCATCGCACCCTTCCCTTGCTTGCTAGCTGGGTTGATGGCTTGTTCAACTCCACCTTCCGCCTCTTTCTCTCTCTGTGTGTGTGCTTGTGTGTTTGTTTGTGTGTGTGTGTGTGTGTGTGTGTATGTGTGTGTGCGCGTGTGTGTGTGCCTGCGTGCGTGTGTGTGTGCCTGCGTGCGTGTGTGTGTGTGTGTGTGTGTGCGCAAGTGTACGTGTGCATGAGAACATCACTCAGGGAGTCCCATTTATCACAGTATCACTACAAGCACAGAATGTCAGCTCAAGTTCATGAGAAATCACACACACCCACACACGTACACACAGAGACACGTGTGCACGCACACGCACACACACACACACACACAGAAATCTATTTAACCTCCATTAGTCTACTACATTACATGATTACTTTGATAAACCTCAGCCAGTAAAAGTGAATGATTCTATTGACCTGTAACAGGAATTTGTCTCAGGTACCTTTCATGCAAATACCACAGGGGGGTATGTCAAGGTCATGGGTTCAATTTGCTAAAAGCACTTCCTGGTAAAATGGATACCACTGGATAAAAAAAAAAAAAACTTATAGAATGTCTAAATATAACAAACAGCACAAACATGAAAAGGGATACCACTTCAATAAAGAGGATATCTGGACCAAAAGAGCAGGGACTGAATCTTACTTAGTGAATCTCCAATTGTGTAGGCAGCATTGTGCATTATGTCTTGCAGGCTTGTAAGACCTTGTATGTACTTTGTACTTGCTATGTACCATTGGTCCTTTTTAACTGCCATCAGTTAGGCTGGGTGAACCCTGCCTGAACTTCCGGCGGGGTATTTGAATTTCGCCCGGCAGCTCAGGCTGGAAACCAGCAGATCTATCTCCTCTGTTTACTGCCAGAACCTTTAGCTCCAATCAAAAACCGCCATACTCCAGTCCTGGCACGCAATTGGCCGGTGACGTGACGAAACTTAAGCGACGCGAAGTACAGTAGAAACAAAGCACAGCCTTAAAAGATTGAGCTTAGTACATATGGTGAAAACCATCAGTGGCAAAACACGTTGTGTTAAACTTCAAAAATTGGTTAATATGATACGCGATAATCAATGTTTTTGTTTAAGAGTTGACTTCAAGAGTTTCCACGGTGCAAAATCTCACGCTGACCCATGATGACGCAGTTATGTCATTCTGGACAAAACAAAGGCATTTTATAAACACAGCCCAGCTTGTTTGGTGCAAATGTTTACCACTTCAAATGCATGAGCGGCTGTCTAGACAAAGTCAGTTTAAAACTCCTGTTCTATAAGGAAGATAATCATCTGGGGGGGGTAATCCAGTAATGTTGATTAATCTTGAGTGGCATGCGGAGGGCTTCAATGGGGAGCATAGTCATACGTGAAAAAAAAAACACACTTTCCCAGGATTGGCAGTCTGCCCTGGAATGTCATTGAGAACATGCCACTGCAGCTTTGGACCAATCAGACACCTCCCTCTCTCAATCTCTCGGCCAGCTCTCTTTTTTCCCCCGAAAGTTAACGTTTAATTCATACCATTGTAATTTATTTATGCATGCACACTGGTGGTCCAGGGGGAACATTATTTCTACCTTGACTGTATGTAATAAATATTGAAATGGGAAACAGACATAAGGACTCTGACTGAGCACTGCCCAACACTGTCCTTCAAGAGCATGGAAGCTCTGTTGAGCTAAAAAAAAAAAAAAAACACCAGCCTTTGGTGGACCTAAAACTGAACTGCAGATTGAGAGATCTAAAGTAGGCTACCTGATGCAGGGTGTGTGTATTTGTGAAGCATTCGCCCAGCTACCACACACACACACACACACACACACACACGTCATCACAAAAGCTTTTGGGGCGAGACAGCATTTAGACATCCTGGTCAAAAACGAGCAATCTAGCTATTGAAATGAACCTTAAACAAACCACAGTATACCTGATACTGATAAAAGGTCTTGCTAGCATGCCAACTTTATATATTTATTTTGCTGCTGCTTATATTTTCTTGGCGTATTCCAAACTAGACGACACAACTGTAAAGGTTTTTTAGCCCAGACAGCTAGCTGGGGTGACCGGTGTGTTTCAAACCATGAACTAATGAGAACACAGTGGAGACAACAGTACCAACTACGCACTATGTTGCCTGTTGTGTCATCACTGTCTTTGTCTAGCTGCACTATATGTTATTTGAAAACACACACTGTAATTGCTGAAACAAATTCCTATATGTTTTTACATAAATGACAATAAAATATCTTGAACCTTGAACCTAGAACTTTTGCTTTTGTTGTAGATATTTAATGCAAAACTCTTCATCCAAGGGTCGGTGCAGTGATGCTTTAAAAATAATTATGGACTGTGTGGACACCTACAGTATGTGCTAACCTGGTGACAATGAACAAGACTTAAGACACTGACCGTGACCTCTTAGGGTGGATTTTGAAGATGACAACATAGCCTGAAATAGCTCACCTGTTAGCAGCTGGTCAACAGACTTGGGGGGGAAAACAGAGGAGCTAATACGCTAATAAACGCTTGTCAAACAGCACCGAGTTTGAGGTGGCTAATCTGTCTGAACGTGCAGCCATAAACAACGTCTTCTGAGACGCACAGTAAGGCTGCGCTGGACGGTTCAGAGCAGGCCTAGTGGGGAGAATAAAGCCTCCTCAGAGAAGCAAACGTGTCCAATCTCACAGTCCAGGTGAAGCCTCTATGCCCAAAAATGCATTTTAACAACCTTTATTATACGGCTCTCTGGAATGCAGAGGGAGCTCCCATTCACTTTGAATGGGCCTCCCCAACGTCCTGAGGTCAGGTTATTTCACTTGCCCACAACTAGGCAGACAATTCATGGGTTTCATCAGGTCCCTTTCCACAGGTGTATTAATCAAGCACCATGCAGTCTGCATTGATAATCAAGGTGCTTGATTGTATACACCTGTGGAAAGGGACCTGATGAAAGCCATGAATAGGAACAGTCATGCATTCTATTTGTACATCCTGATGGCTTGTAACAACCCGCAACTTGTGAAATGATACTTCTTTGTCGTAAGAACTACTTGATTTGTAGGGGACTGCTTCTCGTCAATCCCAATTACAATTTCAATTTCATTTTCGTTGTCAGACGAGTGTTTAGGGGATGCGTGATGTCTGTCACGTCGTTTTAGGCGTAAGTTCTTGTTTTCCGCTCATCTTAGTACTTGTCACAAGTGCACTTTGAACAACTGGATCACATAACCGGCATTTCTATTCATGCAGTTTCTCCGTTTTATGAGCGCTACATGTATGCAGGGGTGGACTGGCCATACACTTATTTATTTATTTTTTTTAATCTATATGTTATTGTTTCTGACCAGCCCATAAGCCAGACAGTTGATCAGTTGACGGCCCGATTGACATTGGGCTAGCCCAAGCACATCGTAGAGCACCACAGTTGTATACACATTCAAAAGACTGAAAATGTTTGCGTTATGCGAATAAGGTGGGCCGGTCTGGTCCAAAATGCCAGGGCATGTTTTGTCCCAGTCCGCCCCTGCATGTATGTGATTGTGGTAAACGGCGTCCCACACTGCGGGTTGTGTGGAACAGACACTCTCCTGCTTGCAGCTCCAGGTCCAAATAACAACTCCACCCTTTTGACATGTGGTCAGTGCAGAGGAGGTCAAGCGCAGACGCGCCATGGCAACAGAGCAGAGGTCACCGACGGGCAAGTGTGAGAGGTCGGAGGAGATGATTACCGTCCGTGTTCCTGTTTCTAATTCTGCGGTGGGGCGGTATGGGTGGGGAGGGGGAGGGGGAGGGGGGAGGAGGGGGCATAAATGGTTAGAGTTAGGGGAGGTAAGGGGATTAGCGCGCTGGTTGTTTACAGAGGGATATGTTTCACCCCCACCGACCACACCAATCCATCGTGGGTCTAATCAGCTTGAGAGGACGGGGGCTTGCAGCCCAGTGAGGCATTGAGATGAGGGGTTTACGCCATGTGGCTGTGTGTGTGTGTGTGTGTGTGTGTGTGTGTGTGTGTGGCTGTGTGTGTGTGTGTGTGTGTGTGTGTGTGTGTGTGTGGGTGGGGGGGGGGGGGGCAACAAGTTAAGCTAAGAGAACGTCTCGCAAAGGTTTTATTTAGATAAAGGATATGTGACTATAGTTCACTGTTTGGTTAACGCTAATGAAATAGCCTTGACCTGGAACTATACTGGTAGCTCACCTCCCATGTCTGTCAGCGGGAAAATACTTCTGCAATCATGCATGTCATGAGAAGTTAACAGGTGCAGAAAGTGTGTATGTAGCCAGATCTGCTTTTAATGTCAATATGTTAAAGTCCTTCGCCCCCTCCTTTCGACAGAAATAGAGAAACACGTGAGAGTGACTGTGACAAATGATTTTTGTCACGCATATTACACATGTCCACAAGCCTATTTCTGTTAACAGTTCAAATAGAGAGAAGCAGATCGACAACACACAGATGATGGGGAGCCTTTCCTAAAGAAAACAGCACAGGGAGGGCATGTATTTTTAAGCACACAGTCTCCAAGGAAACTGAACCCATTATGACCTCGAGTGGTTCCGTGCTGCGACACACAGCCAAGGGAGAAATGCAAGGCTGCCGAAACCTCGTTAGCCCTCGCTCACCTTAGCGTCCCAGTCCTTGTTCAGGTAATAAATACAGGTGACGCAGCGACCGTCGCCATTCGGGTTGTCCACGTGCCGCACGTACCCAGTCCCGTTGCCTGGGTAACAGGCCACCATCGCCTGAAATGAGGAAAGAGGAGAAAGAAAAAAGACAGGGGGGGGGGGGGGGGGGGTTTAGAAACAAGTCCAAAAGGAGACTGTTACAAAATTCAGCCCGTCGCTGACTAACTCAGAATGAGTCAGCACATCTAGAGCCTCAGACAACACATACAATCTCACACAGCACAACCACACAATCTCTGCTGTTCAGTACTGGATGCACCGTGAGTTAACATGGACATGTTTAGCTCATAATCAAAATACCAAATACCAGTAGGCTAGGTGGTATAAGCATTATTTTTACTGAGCAACTTTTCATTACGATTTGTGCCTAGCCTAATGCAGCTGTCCCAGGTCAGTGCGCATAAAGCAATCTATTGCCTGCTTGAGGTCTGGTAATCGCACTTTAAGTTACTCTCTGTTAGGCTGGGAGGGCTTACCAATGCCGCATTTGTGACGAGTCATGTTGGTCGTGCCTGTTTTGTGGCGCTCATACTATAAAATGGTTTCGCTGTTAACAGTGAACATCTAATAACCAACGCTACTGTCACCTCCTTTAAGGACCTCGCCAAATACTTCCCTCATTCGCTTTTTCCGGGAGTAGAATATCATTTTAAATTCTTGCATCTCCAGCTCCTCTACTGTCTCCATGTTCAATAGATCTTCTATCATCACACACAGGTAACCTATGTGGTAAGTTCGTGCTGCATCCATTGAAGTCTTTTAGGCAATGATATCTTCGAACAGCAATGGGCTAGGCCTACTTATACGAGAAGCTCTTGGTGCACTCTCTGTTTTCCAGTGGAGAGTTAACTGTTGTGTAACAGCGTTTTCTTTACATCTTCACTCCGACACTGAATATCTTGTTTGCCCATTAATAAAAGTTTTTAAAACACACACATAAATCCTTCATCATAACCTGCTGATTCACTAGGTGCAACACCCAACCAGGTCCGTGTACTGTAGACACTAATGGCTGATTAACAATACTAATGACATTTACAATAGCGGCAGGTTCAAAACACACCTGGCTCCACTGGAAAACAAAGGAGAGCATTAGAGCCTTTCGTGCAAGTCGCCCATTATGAGGTAAATATTGATGTTAGCCTTCTTGCGATATTTAAAGTATGTTTTAAAAAAATAAATTATATTTAATTCATTGTAACTGACCGGCCACGCAGAGACCTGAATATCATTAACATGTTTTGTACAACTTGTAACCGTGGGTGACCGCTCAATTTCGGGAAACCCGCACAACACTGGTGTGTGTGTGTGTGTGTGTGTGTGTGTGTGTGTGTGTGTGTGTGTGTGTGTGTGTGTGTGTGTGTGTGTGTGAGAGTGTGTGTGTGTGTGTGTGTGTGTGTGTGTGTGTGTGTGTGTGTGTGTGTGTGAGAGTGTGTGTGTGTGTGTGTGTGTGTGTGTGTGTGTGTGTGTGTGTGTGTGTGTGTGTGTCGGAAGAACCACAGGACTCCAGGGCTACAGGAACTGGACAGAGCTGTGTGAGCAGAGTGCCGGCCTAATTGGGGCGACTGTGTTGCTTTTGCTTTGTAATGTGTCCGGGTAGCGAGTGTTAGGAAACAATAGGCCTGTGCTGCTAGTTTACACAGTACTCTTCCTCTTACACACACACACAGTTACTGACAACACTACACACGCACGCACACACACTCAGTGTCGCAGACAAAACCACACACACGCACGCACGCACACACTCAGTGTCACTAACAAAAGCAGACACACAAACACACTCGCTGACAATAACAAACACACCCTCTCATCCTCTTGATTACACAACTCAACAGTGCTGACGAGAAGAGCACAAGCAAAAGTGCACGCCGTCGTTTGCACATCATCTGAATTACGCCGTCCATCTGAGTTACGCCGCCAATCTGAATTACACACCAGTCTGAATTACACCACCAATCTTGAATTACGCCGTCAATCTGACCGATTAGCTGCAGGCTAGTGTGTGAGGGGGTCACACACGCACGCACGCACGCACGCGTACACACACACACACAGGGTTCAACATAAGCAATGGCCCATACATAAAATGCAAATAATGGTGAGTTTCCTAACACCACGACAAAGGCAAAACACACTCACTTCACCAACACAAATATACTCTCTTTTCTCCATCACACAAACAAAACTGCCAAAAACAAATATTCAAACACAAACAAACATACATAAACACACACACACACATTCTCTCTTTTTCTCAAGACAAACACACGCGCACACACACACACACACACGCTCACACCCGCATACTCTTTCTCTCTTTTTCTCAAGACAAACACAAGCACACACACGCACATGCGCATGCATACACGCACACACACACACGGAAACACACTTCTTCCTTCTCTTATTATTTTTGACCTCCGAGATTCAACAATGCTGTTACTCAACAACTCTCGGGGGGAGGATCGACGGGGAATAAATAGAAAGCTATTTTATAGTAGCGGCCATTTTCTTTCTTGGCATTATGGCACGCAAACATCCTCTTACAGGCAAATACTAATCACCCGGCCAACCTGCGCGTTCAGGGGAGTCTGACCTCGCCGTGCCATCAACAACAATAGCAACCGTTTCCCATCATGCATCGTGTTTACAGGACGTGTGAATTCCTACACCAACAAAAACCCATCCTGAGACGACAGCATGTTTGTGTGTGCACACATACATATTTGTGTGTTTGTGTGTGTGTGTGTGTGTGTGTGTGTGTGTGGTCTATTTTTAACTGGGCAGTTCAGCTATTAAGTATCTGTTATGTTTTAAGTGTGAGGCTATTTTTATCTAGGAGGGGCTATTTATGAGGCCAGGGGAATTTCTTTGGGTGAGGTTTCAAAACTCCCAAAGGGTTAGAGAATGATATGAGATTTTTAGTGTGTGTACGTGTGTGCGTGTGCATGCGTGAGAGAGAGAGGGTGTGTTAGAGGGTGTGCTGAGTGTATGGTAGATGTGTGAGAGAGTTTGAGTGTGTGCACACTTGTGTACGTGCGAGATTGTGTGTGTGTGTGTGTCAATGACTGTATGTGTGTAAGATAGAAAATGCTTTTTTCATGGCTGATGCGTGAAAGAGAAGGGAGAGTTGCATTAACAATTTTCCATCTTGAGGGGCTTTGCCTCAGTCACAGTCACGCACACAAACACAAACACACACACACACACACACACACACACACACACACAAACGCACACACACGGTGTTAGCACCAGGATATTCTGCAAACACACACACAGTTCCACTCTCCTTCACACACATGCTCAGTTCGACTTTCTATAGCCGTTTACTGACTGCACAGATAGCCGGCGATGCACGGGCTTTTAGCCGGCTAGTCCCGATTGTACTCACTGATAGCCGGCTAATCGCCGAGGTGATTTACGCTGCCAATTGTCCTCCCCTGAGGGTACACATATTCCCGGGGCGACTGCAGTGAGCACGCGAGCCGGCTATGCGGCGGCTAGCTGAGACATGGGCGGAGCTGTCAACAACGAGAGTTGTGCACACACTGCTGAAAGACTTAAAATCAGCAAACAGCTGACTGACTGTATGCTGAGCACAGCTGTCAGATCATCATCATACTGTTCACATATTAACACTGGTCCTTGTGGTCCATCTAGCACACTGTTCTTTCAAATGTCAATTAAATCGCCAAACATCTCAGCATTTATTTATTAATTGCTAACATATTGGGAAAACATAGCCTATCCTGCTTTATCTACAGCCAGGATAAATTAGCTAGACCTTGGCTAGCTTGCTCAAATAACCATTGACAACGTATTTCGTTAAAGCATGTAGGCTAGGCCTATATCATACCCACCCTAAGGTTTAAGAAACATAACAACGTTGTCCAATTTTAGTTTAATGCATTTTTCTGAATTGGAGAGGTCTCCTTATGAGGGTAGGCTCTGCATTTTAAATGGCTAATCGCTAGTCGCGATTAGCATCGTTGGTTTAAACTTTGCAGAGCTGTTTTGTTGTTATCACAAAAATACTGATTGTAACTGCTGTTAGGAAGACAGTTTGGCAGACGTGAGGCAGTGAAAGGTATAATGCACAGTCCAAGCGGAATGAGTGGAGAGTTGATATTGTGATGAGGCAAGAATTACTCTGTTAGGAAATGTTTATTACCAGATGAATGTGAGGAATGACATTACATGGAAGTGGCCTGTTTAAGATCCCCGTGGCTATATCCCACAACATGGGTGGCATCCCGTAGCATAAACCCCTTATCCCACAACACATCAGCTGACTAGTCTAGTACACCTATATAATGCGTAACCGTCAACTATCTTATGACAACAGGCTGCTTAACCATCTTAGCCGTAGGCTACATTTCCCCCTTGCATGAACGTAACACAAGCATATCCGAGCCGCGCTACAATATTGTGTCACATCGAGCTAGCAAGTCTAGCTAGCCACAAACAACAGTGCATACCAGACTGTATAGAACAGGTGCATACTGCATAGGCTACTAATGACACTTTTTTACGGTCAGTGAATAGCACCGAGTGAAAATCAATGTTTGCTTTATATCTAGTGACAGTGGTGATGTCGTCAGTTTGGATAAGTAGAGTAAACTTAGTCAGAAGATCTAGAAATATCAAACAGAGGAGCAGAGAACTTGACAGAGAGCTGCACCGCTGTTTTGAGAATGACAGTAGTGTCACGAGACTTCGACGCCTATGTTGTGGTACGTCACTGTTCAACTTCACACCCAGTTCTTACATGTTTACGCCTACACCGAGGCGGCTTTGGAATATCGCGCCTCTTGTCCTCACTGACCTAGCCGGGGAATGGCCGGTTAAACCTAGCCGCGGATGAGGCGGCGTTCAGTCAGTTAACGGCTTATCACACACATAGTTCCACTCTCCTTCATGTCATTAATTTATTGCATGTACACACAGACAATACTCCTTATTGTTTTCTCCCCCCCCCACCTCAGACAGACAGACAGACAGACAGACAGACAGACAGACAGACAGACAGACAGACAGACAGACACACAGAGTTCAAATCAGGCAAAAGTATCAGTGGTGACTCAGCTAATACACACACACACGCTCTTGAGCGTGTGGGAAACAGCAGGACTCCTGCTCACTCAGCATACAGAGACTTGAGTCAGCAGCACTTTAAGGCTTTTAGCTTGGCACACACTACACACTTGCACTACACACACTCACACTACACAGGCACACACAGACACATGCATACACACACACACTCGCACACAGTAGTAGTCCTAAAGAGGTGACAGAAACGCTCCGAGCGTCTGTGTGCTGCTATTTAACACTTCTAATGCACCCTCCCACTCACTCAACCAAACACACATACTGTTTTTAATGGCTAGGCAGCCATCAACACACACAAAGCATGCACGCGTGCACTCACTCACACACACACACACTTGCTTTATCTTACTGGCTTAGCCTGAGCCAAAAGTTAAGAAAGACAAGCTTTAAAACTGCAACACACACACACACACACACACACACACACACACACACACACACACACACACACACACACACACACACACTATACAAAAAAAGAAACAGAAGGAAAACAAAGAAACTAAAAGGACAGAATCTTGGATTGGGAAAACATGCGGAAAGGTTCTGGAGGCCTACGGAATGCTGGCGGGTCGGAATTCTCAAAAAAAAAAAGACAAGAGGAGAGCGGGGAGTCTCCATCCTCTCGGCCGCACGCTATTATTGTTCTCTAACCTCTCTTTGCTGCTAAGGTCATCAAGACCAACGGACGGACGGAGGGACGGACGAACGGACATGCGGCGGCGGCTTTTTAAGCCACCTACGAAAATAATAACACCAACACTACACGGAGACACAGGACGAGAACAAATTAGCCACTGAGCGCTATGTTTATGCTATATGAGCCCCCTATGCAATTAGCATCCCTCCCCACCTCCTCCTCCTCTCCTTCACCAGAGCAGCCATTTCCTCAGGTGAGGGCGATGGGTCTTCATTTAAAAAGGCGCAGAGCCAGATTTTAATTTGTTCGGTTGTTGAATTCTTTTTTTTTTATATATATTTTTTTTTTTTCTTCTACTTTCCTGCCCTTTTCTTTACCTGGGTTTGTAGTCTGTAGTGGGGAAACCAGCCCGTGGGCTCGGGACAGAATCAATCATGAATCCAGCCAATGGGCATGCTGCTTCAAGGACCGCAATAGCCATTTTCTTTCTTGGCATTATGGCACGCAAACATCCTCTTACAGGCAAATACTAATCACCCGGCCAACCTGCGCGTTCAGGGGAGTCTGACCTCGCCGTGCCATCAACAACAATGGCAACCGTTTCCAGCTTTTCGTCTGAGGCAGTTTTTCCTCATGCAGTTGTTTGTCACAGATTTTCAGACATTTTTTTTTTTATTATTATTTTTTTATCTCACCTTGCAATTCCATAAACATGACAGACGTCAGATGAACTTGTCTCAGGCAAGCCTCTGACACCTGATTCTGACATCTGAGGATGTCCTAATATGTACATCGGGCTCAACGGCAAGCGAAGAGCCAGCTCGGTCAAGATGCTTGGCCAATCACTGGCCTGCCGTCAAGATGGCTGGCCAATCACTGGTCTGCAGTTTTTCAGCCCGCCCCCATCACACTCAGCTTCCCTGTGATGTTAACTAGCTGAAGGTAATCACATGAGGCTACTAAAAGAGGGAACACATTAAAAGGTAGGCCAATAAATCAACAAATCAAATGTGTTTGCCAGTTGGTGCCAGTGGGGGGTACAGTGTTTCTTTGGCCACGGCTGCATCTGCATTTAAATGCAGTGGCAATTACATAAACCCCCCCCCCCCCCCCCCCCCCAGCAGGGGCCCTCATTTAACCTTTCCTATAAAACACTTGGACAAACCACGCAATACGATACAATACAATACAATACAATACACAAGGAGAAGAAACACTCGCGGGAGCAGCAAACCCACAGATACGGGTATCGGTCGGTGTGTGTGTGTGTGTGTGTGTGTGTGTGTGTGTGTGTGTGTGTGTGTGTGTATGTTTTCTTGGCACAGAGGTTTCGGTGACGTCGGAGTTGTACTGTATGTGTCGGGTGGGCTGCATTGGCACGCTATACAATGCAGTTGCCCTAATCAACACCACGTCCTGTCAGCAGCTCTTTCTTGTTCACAGGTGTACAGTAAGGTGCTGCTGAGGAAATAACACAAACATGAAAGAGAGTGAGGGGAGGGTGGGGAGAGACGGAGAGAGAGAGAAGAGGTGGGAGAGAGAGGGAGGGAGAGAGAGAGAGAGAGAGAGAGAGAGAGAGAGAGAGAGAGCACAAGACAAAATGAGAAGGAGGGAAACCGTATGAAATCAAGCAAGCATGCGAGAGATCGAAAACCTGAGATTGAAAAAGATAAAAATTAAGCAAAGGTGAAAGAATGAAGGGAGAGAGAGAGAGAGAGTGGCAGAGAGAAAAAGAAGAGAAAGAGAAGCCAAGGGAAGGGAAGAGAAGAGAAGACAGGTCGGAACAGCAGAGTAACGTCATCATCAGAGCGGAGTGACGCAAGTGCTCCCCTGACAGACATGTCTGAAAACAACCCATGAATAGAGAAAAAGAGATAACAGCATGCGCGCGCACATACACACACACACAGACGTTGATTGTTATGAATACACACGCAAGGGTCTCCCCTCTTTTGTAGTGAGGTGTTTAACACACAAAGGTGCACCTGTGATGTATAAATTGTGCGTGTATGTGTGCGTATACATGTGTGTGTGTGTGTGTGTAGCATGAAAAAGAGAATACAACAGTTAGTCTGGATATGTTGACACACACTCGACACAGTCCCACAAGTATGAAGCATAACAGTGTGTGTAAACATGTAGCACAGTGTGTAGCACTGGAACCACTACAACCTTACCACGACTCATGACAGTTAGTGTGTGTGTGTGTGTGTGTGTGTGTGTGTGTGTGTGTGTGTGTGTCCATTGCATGTGAGCTCATGGGAATTGGTGTGAGGCCGCCTGGTATGCGTGCTTTGTGTGTGCGTGCGCGCGTAAAATTTGCGTCACAGCAAGGCACTAGCGTGCATGAGGGCCTCGGTCACTGCCAAAACAAACGGGCAGCGAGGCGGGCAGCCCTGGTGCTGGCGGTGTCAGAGGTGGCTGGCAGCAGCCGTGCCAAGCGCGAGTCAACAATATCGTCACTTTCTCCTGCCACCCAACAGACCGTGGCCGACCTTTGACAAGTGGGCATGAATGCCATGTGTATGAAAGTGTTGATATGATTGTGTGTGTGTGTGTGTGTGTGTGTATGTGTGTGTGTGAGTGTGAGTGTGTGTTTGTGTATGCATGCGTATGTGTGTTTGTGTGCGTCAAGAGAAGCAAGATACTGAATTAATGTTTACCTGCATGTCGACGAGAGCATTTCCACATGCAATCCCCCCCCTCCCCCCTCCCATTCCTTCCTAGTTATTTCACTACATTGCATGTCAATGCAATGTACTGTTATCCCTGTTCTTCTTATCGTCTTTATTCTTCTTCCGACCAAAATCAACGATCAAAGGCTCTAGAGCCACTGAACCGTTTGACGTCCCGTTTGACGTCACTCAAGCACTCCTACAAAGGTCTTGAAACGGAGATTTGTTCTATTATTTTTCACATTTGTGAACTTTATACTTTTTGAGATATTTACGATAAAAGAGTTCAAAAATCCCATAGACTTAACGTTGAGACGCTTTGGCGGCAGAAATGGATTGTTACGTAGTGCTCATTAAGCTACAGCTGTAGCAAAGAATCCTTCATTAGCCAATAGCCATCTGCTCCGCTTTAACCCTCTCTGGCTGTAAACACTAGTGACTAGGAAGCAATCTAATGTTGATACCATGCCACGGAACGTTATCGTCTTCGTCTTGTCTCCTGCAGTAACCCACTCCTATCTTGCTTCGTTACAGTAACCGGTTAGCTCTAGGTGACGTTGTGTGGGAACACCTAATAGTTTGACAATAGTTAGACAATCAAACCCTAACGTAAGCACTGTATTTAGCTAACGACAATCAAATTTAACGTTAGCTTCTAGCCACGCCAGTCTTAACTCAGCGTCCAACCTGATAAACATGCCAGTTGTACCATTTAGGTTTAAGCCTTCTTCTCACAGTCGTTTACAGTACAAGCTACATTGTTATTCTCATCATTGCCATCATGTTTGTTGTTAGCAAGCTAGCTAACGTTATATTTGCTATATCATTTCCTCAGCCTACCCGTTGCTGCATAGCATTCGTTTCACTGTAGGTGAACTTCAGTAGGCCTACTAAACAAAGTGTCAGCGCTTGCAACTCGTTTGAAGTTGGCAAGTCTATTATTTTAATAAATGAAGAGTTCCAAAATACTATCCACAATTTTAATGCATTTTCATGAATCACTGTTTAAATGTGGGTTTACAAGTAATTTCAATGGAACTGTGATGGGTTATTGTTATTCATCTATTCTTATTGTGTCATACAGTATGTTGTCTTTTTAACAATGTTTTACACAGCAAGCTTTTTACATTTACATGCAATGGTAATTCCTTCCATGGAATTACATTTCTAGTTAAAAGTTGTAATTTAGCTATTAGTAGTTACCATAATTTCCCAACTATTAGCCGCGGCATATACACTGATTTTGCTAAATTTCTTCAGCTATGAGGCGTTAATAGTTAATAAATGTCATTAAAATGGCTTTTAACTCGCATAAAACACTGTCCTGTGTTTTATACACAATGCGGCTAATAATACACAGGAAATTACTCTATACATTTCGCAATAATTTATAAAAAAAAAATATAAATAATTTAAGCCTTATTGTGTACCGAGCAAGTGGAGTGAGACAGACAGTTGCATCCAAGGGAATATTTTTGAAGCACGCCGACGCTACTTGAAACCGTAACATGCGCTTTAAGACCTGAGCCATGTTGGCGAGAAACAAGGCCTTTGACAACCATGAGCACCAGGCTAAGCCAGTGATTCATTACCCAGTCGGGGAGTCGGGGAGTCGGGGAGAGACCAGCAGCGGTACGTGAGTGTGTGCATGTGTTCCTCCTGCGCAGGTATGCGGCTCCGCTCTATACATATATACGCCTGCAGGCAGAACGGGAGACTCGGAGCTGCGCAGTGTGTTGCATCTGTGGGTCTCCATTAGCACGCATGGTGTACACGACATTGTCCTGCTACGTGTGCAATGCACTTTGAGTGTGTGTGTGTGTGTGTGTGTGTGTGTGTGTGTGTGAGAGAGAGAGAGCCATATGAAGAATGTGTGTGCCAGATAATGTGAATGTCAGTGAAAATTTCAGAGTGTTTTTGTTTGTGGACTGTGTGCATGTGTAAGTGTGTGTGTGTGTGTGTGTGTGTGTGTGTATGTGTGTGCTTGTCTTGAGTGTGCTCGTCTTTCTGCCCAGCATGTGTGCAGACTTCACTGTGTCTCAGAGGTTGCACATTTGCCCTAACTTTTTTTAACACCCTACTCCTCTCCATAACACACCCCTGGCTTGTACTATGCTGTTGGTGTGTGTCTGCGTGTGTGTTTGTCTCTGTGTGTCTGTGTGTGTGTGTGTGTGTGTTTGGACTTTGGCCAGACAGGCTGTGTGTTAATGATGGGGCTACGTGCGGAGCGTGAGGCTTCGCCAGCACTGCAGCACACACACCCCACCCCTCACCCACACCACTCATTGCTACTATTAACTGCAGTAAACACATTTATCACTGTGTGTGGGGGGGGGGGGGGGTTGGGGGGGGTCGGTGCAGAGAGAGAGGTGGAGGGAAAAGAGGGATAGAGTGGGTAAGAGAGGAAGGGAAAAGACTGCTGAGTGTCTCTCTCTCTCTCTCTCTCTCTCTCTCTCTCTCTCTCTCTCTCTCTCTCTCTCTCTCTCTCTCTCTCTCTCTCTCTCTCTCTCTCTCTCTCTCTCTCTCTCTCTCTCTCTCTCTCTCTCTCTCTCTCTCTCTCTCTCTCTCTCTCTCTCTCTCTCTCTCTCTCTCTCTCTCTCTCTCTCTCACACACACACTTTGATTCATTACTTAAATCCACCAAATATATTTCCAGAGATAGCCCTGTACACTATTAAGGGCACATACTGTATATTGCCCAAAACACTGTGCCCAACCTGGTGCTACCAGCTGCAGATCAGACCAAGCCCCATGTTGTTGCCATCTGGCCCTTGTCTTCAATAAGACAAACGGTAACAAGCAAATAATGCAAAGCAAATCACTCACTCACTCCCTCAAAAACCGGGGAGCCAAGAGAGGTTTGGTTCACATCCTTACAAACTGACCATCCATTTCTAACCTCAACAATGCAAATTACTAACAATGCTGTTTGGCAAATTGGAATATGTTCTTCTGGCTATTTAAAACATTATGGAACATAAATAATGAATATCAATATTCCAAGACTTTTTCCACCAGAAAAAAAAAACAAATACTTTAAATGAATTTAGAATATAATTAAACTATCTAGCTGTAATCAGCTTTCCCCCCTGTACATACAACCCAGGCCTACATGTCTACTAGCAAGATTAATTTTCCATCACATGGTTGTTCAATGTTAAGCAACATGTGCATGCATTATGCAGTGACAATACAGCACCATGTCTTTGGCAGAATTGGGCTTAACTGAAACACACAGACTCTAATGTAAGCACCTTATAGTAATCAAATATAATCTCTCCTCCAACCAGTGCCCATGTTGATCCATACATTACCTAGTTAATTTTTCAGCAGGTTTCAACAAATTAGGTTCTAAACTAATGCATGACCAAGTTCTCTGAATTCACTACGGTCTCAGAGATGGATTTAGAGCGAAAGAGTTAAGTATGGCGTGGGAAGCCTATTGCTTCCGAGCGGTGATTTGACCGCAGCCTAGAATGAATTTCCAAAACTTCCAGAACAATAAAAGAAGGGTTTAATTTAGAAATGTTATTTAGCTTAGTTAGTTTTACAAGTGTATTTACAACTATTAGGAGCTAACCTAAACATTTAACTTTTCCCTCGTCATTAAATAAATTCCTGAACATTTACCAATTAATCCGTTATAAGCCTCCACATCTCTAATCCAATGCTGATGCCAACCCTTTATGTGAAAGGGTTGGCACTTAACCTCAGTTAAGGTTATAAACAGGACTGGTACTAATATAATGTTATAAACAGGACTGGTACTAATATAATGTTTAATCTTTAACAAGACCAAAAAAAAATTCAAATAAATAAATATACAAAAAAAGAAATAACAGTAAACAAGCATACGGTCTCTCAACTAACAAGAATTATCATTATTATTTTTATTGAAAACCAATGAGCTATGAGTTATGTTGTTATGACTAACTAGGGCATCACCTTCAATTAATCAATGAATGTTCTAGGTTTACGGTTAAGCAAGAAACAAACACACAACTCATAAGCGCTTTCCATCAATCAACCTAACCTGCAGAACTTCTCATTCAGCTATGCAGTAATGCACCCAAACCACCATGCTAAATATTTAAAAGCTCTCACAGCACATTAATACAAAGAGATGAGCTAGCATAGCGTGATACGCCTTTTATCCGTGTGTACCAACTGTATCGCTGTTGGTGTTGGTAAGGTTTGTGTTGCATGCATTTTCTGTGGCAAGATTACTCGATTTTGACCAAAATTCTCAAAAAACTGCCTCGAATGAGTTTTCATTTTTTTAAGGAACCATTTCAATGTTGAGCAAATAAATGAGTGAGTAAATAACTAAATAAAACAAATAAACAAACAAACAACACAACACACATATAAATAAAACACACACCCCCTCATCTTGCCTTGACCATCCTTCATGGATTAGTCTTTAGGAAACAGCGTGAAGTCTATTGGTTCCTTGCTATGAGCTCCAGCCTCATGGGAAACATCATTAGTAGTATCAACGGAGCGAGGCAGAGGGCAACAGAGCGAAGCAGAGTGCAACAGGTGTTAGTCGTGGACTAACGGCTAATCACAAATGCCTCAATATGCTGAACAAAATACTATGACACCACTTTTCACTATGCAACAACCGCCAAAAGTTAACGAGGTTAACGAGAGTAAACGGAAAAACTAAGTTAAACGAAAAAAAGCTGACAAGACCGGCGCAGACATTCCAGTGCTCTCCACTTTCGACATTCGATTACTTTGACAACATTATTCTCAATACAATATCGCACCACCAGCGGAGATGGTGTCAGAATTCAATGCTGCTGTGCGGGGTTGTATTTTGAACTAGAAATGCAATTCCAAGGAATTACCAGTGCATGAAAATGCAAAAATAGATAGATAATGTAGATATGGTTACTAAGGTGTAGCTAGGGTAAACATGGTGGTTGCATAGTTTACAGAGAGTTGATAGTGTGAAGGTAGACAGTTAAAAGATGAAACATTCCAGTTCTAACTTAACTAATGATTTCTATTCATGTTAAAATGTTGATTAGCTAACTTAGCTAATGATTTCTAGCAGTTATGTTAAAAATGCTAATAATGTTAGCAATGCTAACTTTATTAACAATGCTAACCAGGTTGATTAGCTAACTTAACCGATGATTTCTAGCAGTAATGCTAAAAATGCTAACTATGCTAACAATGCTAAATTTGCTAACAATGCTAACCAGGTTGATTAGCTAACTTAGTTGATGATTTTTTGCAGTAATGCTAAAAATGCTAACTATGCTAACAATGCTAACTATGCTAACCATGCTAACTAGCTAACTTGCTAGTGAGGACTTTTATTTTGAAACATTTGTTGCTAGGGTTTCCATGGTGGCCACTATCAGGAAACAAGAAGTCACTGCAGTATAATCATGTTGGTTGCTATGGAAACGGTCATAAACACTTAATTTGAATGGTTGCTATGTTGGTTGCTAGGTACATGGAGGTTTCATGTAGTTGACTGGAGGCATAGTGGATGATAACTGACAGTTGGAATGGTTGAACAGTTAAATAGTTGAGTAGTTACAATGGTTAAATGATTTAATAGTGTATTATTGCAGTGAGGACCTTTATTTTGAAACAGTTGTGGACAGAGGAAGTAGTGAAACAGGATCTGTAGTCTTAATGAGATTGTATGCTTAAAGCCTGAGACAGAAGGTGCCTCTCATATAGCGTTTACGCGTCCTCTCTCGCTCCTCGATCCTCACTGATCTACATAAAGAATGATGGAGCGGCAACAATGGGATAGTCTAGCCCTTCTTCTATCTTTCTTTATGTAGATCATTGAGGATCGAGGAGCGAGGGAGGACATATAAACGCTGTTTGAGAGGCACCCACAGTAAATACTTTAAAAGTTGTATGTAGTCTAATTAATGTTGATAGACAGAATGTTTAATGGATGTTGATAGGCAGATTGTTTAATAGATGTTGATAGACAGTTTAATGGGTGGATGAGTGAATGGTCTGAAGAAGATGAATGGATAGAATGTTGGATGGAATGTGCCTTATATTCTTGTAGAATGGAGAGACACAGCTCTCTACTGAGAGTAGTGGATACAGATACAGGTGTAATCAATTTAACTGGCTAGTCTTAAGAGAGCCAGCCTGAGACAGAGTAGATTGTTTAAAAGTTGAATGTAGAGCGTCTAATTGATGTTGATAGGCAGACTGTTTAGAATGGGTGGATGAGTGAATGGTTTGAAGAAGATGAATGGATATAAAGTTGAATGGAATTAGGAGGACTTATTTTGATACTGTTGTGCGCAGAGGATACAGGGGAACAGAATATGTAGTCTTCAGAGAGATTGTAAAGCCTGAGAGAAACTGACAGTTGGTGCCCAGGTGGCCGGCCACCTGGCGTAAGATTCTAATTGCTGCCGTGATGTCATAATGAGCAATGTTAAGTCTATGGGGAAATAGCTCAATGTTAAATCTATGGGGAAATCGTTTTTTAATTCATAGTTTAAAAAGTATAAAAGTTACAAAGTTGAAAAATACAAAGCACACATGGCATAAGCGAGACCTACGCAACAAAGTTTGAATGAAGTTTCTACGTTAAACGGTTCAATCTGAATTGCGTGCGTTAGAAGAAGATTAATAACTAGAAATGCAATTCCAAGGAATTACCAGTGCATGAAAATGCAGAAATAGATAGATAATGTAGATATGGTAGATAAGGTGTAGCTAGGGTAAACATGGTAGTTGCATAGTTTACAGAGAGTTGATAGTGTGAAGGTAGACGTTTTAAAGATGAAACGTTCCAGTTCTAACTTAACTAATGATTTCTATTCATGTTAAAATGTTGATTAGCTAGCTTAGCTAATGATTTCTAGCAGTTACGCTAAAAATGCTTATTATGCTAGCAATGCTAACTTTACTAACAATGCTAACCAGGTTGATTAGCTAACTTAACCGATGATTTCTAGCAGTAATGCTAAAAATGCTAACTATGCTAACAATGCTAAATTTGCTAACAATGCTAACCAGGTTGATTAGCTAACTTAGTTGATGATTTTTTGCAGTTATACTAAAAATGCTAACTATGCCAACAATGCTAACTATGCTAACCATGCTAACTAGCTAACTTGCTATTGAGGACTTTTATTTTGAAACATTTGTTGCTAGGGTATCCATGGTGGCCACTATCAGGAAACAAGAAGTTACTGCGGTATAATCATGTTGGTTGCTATGGAAACGGCCATAAACACTTAATTTTAATGGTTGCTATGTTGGTTGCTAGGTACATGGAGGTTTCATGTAGTTGACTGGAGGCATAGTGGATGATAACTGACAGTTGGAATGGTTGAACAGTTCAATAGTTGAGTAGTTTCAATGGTTAAATGATTTAATAGTGTATTATTGCAGTGAGGACCTTTATTTTGAAACAGTTGTGGACAGAGGACGTAGTGAAACAGGATCTGTAGTCTTAATGAGATTGTATGCTTAAAGCCTGAGACAGAAGGTGCCTCTCATATAGCGTTTACGCGTCCTCTCTCGCTCCTCACTGATCTACATAAAGAATGATGGAGCGGCAACAATGGGATAGTCTAGCCCTTCTTCTATCTTTCTTTATGTAGATCATTGAGGATCGAGGAGCGAGGGAGGACATATAAACGCTGCTTGAGAGGGACCCACAGTAAATACTTTAAAAGTTGTATGTAGATAGTCTAATTAATGTTGATAGACAGAATGTTTAATGGATGTTGATAGGCAGATTGTTTAATAGATATTGATTGACAGTTTAATGGGTGGATGAGTGAATGGTCTGAAGAAGATGAATGGATAGAAGGTTGGATGGAATGTGCCTTATATTCTTGTTAAGAGAGACACTGATACAGCTCTCTGAGAGTCTAGTTGATACAGGTGTAATCAATTTAACTGGCTAGTCTTAAGAGAGCCAGAGTAGGCCTACTCTTAAAGCCTGAGACAGAGTAAATAATTTAAAAGTTGAATGTAGATAGTCTAATTAATGTTGATAGACAGAGAGTTTAATGGATGTTGATAGACAGATTGTTTAATAGATGTTGATAGACAGTTTAATGAGTGGATGAGTGAATGGTCTGAAGAAGATGAATGGATAGAATGTTGGATGGAATGTGCCTTATATTCTTGTAGAATGGAGAGACACAGCTCTCTACTGAGAGTAGTGGATACAGATACAGGTGTAATCAATTTAACTGGCTAGTCTTAAGAGAGCCAGGGTGTGCTCTTAAAGCCTGAGACAGAGTAGATTGTTTAAAAGTTGAATGTAGATCGTCTAATTGATGTTGATAGGCAGACTGTTTAGAATGGGTGGATGAGTGAATGGTTTGAAGAAGATGAATGGATATAAAGTTGAATGGAATTAGGAGGACTTATTTTGATACTGTTGTGCGCAGAGGATACAGGGGAACAGAAAGTCTTCAGAGAGATTGTAAAGCCTGAGAGAAACTGACAGTTGGTGCCCAGGTGGCCGGCCACCTGGGGTAACATTCTAATTGCTGCCGTGATGTCATAATGAGCAATGTTAAGTCTATGGGGGAAATTGTAATAGTTTTTAACTAATAGTTTAAAAAGTATAAAAGTTACAAAGTTGAAAAATACAAAGCCCACATCGCGTAAGTAAGACCTACGCGACATAGTTTGAATGGAGTTTCTACGTTAAGCGGTTGAAGCTGATTTGCGTGCATTAGAAGAAGAATAATAAGAAGAAGAAGAAGAAGAAGAAGAAGAAGACCGAGGAAGAACAGTACAGTGCATTTTCATGCACTGTAACTAGAAATGCAATTCCAAGGAATTACCAGTGCATGAAAATGCAAAAATAGATAGATAATGTAGATATGGTTACTAAGGTGTAGCTAGGGTAAACATGGTGGTTGCATAGTTTACAGAGTTGATAGTGTGAAGGTAGACAGTTTAAAGATGAAACGTTCCAGTTCTAACTTAACTAATGATTTCTATTCATGTTAAAATGTTGATTAGCTAACTTAGCTAATGATTTCTTGCAGTTACGCTAAAAATGCTTATTATGCTAGCAATGCTAACTTTACTAACAATGCTAACCAGGTTGATTAGCTAACTTAACCGATGATTTCTAACAGTAATGCTAGAAATGCTAACTATGCTAACAATGCTAAATTTGCTAACAATGCTAACCAGGTTGATTAGCTAACTTAGTTGATAATTTTTTGTAGTTATGCTAAAAATGCTAACTATGCTAACAATGTTAACTATGCTAACCATGCTAACTAGCTAACTTGCTAGTGAGGACTTTTATTTTGAAACATTTGTTGCTAGGGTATCCATGGTGGCCACTATCAGGAAACTAGAAGTTACTGCAGTATAATCATGTTGGTTGCTATGGAAGCGGTCATAAACACTTAATTTTAATGGTTGCTATGTTGGTTGCTAGGTACATGGAGGTTTCATGTAGTTGACTGGAGGCATAGTGGATGATAACTGACAGTTGGAATGGTTGAACAGTTCAATAGTTGAGTAGTTTCAATGGTTAAATGATTTAATAGTGTATTATTGCAGTGAGGACCTTTATTTTGAAACAGTTGTGGACAGAGGAAGTAGTGAAACAGGATCTGTAGTCTTAATGAGATTATGCTTAAAGCCTGAGACAGAAGGTGCCTCTCATATAGCGTTTACGCGTCCTCTCTCGCTCCTCACTGATCTACATAAAGAATGATGGAGCGGCAACAATGGGATAGTCTAGCCCTTCTTCTATCTTTCTTTATGTAGATCATTGAGGATCGAGAAGCGAGGGAGGACATATAAACGCTGCTTGAGAGGGACCCACAGTAAATACTTTAAAAGTTGTATGTAGATAGTCTAATTAATGTTGATAGACAGAATGTTTAATGGATGTTGATAGGCAGATTGTTTAACAGATATTGATTGACAGTTTAATGGGTGGATGAGTGAATGGTCTGAAGAAGATGAATGGATAGAAGGTTGGATGGAATGTGCCTTATATTCTTGTTAAGAGAGACACTGATACAGCTCTCTGAGAGTAGTTGACACAGGTGTAATCAATTTAACTGGCTAGTCTTAAGAGAGCCAGAGTGTACTCTTAAAGCCTGAGACAGAGTAAATAATTTAAAAGTTGAATGTAGATAGTCTAATTAATGTTGATAGACAGAGAGTTTAATGGATGTTGATAGACAGATTGTTTAATAGATGTTGATAGACAGTTTAATGGGTGGATGAGTGAATGGTCTGAAGAAGATGAATGGATAGAATGTTGGATGGAATGTGCCTTATATTCTTGTAGAATGGAGAGACACAGCTCTCTACTGAGAGTAGTGGATACAGATACAGGTGTAATCAATTTAACTGGCTAGTCTTAAGAGAGCCAGCCTGAGACAGAGTAGATTGTTTAAAAGTTGAATGTAGAGCGTCTAATTGATGTTGATAGGCAGACTGTTTAGAATGGGTGGATGAGTGAATGGTTTGAAGAAGATGAATGGATATAAAGTTGGATGGAATTAGGAGGACTTATTTTGATACTGTTGTGCGCAGAGGATACAGGGGAACAGAATATGTAGTCTTCAGAGAGATTGTCTGCTTAAAGCCTGAGAGAAACTGACAGTTGGTGCCCAGGTGGCTGACCAGCTGGGGTAACATTCTAATTGCTGCCGTGATGTCATAATGAGCCATGTTAAGTCTATGGGGAAATTTTTAATAGTTTTTAATTTATAGTTTAAAAAGTATAAAAGTTACAAAGTTGAAAAATACATTGCACAGGTCTCCTTAGTAAGACCTACGTAGCAAAGTTTGAATCAAGTTTCTACGTTAAACGGTTCAAGCTGAATTGCGAGCGTTAGAAGAAGTAGTGGAATAATAAGAAGCCTAGGAAGAACAGTACAGTGCATTTTCATGCACTGTAATAAGAAGAATAGGAAGAACAGTACAGTGCATTTTCATGCACTGTAATAATAAGAAGAAGTTGCGGAAGAAGACTTGGAATAACAGTACAGTGCATTTTCATGCACTGTAATAATGGGGTCTCTGAACGACATTTTATCGACCAAACAACAAATTCATTCATTCCTTAAAAAATCGATAGATTTATAAACTATGGCAATATTCATTAGTTGCAACTTGCAGCCATACAGCCATACAGACAGTCAGAGCCCTCGCTGTGAGAAGTGTGGCAGCCCGAGTCCCAGATCGGCCCGGCCTATCGGGCGGCTGAGAGGCGGCGCTACAGCTGATGATGGTGATGGTGCGGGCCGGGGGGACTTTCCACTGGAAGTGAGCTGAAGAGGCCGCGGACTGGAGCCAGCAGCGGAGGCGGCCCAGACCGGAGGGAGGGAGGGAGGGAGAGAGAGAGGGAGAGAGAGAGAGAGGAGAGAGAGAGAGGGAGGGAGAGAGAGGGAGGGAGAGAGAGGGAGAGAAAGGGAGAGAGAGGGAGGGAGAGAGAGGGTGGGGGGAGAGAGAGAGAGGAGAGAGGGGAGAGGGAGAGGGGGGAGAGGTAGAGGGGGAGAAAGAGAGAGAGGGTGGGGGGGGAGAGAAAGGAGGAGGGAGGAGAGAGGGAAAGAGAGGGAGAGAGAGGGAGAGGGGGAGAGGGAGAGAGAGGGAGAGGGGGAGAGGGATAGAGAGAGAGGGATAGAGAGAGAGGGGGAGAGAGAGAGGGAGTGGGAGAGGGAGGGAGAGAGAGAGGAAGGGGAGAGAGAGAGAGGGGGGGAGTGGAGGTGGTGGAGGAGGAGAGGAAGTGAGGAGGAGGCTAAGGAACAGGTGATGGAAAGAAAGGACAAGAGGAAAGGAAGGGAAGAGGGTAAAGTGGAGGTGAAGAGAGGAAAGAAAAAAAGCAAAGGAGAGGAAGATAAGGAGGAGAGGAAGGAGGAAAGAAGAGACCAATGGGAGGGAGGAGGAGAAATTGATATAGGTGAGGGAGGTGGAAGAGGAAAAAGGGAGGCAGTACAGTAGTGAAACTCTCTTATTATTCACATCACCTCTCAGCTTTCTCTAGCTCTCAAACACAAACACAAACACACACACACACACACACACACACACACACACACACACACACACACACACACACACACACACACACACACACACACACACCTTTGTCACTTGCAAAAACACCCTTCTCCCCCTCTAAACACGACGAACACAAAGATGCACGCTAATTGAAAAACACAGACTTTCTCTCTCCTTGTCTCCATCTCCACACACACACACACACACACACACACACACACACACACACACACAGAGAGAGAGTGTGTGTGAAGCAGTGCCAAAGTATCTCCGGCCGCGCTGCTGTAAACATAATACTGCACTGAGATCTGAGGTTCCGGAGTCCTGCTGCATGGACGTCAGCAGAGGTTGAGGCCGTGCTGGCAGCCAAGGCCAACCAATGTGAGGGAGGGAGGGAGGGAGAGAGAGAGAGAGAAAGAGAGAGAGAGGGAGAGAGGGAGAGATAGAGAGAGAAAGAGAGAGAGAGAGAGGGAGGGAGGGAGGGAGAGAGAGAGAGAAAGAGAGGGAGGGAGGGAAGGAGAGAGAAAGAGAGAGAGAGGGAGGGAGGGAGAGATAGTGAGAGAGAGAGAAAAAGCAAGCTTGACATAATGAGAGGGGAGAAAGAAAGGGCTGGTGAGGAAAAGGCACAAGAGAGAAAGCAAAAGAGGGAGAGAAGAGAGGGATTCCACCTGAAATCCTTCAGTAAAAACATTCGGCTTAAAACAAATAAAGAGTGGGCCTAAAACATCGCGCAACGAAATGACGCAAACTATCTAGGACTGCGTAGACAAAATGACCATTTTGAGATATCCGATTAGGGTTAATATAATTATGGAGATGACTTTAGGATTCATGCAGAGGGACATACTGGAATAGTGAACAGAAGCCACACGAATAAGAGGAGAACGAATGAACGAGTGCAAAGAACTGGGCAAGAAAAAAAAGAGAGGAAGAAGAGGGACAACTGGATGGCTAGATGGTGACGGATCAGACGGACAGAGAGGTGTGTGTCCTGCTTAGGTCGTGTCCTCTCTGGGCCCCGTCAGCATTAGTGAGGAGACGAGGGGGCCCCTTTCGCCATGCTCCATCCCCCAACGTGGACAAACAAAACGCACACAAGCACGCCACTAATGGCCGCTCCTTCTGTAATCTGGCTGATAATAGCGACCGTATACACACACACAAACACACGCACACGCACACACTGAGAGTTAACTAAGCGTCATACGCCAAGCTTGATCATTATTTTTCATTGCAAGTTAATCTATGTAGCATCTGCATACAATGTACATGGAGGCATGCTGAACAACCAAAAGTGTGTTCATGTGCACGTATGTATGAGTGAGTCCATACATAAGAGTGGCCAAGCGTATGAAATGATAGTGTGTACGTGTGTGTGTGTGTGTGTGTGTGTGTGTGTGTGTGTGTGTATGCGTGCGTGTGTGTGTATGTGTATGTGTATGTGTGTGTGTGTGTGTGTGTGTGTGTGTTGGGGGGGGGGGGGGGGGGGATGCACAGACGCCACACCACACTACCATGTGATGAGTTGAAGGCTAGCGAGGCATATCTTTTCAGTTGGCCCTGAAAAGGGACCCCGCGATTGGCCCCAAGCACACTCTGTTCTCTGGGACGTCACGTCACCGTGACGTACGACCACCGCTACAGTGGCCAACGGCTCTTTTGTTCCCATCTCACATGCCTCAATCAGCCGGCTTTGAGACGGAGTCCTCACGACGTACCTCACAGATAATTCACACAACTTCATCAAACAGATCAAATAAATAGGATTCTATTGCAAGAATAGTACTGTGTAATGACAAAACTGTACATGGCATGGCGTGCTGCTAACGGTCTACAAGAAAGGACCTAAAAGTTGCAAACTATCTCTGCTTCAAAAGTACTATATCAAGGGCTGAGAACCAAAGGGACGTAAGTGACATTTCACCAACTTTACAGGAGAGCCAAAACAAATCTAACTGCTTCTATATGTTCACAGTTAAAGAGCTTTGGTTTTTGTTCAATAATATATATTTATAAATATATTATTTCTATAATTTTGTCAGCTAAGAGAGCTCATCAAGAGCTATCAGGTGATATAAGCATATAACTCAATTTTGACCAAAATGTCACTTACGCCCCTTTGGTTCTCAGCCCTCGATATGTCCCATCGTTACTACCAGACGCTTTAAGTCTGAACTGACATGTTTATCTGACAGATTTTTGTTATGGCTGCAAAAATGTGCTGATTTGTTGAAAGGAAAAACATAAAAAAAAAACAATAATAAAAAAAGGGATGTCCTCTGCTATAATCAAACAGATGCCGATGCATTACCAGCCTAAACCCAGGCAACCACAAACAAAAAACGTGTTCCATCTGTTGAGCATATCAGAGCAGCACAGATCACACATTGTACCTTTTTAGGGGGTCACACAGAAACGTCGCTCTAGCTGCAGAGCTTCCCATATGTGACCTCAGGACACCCTTATAAATCACTTCCTGTACATCAGGTTTGAGCTTCTTTGGCTTCGCTGCTGACAGAAGCGACACCAAGCTGGAATGAAACATGTCATCGATCCGATTCCGATGCCATACAGAGTTACATAAATAACTGCACTACACCTGATATACGATATGATATGGCATGGCATGCCCATTGATAGGAGTTCATGAACCTTTTAACTAATGGAACTCAGGCTTCAGCTGCTGCTGCTATTACGAGTATTACAACACTGTTAATGCTACCGCTACTTTTCCTAATGGCTGCGGTTACTGCTTACTGCTTATTAGCAGTGTGTTACTACAACTAAGTATACTACTCTGGTGCTGCTGCTATTACTGCTAGTATTATTAGCAGTGCTACTACAATTAAGTATACTACTCCAGTGCTAACTGCACTAGCTGCTAGTTGTCTTGGTGTGGGTCTACTACAACTAGGTCTACATGCTAGCTGTATTAGCTGCTAGTTGTCTTGGTGTGACTACAACTAGATCTACAACTCTGACCTGGCTCCGGCTACCAGTGTTGATGTAAGGCTAATACAACTAGGTTTACCACTCTCACCTTACCACTGCTAACTCTAGCTGGGTTGGTGTGTGGAAACCAGAACTAGCCCTATCAATCCAGCACGAGTACTGCTAGCACAGGCGGTGCTGGTGTTTGGAAACCAGATCTAGCCCTATCAATCCAACAGGACTACTGCTAGCACAGGCGGTGCTGGTGTTTGGAAACCAAATCTAGCCCTATCAATCCAACATGACTACTGCTAGCTCAATCTGTGCTTGTGTGAGGAGACTAACACAAGCCCTATAAAACCGGCCTGATTAATGCAAACTCAGGTTGTGTTGCCGTGGGGTAACTAGAACTACTTCTAGACCTAATTAGCTCAGGCTGTGTTGGCGTTGGGTAACTGGCTGTGTTGGCATGGGATAAGTGGCTGTGTTGGTGTGGGGTAGCTGGCTGTGTTGGTGTGGGATAAGTGGCTGTGTTGGTGTGGGGTAACTGGCTGTGTTGGCATGGGATAAGTGGCTGTGTTGGTGTGGGGTAGCTGGCTGTGTTGGTGTGGGGTAACTGGCTGTGTTGGTGTGGGATAAGTGGCTGTGTTGGTGTGGGGTAACTGGCTGTGTTGCCATGGGATAAGTGCCTGTGTTGGTGTGGGGTAGCTGGCTGTGTTGGTGTGGGGTAGCTGGCAGTGTTGCCGTCGGGTAACTGGCTGTGTTGGCGTGGGTTAGCTGGCTTTGTTGAAGAGGGGTTCCTGGTTGTGTTGGCGTGGGGTAGCTGGTTGTGTTGCCGTGGGGTAACTGGCTGTGTCGGTGTGGCATGTGTCGGTTGTGGAACACTACCCTCAGGTCCAGCGGAGAAACGGATGGAACTGAGCTGAATCATGGCAAGTGTGTGTGTGAGTCACACGGCCTGTGTGCAGCGGACTCTGGGGGCCACAGGAAGGCCGGGGTGAGCTGGGCCCTCAAACACAAAGGCCAGGTGATCAGACACACACACACACACACACACACACACACACACACACACTCTGAATGTGCTATTATTAGCTATTAACAGAAAAAAAGATGCTGCGTTTCGCAACAGACCTCTCTGCACTGAATGCTGAAAACAAAAGCTCCTTTACATTCAAAGACCACCATTGCCTGTTTTCTTTATTTTTCCAATTCCGTGAAAATGGTGGTGAGACAGAATCTCTCTCTCTCACACTCACACACACACGCGTGTGCGAATACACCCACCCACACAGCAAAGGACGCCCTAAACTTGAGTGAAAAAACACACACACACACACACACACACACACACACACCTCCTATTATTAGCAAACAAACTTGAATGTAATGGACTACGGAAAACCCATATTTATTTTATTTGAGAGAAAGGATAAGGATGCCCTTTCCAGAGTTCTGAAGGTGCTTCCAAAGTAGCAGCACATTGTTTTGAAGCGCACCACTTGGAAGTAGCCTAAATATAAGAAAGTCAACTTTTATTTTCAGCTGATTTATGCAGGATGTCCTACCCTTCCTGACTTTCCAAAGATGCTTCCAGAGAAATAGGGTCTAATATGTTTCTTTTGAACTACAATTCTCGACAAAATCTTAGCCAGCCATTGTTATATTAGTTTTGATTGAAGAGCTTTATCAAGGATGCCACTGCTTGATATCCAGAGATTGTTTCCACAGAGAGGTGTGACCTAATGTGACCTGATGTAATTAATACAGTCCAGAGGTTATATGAAACTGCATGCACATTTATTTGTGCAAGTATGTGTGTTTGTGTGCGCTTGCTTGTGTACTCCAGTGCACATGTGCGAGCTTGTCAGAATGAGTCAGGAAATCTGAGGGGACGTGTGCGTGTGTGTGTGCGTGTGTGTGTGTGTGTGTGTGTGTGTGCCTTGCGTGAGTAAAGACGTGAAAAGCCAGACAGGCAGAGAGTTCATGACTCTCGGAGTTCGGGTCAGACGGGCGTTGACCTTCAGGGGTCATCGAGTCTCACAACTTCAACCGCGTGAATTCGCATCACGCTCGACCGCTTCAGTTCACTGACCCTTTCTCTCTTTTTCCGTTCGTTTACCCCCTCGGTCCCACTCTCTCACAC
Organism: Sardina pilchardus; assembly: GCF_963854185.1. Lineage (NCBI taxonomy): Eukaryota > Metazoa > Chordata > Actinopteri > Clupeiformes > Clupeidae > Sardina > Sardina pilchardus. The sequence goes on from NC_084994.1 coordinate 38,304,016, forward strand.
ACATCCACTGAAGACAGACAAGCGCAGAATTGATGCAACCTGCCAAACAACATAAGCTTAAGCAAATGAATCTGCTTGCAGGCACGCACGCACGCACGCACGCACACACACACACGCTTATCCACTCACAGGAAGTGTATGCAAGAACAGCAAGTGTAGTAAATTATTTGCTAAACAATGGCGCTTCACTGTCTAAACAGAACACAGTGGCACCTTCAGCAGACAGCCAAGGGATGTGTGTGCGTGTGTGTGTGTGTGCGTGTGTGTGTGTGTTTATATATAAGTAACATTAGGACGAGCCCTGGCACAAGATAACTCAAGACATCACCCCCCTCACTAGCTCCACGCATCACCCCAAAGGAAAGTATTTGTTTCCAAAAGACTGCTAAACAACGGAACTTGATCCGGTTGTCCCTTTTCCAAAACGCCTTTGTATCCTTCCTCTGTGTGTGTGTGTGTGTGTGTGTGTGTGTGTGTGTGTGTGTGTGTGTGTGTGTGAGAGAGAGAGAGAAAAAAAAACAATAGGCAGAGATAAACTTGGCTACTGAACTAGCCTCTCTAAATGTCCTGCTCCATCTACCAGGTAATTCGGAGGAGACACATGGCATTCATAGTTTAAATGAACAGCTTAATAGTGATGCATGTACTACACCTTGTCAACCGAATATATGGAGCTTTGGTTGGGTACCACTTTTCAGAGAGGAGTTACAGAATGGAGTGGAAGTGGAATCTCCACGTCCTCCTAGGACACGCAGAGTGTGATGGAGTCATGGCAACCGTACAATGAATCCACAACGGATGAGTACCGTAATTTCCCGACTGCATTTGTGTCGAGTTTGGGTTTAAACCGGTACAGTAGTTTCACCATAATTTTCCAACTATTAGCCGCCGCTTATACATTGATTTTGCAAAATGTCTTCAGCTATGAGGTTAATACACAGGGGGCAGATATTAATATGGTTTTGTTTCTTCTAACTTGCATAAAACACTGTGCTGTGGCTTATACACAATGTGCCTAACACACAGGAAATTACTGTATTGACCTCTGCACAGCCCGGAGAGTGAAGAGACATTAGTTCTGCGAGGGTGGGACCTTGTTCTATCTGGCCAAAAGAGAAATGTGCAATCAGTCTAGGGACATCACAAGGCCTTGATGAACTCCTGAAATCCATGCACACACGCACGCTAACACACACAAACTCCACGCACACACGCACACGCGCACGCACGCACGCACGCACGCACGCACGCACAGCAAAGGACGCCCTAAACTTGAGAGGAAAATAGATGACTAAATAAAAGCCAGGACTGGAGATGCACAACAATGGACAAAACACACATACACACACACACACACACACACACACACACACACACACAATTATCCATAACAATCATCTTTCTAACCGTGTTAAATCTGACAACAATGGGTGTGTGAATCTGTTCGACGAGGGGAAGTGCATGCATGCACCTGATTCATTCATACACACACACACACACACACACACACAGAATATGTTTTCCTTTCTTTAATTCTTCTTCCTTCCTTGGCGTGTGGTGTGCTCACAAAGCACTTCCTGTCTCACAGACCACAGGTGAATACATAAACACACACACAAACACAAACACACACACACAAACGTCCTTGGGATGAGGAACCTCGGGTAAACACAACATGTCCTTCTGTAGACTTACCTTCAAAACCTGGCTAAAGACACATTCTCCTTGCCAACAGGTTACACCTTGCCTCTGGCACACCAAATGTTTTTGCTATGCCATACTGAAGCTCTACAAAAAAAACCTCACTTATAGTTTTCTCCCCAATGTTTAGATTTTGGCGAACTTCCAGGGCAAGGAAGCAGTAAACCTTTTTAGCCGCCAATTCGAATTTCAGCTTAGTCAGCTGTAGCCAGTGGTGTAGTCTAGTTCGGGGTAGTGGATATACTGTGTGATGTAGAAGTTGTTTGTTTGTTTGTTTATTGGTTTTGTTTGACAGGGACCATGCATAGAATAGCTTCTATACCAGGGTTAGCTAAATAGCTAATTTGCACCTGTTAACTGTAGTGGGTATACTGTGATCAACCCCAAATGTTAACATGTATTCTTGCCTATTTTAAGTGGATATGCTGAGAGATGGTGATTTTAAGTGGGTATACTGCGTAGTCCTGCGTATCACATAGACTACACCACTGGCTGTAGCTGAGAGAGACAAGTGTTGCTGCTCTGCGTGAACTTTGCTATGCACAGTCACACAGCGAGCTGACAAGGTCCTAATCCAGAGGGTGAAGGTGAGCGAGGAGGGGGTAGGGAGAGAGAGAGAGAGGGAAGAGGGGAGGGAGGGGGAGAGAGAGAAGAGGGGAGGGGGGAGAGAGGGGAGGGAGTGACAGGAGAGGGGAGGGAGAGAAGGAAATAGGGAGAGAAAGAGAGAGCAAAGTGAATGGTCTGTTAAGATGTAAATAAGCTAAAGAGAAAGCCACGGCAAAGACAGCGGATGGATTGACTGATAGAACTTGTGTTGACCAGGAGAGTCCAAGGTAGACCACAGAGAGAAAGAAAAAAAGCACATGGGAAAGAGGGAGAGAGAGAGAAAGAAAGCAAGAAAGAAAGAAGGAAAGAAAGAGAACACAGTGGATAAGAGAGAGCGAGAGCCGGCCGTTAGCGTCTCCCCTCGTCAGCCATATGTCTTCTGGTCGGCTGGTTCAACAGGTTCATGTGACGGCCAGCGCAATAGCCACTAATGCCGCCGCCGGAAGCTGTGCCACATGCAGCCACGTGCTAGCGCTGACGTTTCCCCCCACGCTGCCTTCATACCAAGATGACTATCTCTCCACAGGACAGGTTAAACACTCCTCCATCAGAGACGGGACTTGACGAGGATTTGTGTTTTGCGCTTTTTTGGCAATAGTTAACATGATCTAATGCTTTATTTTGTGTGTGTTCAAGTGCATTTGTGTCTGGGAGAGTGAGTGAGTGGGTGAGTGAGTGAGTGAGTGGGTGAGTGAGTGGGGGACTGAGTGAGTGAAGGAGTGAAAGAGAGAGAGAGAGAGAGAGAGAGAGAGAGAGAGATAGAGAGAGAGTGTGAAAGAGTAATTGAGGGAGTGATAGAGTGAAGGACAGAAGGAGGGAGCATGTGATCCTGAAGTCTGATGCATGTCACAGCCCTCTAATTTACCAATAAGGACTGTTTTCATCAGTATATTTAAATGTCACTATGATAAAAAAAAAATCTGATCACAGTCTGATCACAACCTGGTACACAGGGGAAAAAAAACTTTGCAGGTAAGAGGTTCGACTAATTTCCCAATATGTTGGTGCTAGTAGCATCTGGTTTTCTCGAACTGCTATTGTGATTGTGAACTTGAGCTGAAGTCGAGCAATGCCCTAGCTTCTATCTCGGACAAAGTTAAAACATAGCAGAGGGCTATTTGTGAACGGCGGGGCACTGCCAAAAAACACTGGCCACAGCTATTCCGAGCCGTTGGTTTGAACAGGCGGCCCGACAGACAAGCACGCAAGATAGGGCAGCGTAGCACCAGTAATAGCGTAGCTGCCAATCAGGCTACAACATTAAAGCATGTTGCACCACAACACACTGATAGACTGTACTGTGTACACTGGGGCGTGATAATAGACGGAATCAACGGAACGGTACATCATGTACAGTGGGCAGGGGTGTCTCCTCTGTGTGTGTGTGCATGCTTGTTTGTTAGAGGTGTGTGGAGAGATGTGCATACCCATCCATAACATGCACGCATGCATAGAGAGATGGTGTGTGCGGGTGTCTGTGTGTGTTCAAGTGACAGTGCGAGCTGAGGACCTTCAGTGGGGCATATATCCAGGGCAGAGGTAACATGAGGACAACAACTGACCAGAAGAGACAAGGCCAAAGAGCCAAACAGCGGCCTGCATGCACATGTGCACAAGCACACACAGGGGTGAGAGTGTGAATACACGCGCACACACACACACACACACACACACACACACACACACACACACTCACACACAGTGAGCACGTACAGAAACAAACACACAAATAGGCTATGCACATACATGCCCATACCTCACAAACAAACCACAAAGAAAACAACAACACAAATGCACAAGGAGACCAATAAATAAATAAATACACGATCACATCTCGGAGGAGAGTGGCTCTGAGAGGCTGTGTAGACACAACAGCAACATATATTTTTCATGATATATAGCCCAGTTTTTAGCACTGTCAAATACTGTGCGTGTTGTGTTTTTTTTCCCCTTTACTGTAAAATGTTTTTGATTTTAAATTATTTTTGATAATATCATAATAGAGAATAGAGAAGAAAACTCAGATTCTGCCCTGTTAAGAAAAGTGTGTGTGTGTGTGTGTGTGTGTGTGTGTGTGTGTGTGTGTGTGTGTGTGTGTGTGTGTGTGTGTGTGTGTGTGTGTGTGTGTGTGTGTTTAAAGGAGATATCATCACAGGCCTTAGCCATGCTAGATATAATGACATAATATCAAGCAGAAAGTGTATTTTCAGTGAATGTTCAGAAACAAGAATGATAAAACATGAATTCTGAAGATTTGTAGAAGGGTCATTCCGTATCAAATCAGATAAGGCTGAATCAGATTTTGCACAAATGTTGTCTACAGTATATCAGTCAAACATGTTCAGAGAATGACTGAACCATTCAAACTGTTAGCTACCCTACAGGCTATTTGATCCAATGAACATGTCCAAAAAAATCTCAATATCTCAAATATTGCCACAACATTATCTACAGACAAAACACTAACTAATGCCATATGGGTAAACAAGTTTAATACTCTAGTAACACGTTTTATACTCTACATAGTAAACACTGGTTTATAATACTCTCTAACCACTCTTTCTTTAAATGCTTAGCAACGGCCCTGTCATACTGAGGACAAGGATCGTCTTTCATCCTAAAAAGTTGGGCATGCTAGAAATATAATTTTGTAATATATCGATGTTTTTTTTAAAATCCAAGGGCATAGAAACAAAACACATATAAAGTCTTTGGAATTGGACACAAATATTTCACAGGCCTTGACTTGGCTGGGACCTAAACACTGTGTAGACAAACTTCAAACAAAATCTGAGAAACTATTTTCCTGGACTCTGGTCTGGTGTGACATTGAATGACCCACAACAAACACAGAAATCTGATTGCCAATTTAATCATGCAGGTCAGCCCTGGATAACTGTCAACTTTTGTCAGATATTAATTGATGTTCTGTTTTTATCTCCATTTCCAGCTGACGGTTATGACAACTATGCAAGATATCCATGCTTGGTATTTGTGGCATTTTAAAGAGACTATGCTGTGTTAACACTGATTTATACACTTCAACCACTGAAGAGCAAGTCACACTCTTTGGGTTGTGTGAAATACAATATTGGGCCTAGTAGATGGACAGTAAGTTAACACACCAGAGCTTGTTTTTGCATTGCAGGCCTCTTCATGTGCTACGTGTGTTGAGGTTTCAAAGCAACCAACAGTGTTGTGGACTACAGACTAATAGTGTTGGACACGACTAGGTGACATCAAGGAGTATTTTCAAGTAGGTAGACTGTATGGGTCGGTGACAAACCCGGGTAAATTAACACCATAGCTTAAGCGGTCGGCATACCCACCCTAAAATAAGAGCGTTAGAATTGTGTTTCACTTGGTGAATGCTATCACTTCCAGGTTAACTGCACCCAGGTTTGTCACTAAAGCACACTACAGATACCCTTGGGCATCTCTCTTTTGCGACTTAAGTCGGTACATTTGGCGTACTTTATTGTGCTTGTTTAAAAAAGCATGTGTACATATGTCGTCTTGACTCTTGCTGTAAACTACATGCTTGCTAGTACACAGCTAACTATTTTATCACGAGATAGGCGTGGCGGAGTGTTCCCTTCAACTGCTTCCAGGTTTCTGGTAAATAACGTCAAACGGATGCGCCATGTGCAATTTGAAAGCTAAAAAAAGACTCATATTAAATAGAATTGGTCTCTCCAGTGCGTGACTAGGGACTAGTGGGCTAACTGAGTAAACAGTCCCATTGATTTCTCTTTGCAGTAACCCAAAGTCTAGTAAAAATCACGTGGCGTGCTTTTTGAAGTTTAACTTTTGAGGGGCGGTCGATTTGTAAACATTCTCCGCCACAAACATGTGAATTGTCCAATTAACGTCACATTCA
>NC_084994.1:38315202-38317702 GCF_963854185.1 Sardina pilchardus
GATACAGGTTTCATTATGGTACAACATGTACAGTACAGTAAATACATCTCTGTCGTACTGCAGTAGTAGAGAGCATACTACAGACACAGTTGAATCATTACAAGTTTGTACTGTAATATGCAAAACAAAACTACAGTATAATTACAACATAGGTTTATCTGAATCAAAGAAAAATTAATTAGCTATGAGATGAGAAAAGAAAAGACAGTTTGATGAAGCATTGTAAAATATTATGCTATCCATGGATATTGTAGTTGAATTGGTTCATGCTCCATGCTAATTGGTGACAGTGAATCTGGTTACAGCATCTTGAAACTTTCCTGGTTTGCAGTAAACATGGAAGATTGTTTGTCTGTTTCCATACAACTATGCATTAAGAGTAATGTAACATTTTGAGCAGTTGTATGAATTGATGGTTAGATCATTGTAAGGAAATAAATAGACACTCATTTGAAATGTAATGTGTGAATTGCCTTTTGAAATAGTAGTACTTTGATGTTAAGTTGTATCATATTGAACGGGTGATCTTTGTTGAATGAACAAATTATCTAAGTTGTATGTGTATTGTATCCAAGCAATTAAGAAAAGGGTTAGAGTTTGAAAAAATGACATCAAGGTTCTGTAGCAAAGTGATTGCAAAAAACTGTAAAATGGAAGTGTCTTGACGTGCACCAAACATCACTGCAAATGCATTGCTTTGTGTGCATTGTGCCTTGTGTACAATAATATACTGTACTCACATGGCAATGGTCTGCCTTACACAAACAAGATACATCACTGACCCCATTTAATATCATTGTCCCCTAACAAAGCAAACTGACGACTATGGTGTGTGTGTGTGTGTGTGTGTGTGTGTGTGTGTGTTGGCATTCCTGAATCTGAATGAGCTAATGTGTGCCACTGAATTCCACAAACGAGTGCTGTGTATAATCGTCTAATCCATTATATAAATGTGTGGTATATGCCTGGCCGTCTGGTGTGCGTGCATGCGTGTGTGCGTCCGTGCGTGTGTTTGTGTGTGTGTGTTTGTGACACAGAGAGAGAGAGTGAAAGAGAAAGAGAAAGAGAGTGCCTGTTTTTTATATCTTTATACCTTTATGTGTGTGTGTGTGTGTGTGTGTGTGTGTGTGTTGTTTCACAAGAAGGTCGCCACCGTTGCCTGTATCATTACTGTGAGGGTAATTGCTTCGTGGCATCCCAGGTCACTGCTCTCTCTCTCTCTCTATCTTGCTCTTTCTCTCCCTCTCTCTCTCTCCCTCTCTCTCCCTCTCTCTCTCTCCCTCTCTACCTCTCTCTCTGTGCCGTCTCAGCTTCAGGGCTTGATGTTCTTGGCTCTGACCCATACAACTCCTCCAGCCAACTGTTTACAGTGGAGAGGAAATCAGGTGTGCCGGAACCTTTATTCCCTGCCGACTTTGTCCTCTTTTTTTCATTCCTCCTGCATTATCTCTCTCTCTCTCTCGCTCTCTCTTTCTTTCTTTCTCTCTCTCTTTTTCTCCCTCCCTCCTCCTGTTACCTTAAGTAAACCTGACTTGCGAAGGTTATTTTAGTTCACTTATGGGGAATGACTGTGGCTATGGGCCCATATACAGTGGAGAGCACATGTTTGATACCATGCTAAAGTTGAATTGATCTTAATGCCTTAATTAAAAAAAAAATCCAACCGCTAACCGTTCGATTTTGCATTATGATTTGTACTCGTTCTGAACACACGTCTCCCAAGATATATTTAGGGAAAAAAGAATAGATGTCTCGGTCACTTTTTATGGAGGACGTGCTAACTGACTCCCATTTACAGCAACTGTGCTAAGCTAAAGCTAAAAACCCTGCTCCCAAAGCAGGACAATGCCCGGACGGATTTTAATCTGGTTTTTTTCACTGTTCTAACTCTGGGGGTGACCGAGACAGGCTTAATTTCATTTTTGGGTGGCGTATTCCTTTAAAGGTTGGGTACGGAATTCGCAAAACGGCCGGCAAATTTTGAACATATACAACCTCAAGTCCAGCCTCCATGCACGCACATTCATGCACGAACGAGACCTAAAAGGGTTGTAGGTAATAGTTCCACAAATCAGACAAGGTAGATGATTTTATAGCCTACATTATGGTAAAAGCACCGTAGTCTACCAGCCCTTTCGTTCGGAAATTCTAAAACAACGATGCATTTTAATACACCTAAATAACATTTGATATACCTTACATTTCAGTAGCCATAGGTGTGTATATTTGAACAGAATCTGGTTTGGTTCTTACCAGGGCGTTTATCTTCTGAAATATCCGAGTTTAGTGCTGGCCCGTTGATTCGCCTATTCCGCTGTAGCTCCAAGCGGTTAAGTTTCGGTTTCATGTTTACAACACTTCGAGTCACAGTAAAATGTAATTTTTGACATGATGTGCACGAAAGGGTCGCGCGTGGGGGGGGAGGGGGAGGAGGAAGAGGAAGACCGTTAGATTGACGAATGAGCTGTGAAATTATGGTATGGGGTTTAGAATTCTATTG
>NC_084994.1:38322702-38327702 GCF_963854185.1 Sardina pilchardus
TGACTGGTCTTCAATGATCTTCTATAGTAAAGTTTCACAGTGCAATACAGCGAACTATGCCTTTATGGTTTTGTTTCTTTTAACGTGCATAAAACACTGCCCTGCAGCGTATACTGTACACAATGCGGCTAATACACTGAAATGTCTGTATGTTTATTTGCTTGATAACTTTTTTTTTTATCCGATGTGACTTTCAACACAGAATGAACAAAACATGAGTAGTCAGGTGTCCAATACTATAGACTCTTTCAATCTGTTCCCAGTGAGTTTTTGGTGGAACAACCCAGGTAATCATTTGCTGTTGTGTGCTATCAGATACAGTATTCCTAGGATTACACCTGTTTTCAGGGATGAGCATAGATATACCAAAATGTATTTTAAAAAAACAAACACCGTAATTTTGAGTGTATCAAAATAATACAAAATACAGTACCCATGCCATATGCATTTTAAACATACTAGAATACTCTTTAAAGGGAGCGTGAAATCACTTTTGAAACCTTCAATATCTGTCTATCTAATCTATTCCTTCATCAGCGCACTGACTGTTGTTATTGTACAATGTTTGAGAGCAACAGGTTTTCTCTGCCGAAACTTGCAAACAGTCAACATATCAACTATGCTGACCTGCCTTAGCCTACAGTAAATCAGAGATGTACTCAAAAAGTCAAGTCACTTGTCAAGTGGAGAAAATCTATTGTTGATCAGGAAGGATCATGACTCTTTTAGTTGTTTTTTAACGACCTGGACCTGGGACCATGTAAGCCTTAAACGTAAGTGTTATACAGTAATGACACCGAGGTACATAAATGAGAATTGTTTATGAATTCCTGTTGCTTTAGGTGATATATGGGGTAACTTTTTGGCAATGTTGCAGAGCAAACTTATACAGTTATCGCCATGTGATCCGATTGGGTGACTAAAGCTCTCAAGAAACTGATGATTGAAGTTCTCTAGAAACTTGAGGTTGGTGTGAGAGGGAGGGTATAGTGTGTGTGTGTGCGTGTGTGTGTGTGTGTGTGTGTGTGTGTGTGTGTGTGTGTGTGTGTGTGTGTGTGTGTGTGTGTGTGTGTGTGTGTGTGTGTGTGTGTGTGTGTGTGTGTGTGTGTGTGTGGATAAGAAGTGTGGACAAATGATTAAGTCAGCACCAGTCTACAAGAGGCTACATTCATTGCTTTGCACAAAAGTATTGGTGTCTCCAAAAATATTTGCCAGCATTTGACAAAAAGCCATAAAAAGCCATTTTCCTCAACCCATAACATACAAATGAAGATGCCATCCCTGCCTCTTTGTGTATACTATATTGAAATGGTTTCCAAAGTCGCTTATGATAGTCAATAAAGATAAATGATACAATTATGTGTGTTAGTGCCATATTCTGCTTTGTCACTATTACGATCAATATGCTTTATGTAGCCTAGTTTTTAAATTGATTTGAAAGTATTATTTTTAGTGCTATTTACCATAGGTTGCTTTGGACAAAAGCATGTGCCAAATACCATACACAGAAACATAGCATAAATATAAAATGTTAAGATGTTTTTGCTTATTCTATTCTATTAAATGTGTTTATAGCTTTGATAATAAGTGATCTAGTGTGCCATGTCTCTGTTTTGAAAATGTGTTTGGTGAATGGTGACTGTTTTAGGGTGAGGAGAGCTGGTGGAATGATCAGCCGCTCTCCTCTCGCTCTGCTTTACTCTGGTACGCCATCTTGTGGTCAAATGTATGTAATGTAAAACCACTAACTAAATAAATAAAACAATTGGGTCTACCTACTGTAGCTTGAGTTGCTGCCACCAACAGAGCAGCAGGGAGCTGGAGTACTATGCTCTGGGCGCATGTTCATGAGCCGTGTGTGTGTGTGTGTGTGTGTGTGTGTGTGTGTGTGTGTGTGTGTGTGTGTGTGTGTGTGTGTGTGTGTGTGTGTGTGTGTGTGTGTGTGTGTGTGTGTGTGTGAGCCCCATGTTCATGCCCCCAGAGTGGTGCACTGCCCCTTTAAGATAATCAATACAAACACAATTTCCCTTGAAATTGATATAGCCTATGAAATAAATCCTTATTAACATGCAAGGCACTAAATATCTTGCCATTCAATAATGTCATTGAAAGAATTTCCACTTGAACGGTCCCATTGCTAGAGCAGCAGAACATATTCTTAATTGAGTTGGAGAGTTAGGGTGTGTGTGTGTGTGTGTGTGTGTGTGTGTGTGTGTGTGGTGTGTGCGAGTGCGTGCGTGCGTCTGTGTGTGTGTGTGTGTGTGCGCGTGCGTGCGTGTGTCTGTGTATGTGTGTGTGTGTGTGTGTGTGTGTGTGTGTGTGTGTTTGTGTGTGTGTGTGTGTGTGTGTGTGTGTCTGTGTGTCTGTGTGTCCGCTATACACTTATGCATCCCATCCATTAAGTTGTCTTTGCAGGTTATCTAATGGAACACAAAGGTTAATGAACAGGTGCAGTCTGGTGTTATTCTTGACTCATCAGGATAATTAACAGAACACACTCATGTCTGGTGTTACGCTTGTTGACAAAGTCAGTTACACCTGTGGACCAAGTTGTATTACTCAACATTAAGTTCTGTTTTCATTGTCAAACAGCTGGAAAATCTCGCTTAGTCTGTTCTAATTTGCTTGTCTGTGTGTGCTTTTTCTTGCCAGTAGACCGTGATGTGTTGTTTGTTGCATGTCTGTAAATGCTGTTGGCTCTGCAGATCAGCCATCCTGGATTCTGACATGTCTCTGCTGGTACGTCTCTACACAGCAGAATGTTGTGCTGAACAAAGAGGCGTTTCACCCCAGAACTGACCTGCATTACATTGATGTTAAATTTAACGGGCCCTATGGTTTTTTGTTTGTTTGTTTGTTTGTTTGTTTGTTTGTTGTTTTTTTTAGCCATGGTTGAACCCAGACAAACTTGTCAGCAAATTTAAATCAGCTTTGCAGGTCCATTTGGATTCACCCAACAGACCTTTGGTTGTTGCTATTTTGAAAAAAAAAAGTTTGAATGAATTGTTTTGTATGCAATTCTAAGTAGAGTTTCACAATACAGTATTTCTGAACATGCTATACACATTTACCCCACCCCCCTCCCCCTACATTTGTCAGGGCAACAGATTAATAAGGACACTCAATAAACAAATAATCACCTTAAGAACACTGATGCACTCAGTCACAAGTCAGTCACAATCAGAAGTGCTTTTTGTGTTTCTGTTGTATAAATATATACTGTGACAGAATAATAATGTTATAGATCTAATATGATATATTAGTAACATACACACACACACACACACACACACACACACACACACACATATATATATATATATATATATATATAAACCTATAGCCTAGATTTCTTGATGGCATCCTAATCAACAAACATAATTTCAGTTTTCAGACTGATTTATGCTTTTTTCTCTGTCTGCATTGTGTAATTAAAGTGTGTGCTGACAGGTGTTCGTGTGTCTATGCCGATTTCCCCGTTGGGAAAGATCACAGCACTGGACTGTTATCACCGGCTGAACGACATCATTGTTTCCATAACCTGGATCTACCCGAATGACAAGATGATTCATTGCTCTGCAAGTCTGCATACATTTTTAACAAGACTTCAGACATGTAACATAAACAGTGCAAACCACAGTCACGTCCATAATTTATGAAGCTGTCTAATCAAATAGCCCAGTCGTTACTTTAAACAACCACTGAGGGGTGCTGTGACTCCACTGATCGCACTTTCCATTTAAACAGTACGTGATTCCTTTCATGGTTCCAAAATGCAGAAAAATAATTAAATTTACTTTGAGGTTTTTCAAATGTTGCTTATAATGAAAATATAATCAGTGTTTTCCACTGGTTTGAAAAAAATCTAGAAAAATGCTTCCATTTCAAATTCCACATTTGTGCCAAGGGCTGCTTCAATGATACGTTCATTACACATGGATAATAATGTTACAAGTAATAATGACAATCATTAACATAAGCAATCACAAGTCGCATGTCTTGAAAACAAACTTAGAGTAAGGCTAATGTATCCTAACAGACTTCGCCTTCATGGCACAAAGTCTACACACTAGGAAAACAAAGGACACAACTTCAAATCTTTATTTTGACAGTTTTTCTCAGTCACATTGGTGCATTTATTAGAGTGAAAGTATGAGTCCAACCTTCACATCATCCATACACTTGGGCACAGCAAAGAGAAACTTATCATATTGTGCAGCAGATGCTTTTGCTCTTCCATGCACTAAGGTGTATAGACAAATATTTGACAGTTTATTTTACAGAAATTTCCACAAAACAGTTTGAGCTTTTGCTGGTATTCCACTGTGCGATACTGTTTGTACAATGTTTTTTTTTTTTTTTTTTTTTTTTTAAAGAAATGTGCTGTTGTGTGAAGATCAATGATGATCATTCGAGAAATACACCAAGAGGAAACTAGAAAAGCACTCCGAGGGCGCAGACTTTCGTCAAGCGCCTCTTGGATCTAGACGGTGATCCGAAATATTCCCAAAATGTAATCGTTTCTGCCTTGGGTCATTTCAGACCTTTCCTGAAAATGTAATCGAAATCCATCCATAACTTTTTAGTTATCTTGATAACAGACAAACAGACCCCGATGAAAACGGCCTGTCTTGCCCTTTTGAGGCCCCCTAGTGGCCAAAAGCATGTCTGGAGTTCACAACCTCTGTCTTCTCTCATTTCCCTCTCCCACACTGAACCATGCACTCAGCCGACGGCCTCCCTACTGATCTATGTGTCTTCCTCCCTCTCCTCCTCCTCTTCCTCCTCTTCTTCTTCTTCTCCTTCTTCTTTTCAGATCAGTAAACTTTCCACTTCATCGCCGGCCTAGTTGTGTCATCCTTACGGACATACAATCTGCCAACATCAATCTATACGGATGCCACAGTGTGTTCAAACACGCGCCACGCTGTGTGTGTGTGTGGAGCACCTCGGGACTCGCCATGACCAAGTCTACGTCCGAGAAATTAGTCAGCGAGTTG
>NC_084994.1:38332702-38337702 GCF_963854185.1 Sardina pilchardus
CTCTTCCTCTGACATGTTCTCTTCCAGAGCTGGAGTGAGAGCGCTACCTGTATCTAGGGGAGGAGAAACACAAACAAGCCATGAGTCACTTCCGCTTGGTCCCATCACTTTCTTCTTTTTTGTCTTCTTTGTGTGTGTGTGTGTGTGTGTGTGTGTGTGTGTGTGTGTGTGTGTGTGTGTGTGAGAGAGAGAGAGACACACACAGAGAGACAGAGAGAGAGAGAGAGAGAGAGAAAGAAAGGAAGAGAGCACAATATCTTGCACAATATCTTTCTTGCATCACACTATACCTGCACCTTGAAACACACACACACACACACACACACACACACACACACACACACACACACACACACACACACACACACACACACACACACACACACACACACACACAGAGAGACAGAGAGAGAATACTAAGCCACTCTATAGCTTATTCCCCGGGTTTATTATCATCTCATTCTCTCTCTCTCCCTCTATCTCTCTCTCTCTCTCTCTCTCTCTCTCTCTCCCTCTCTCTCTCTCTCTCTCTCTCTCAGGCAGTGAAGGAATTGCTATTGTCAAATGTGTGAATTCTGTCATGCTCAAAGACACAAGTGATACAAAATGGAGGACTTATTTTGTGAACTGTCAGAGCCACTCACCTTCATGGAGGGGTGTTGTGTAAAAGTGCCATCTTGAAATGATCTGCTGCTCTTCATAGTAGTGTATGCTGTACAGTGCACAAAGGTCTTTGTTTCAACTCTTAGGGCTGATGTTTCTTTCCCTGTACAATTTACACTGTTTTTGTGACCTGTTCAACATTGTTTTTTTTTCTTTCCGTTTTTCCAATTTTTGATAGTGTTTTGTAGACTGGGGTTTTACCTTTCCAAAGGCAGTGTTTACTTTTGGGGTCGAGCCCTCTGTGAGCTGCGTGTACTTCTATCAATTCCCAGCTTCCATCGTATAGTGCCTTTAACCCTGAGCTGCTCCTGGGGCAATGGAGCAATGTCCTTGTAGTAAAAAAAAAAAGTAAGTCGCTTTGGAAAAAACGTCTGCTACAGTAAATGAAAAAAAAAGGTAAATAATGGGTTACACTTTACTTGAAGGTAACTGCATAAGAGTGACATGACACTTTGGATAGGGTTAGAGTTATGTTTAGGGTTCATGTATCATGTCACCCTTATACGTATAGATGCCTTCAAGTTAAGTGTTTCCAAATAATCTTTGATGGGCCATGCAAAGCTGATCATATGGAATTGTAACAGACTGAACATTGAGGGGCAATTTGTGAACCTACCTGATATGTTTTAAAGTTTTAGGGGACTGAGGGTCATACAGGTAAAATATGCTTTCTGTCACGATACGGACAACATCAGCCTTCTCCATGTTGTTGAGCATGTGTACGGCCACTCTGCTGGTCTGGCCTTTATAGGATTTGTTTGTAAACAGTAAACGCACACCTTGTGAGGTGCTCACGGCGGTAAATGAAAAGTTAAATTTAAATAAAAGTGTCGTGGCACACTCGGAACTTCAAGATATTTTAAGAATTTTTTTATTGACCAACGTTTTTGCTTACGCCTTCATCAGGGTAATTTATATGGCCTTTACATTTACTGGCCTTTATAGGACGAGCACTCTGTAGTATAGTCTCCTTGCCCACACACACTAGGACACTAGAGGAACAGAGGGAGAATTTCACAGAATTACACAAGGAGTGATGGATTACCCAATAATATAAGGACAGCACCTTCAAAATATTATGCTATTATTATGCTACTATTATGCTATGCTACTTTTATTGCATTACATACCGTAGTTAACTTCTATTGCATCAGCAGACACTTTTATGAGAGAGAGAGAGAGAGAGAGAGAGAGAGAGAGAGAGAGAGAGAGAGAGAGAGAGAGAGGGAGTTGCATTATTCTGCAAATACGTTTTATTTAAATCACCATGTGTAATTTTGTAGTCAAAAATGGCTCGAGAATCTCAAGGCGCGACAGTGATGCAATTCTGAGGCAATGACTATGAGGAGGTATTTGGCTAATGTGCTGATATATTTTGCACTTATTTGTTTGTTTCATTCCTTATTTGCCTTTTCCTTCCACAGGCTACGTGAAAAAAACAAAAACAACAAACAAATAAACAATGGGAAGAAATAGTGCATACCAAACAACACCTGAAACAAAGAGCCAAGAAGCTTAACAATATTGGCAAATAAAACTCACACACACACACACACACACACACACACACACACACACACACACACACATGCACACGCACGCACGCACGCATGCACGCACGCATACACACACACACACACACACACACAAACACACACACACACACACACACACACACACACACACACACACACACACACACACACACACACACACACACACACACCCTTCCCAAACACTCTGCAGATGCCTATGTTGCCTGTAGCCAGAACAACCACTTTCTCCTTCATTCCCAGAAAAGGAACAAGCCTGCAGTGGCCACGGATAAAAAAAGAGAGGCATTTGAAGGATGGAGGAGAAGAGAGAGAGAGAGAGAGGAGGAAGAGAAGACAACAGACGAAAGGAGGGAGAGAGAGACCAGGCAGGGAAAGAGGGAAGAATGGAGGGATGGAGAAGAGGGCTGCTTGGGAGTCTGGACTTTGTCTCTCTTTCCCTTTTTTTTCAGATGAGGAATAATCGTTTTATCCACACTCGCATTGCGTAACACTTTCACGGGCACGGACAAAATGAATGAATGAGATGGAAAATTATCCAGCCAGAAAAATAATCCCATATGTTTTGCCTGGAGGACGTGTGTGTGTGTGTGTGTGTGTGTGTGTGTGTGTGTGTGTGTGTGTGTGTGTGTGTCTGACTGGACAGCGTATAATTTTAAACTAATTTTCAGAAAGGGCACAGACAGACAACAAGGCAATCACAGGTGTGGAGGCTCCTGAGTAGACACACACACACACACACACACACACACACACACACACACACACACACACACACACACACACACGTAGGAAGGTAGACACATACACTTACATACACACCCTTATACGCACATAAAAAGCCCCCTCCCCCTCTCCCACTAACACCAATGCTTCTGAACAAAATGTCCAAGTGACACAACCTCTTGACCTCCTTTGATATGTTTGTCATCTTGCACAGTAAAAGAGAAAGAGAGAGAGAGATAGAGTGACTGAGAATGTGATAAAGAGAGAGAGAGATAAAGAAGAGAGAGTTAGATAGAGAGAGAGCAAGATAGAGAGAGAGATAGAGAGAACATGGGGACTTATAGAGATGGATGAGTGTGTCAGAGAGAAGTATATGGATACCAACAGATAAAAAGAGAGAAAGGGAGAAAGATGGAGGGAGAGAGAGAGAGAGAGTGCGGATCCTCATATAATTGGACACAGCCAGAGAGAGAGAGAGAGAGAGAGAGAGAAAAGAGAGAGTGAGTGAACATGGAATCTTCCCTAAGTGGATATAGCAAGAGAGACAGAGGAAGAAATAAGGAGTGAGTGTGGAATCACAGAAGTGCCCAAAGTGAGAGAGAGAGAAAGAGAGACACAGAGAGAGAGATCGATAGATAGAGAAAGGGAGATAAAAGAAGAGACCGAGAGAGGACTTGTCGACCCAAAACATCCCTTCATTATCCGGCGGAGAGGCGGGCATGGTATCCGTCTTCTCGGTGACTAACGTTCTAATGACGTTCTAATGATGTTCCGATGGCGGCCCGGCGTGACAGCGGCAGCGCTCTCCTCTAGGTCACGGCACTGCCCGCGGCTGTTCTCCCCATCGCCACTGCCACCGCCACGTCAACACACACTTGACCCCAATGTGTTCCTGTCGCTACAGCGCCCATTTTCACGACCAGAGATGCACCACCGTCGTCCTCCGCTGCTGACCGAACCATGCACCCAGAAGAAGAGTAAAATCACTCACATTAGCTGTTATCATTCAGCTAATGGGATATCATGTTGGACATTTTAGCTTTCTTTCTTTCTTTCTTTTTTTCCTTCCTTATTTCATTATTCTTTCTTTCTTTGTGTCCTTATTCTTTCCTTCTTTCATCCCTTTTACAATTTCCTTCTGTCATTTCTTTCTTTTTCTTTCTTCTTTCTTTATGTCTTTACTCCCTCTTTCCTTCTTTCATTCCTTTTACAATTTCCTTCTGTCATTTCTTTCTTTATTTCTTCTTTCTTTCTTTGTGTCTTTATTCTTTCCTTCTTTCATTCATTTTACAATTTCCTTCTGTCATTTCTTTCTTTCTTTCTTTCTTGTCTTTCTCCTGCTCCTTTTATGGAATGTGTGCCTTCCTTTCCTCACCATAAACATATTTTAACACTGGACACTGGCATCCTCACACACACACACACACACACACACACACACACACACACTGGATACGAGCATCCTCAGCTCTCTCTTTATCTCCTTCAGTTTAGAGCTAGGAGGAAATATTTGTCACGGAACATTTTTTTTTGTCTTCCTCCCCCCAAAAATAGTCGTCCCAGTGATAATAATAATTAAAGTGTTTGCTAATGAACAACAGCTATTTCCTCTGCCAGGGAACAGATCATGTGGATGAGAGGGAGGAGATGAGATAGACAACCAGCGTCACAGTGGGTTAGGATGGAGAGAGAGAGAGAGAGAGGAAGGGGGGATAGAGAGAGGAAGAGAGAGGGGGATAGGGAGAGAGATAGAGGAAGGAAGAGAGGGAGAAAGATAGAGGAAGAGAGAAAGAGAGGGATAGAGAGAGGGAGAGAGATAGAAGGAGGGAGAAAGAAGAAGAAAGGGGGGTCGAGAGAAAGGGAGAGAGATAGAGGAAGAGAGAGCGAGGTATCAAGAGAAGATAGAAAAGAGGGGGATAGAGAGAGAGAGAGAGAGGAAAGGGCTATAGGCAGTGCAGCAGACCATCGTGTCCATTGGGTGTGCGCATGGACTTCCAAGGACAAAGTAGGTCAGCTTTTTTACCACACAGAGATTCTGTGATTACAATTTCAGAAAAT
>NC_084994.1:38344494-38351994 GCF_963854185.1 Sardina pilchardus
CACACACACACACACACACACACACACACACACACACACACACACACACACACACACACACACACACACACACACACACTGTACACACACGTGGCATATACACAGGAGATGTGACTCCCAGTAAAGTAATTTTCTGCTATGTGCCATGTTTGTCTTAGTTGCATTATTGAGATACTCTTGAGCCTCAGCCTCACAGTGGGGGCTTCACACACTCACACACACACACACACACACACACACACACACACACACACACACACACACACACACACACACACACACACACCAACACATGAAAGTACTATGCACACACAAGCACACACACACACACACACACACACACACTTGACTGATCATAGACAGTGGCGACCATCCGCCTCCCACGATGCAGTGGGGCATCTGTTGCCAAGGTGGCGACAAGACCCGCTGTGGCGGCAAAAGCGCAGGGCGAAGCCAAGGGCACCGTGGGTAATTAGATTAGATCCCCAGTCGAGCGGAGAAGGAAGAGGACCTTGGCATTGAAGCTTGACCAAACATCTGGAGAGAGAGTGTGTGTGTGTGTGTGTGTGTGTGTGCGTGCGTGTGTGTATGTCTTATGGCTATGTCTATGTTTGTGTGAATTTGTTTGGAGTAGCGAGTGGGTAAATGTGACAAAAGTAAACAGTTGAAATGCATGCATGCAGATACACATACATGCATACATACACATTATGTAAACAGATTTTGACACACTATATTGGCATATGAATATTCCACTCAGCCGCAAGTTTGTGCAAAAACACAGTCACATGCATACACAAATAAACACACACACACACACACACACAAACACAGACATACAGCACATGCACACACACACACACACACACACACACACACACACACACACACACACACACACACACACACACACACACACACACACACACACACACACACACACAATTGAGATCCTAGGCACTCAATCAGCGGATCTGAAGGCCCCACAGGGATAAAAGCTGGTTCCAGATAATTGGCTCCACACTTGTGCTGAAAGATCCTCTGCTTGACTGAATGAATTCAGACTTGGCTTTGTGTGTGCGTGCATGTGTGTGTGTGTGTGTGTGTGTGTGTGTGTGTGTGTGAGTGTGTGTGTGTGTGTGTGTGTGTGTGTGTGTGTGAGCTCCATGAAATGGAGAGGTGAGCTGTGGTGTTACGCTGAAATTGCTTCACGCCAAGTTTCCACTCCACCTGGGTTTCGCACTTCAGAGACTGTCAAGGGTGGAGTTTTTGCACCTGTTGTGTCTGTGTGAGTGTGTGCACATGTGTGATGTGTGAATGTGTGTGCGTGTGTGTGTGTGAGTCTGTGTGAGAACGCATACCTTTGTTCACATACAAGCGTGTGAGTTGTGAGTGAGTATGACCATTTGTGTGTGTGTGTGTGTGTGTGTGTGTGTGTGTGTGAAAGTATGATACTCTGGTGTGTGCGCGCGCGTGTGCACATATGCTCTCCTGGTGTGAATGCTGGTGTGTTAATTTGATCACGGTCACACCCAAGACAGACTCACACTCTCATCATCCATCACACACACACACACACACACACACACACACACACACACACACACACACACACACACACACACACACACACACCTGACAGAAGTGGCGTCTTAACTCTTAACACACTTTTCCACACTTCACTCCTGCTGTCATCGGCTACCATGGAAACCACACACATAGGTGATTGGTGTTAGACGGAAACCGTACGGCTGGCGTCATAGCAACTCTGTGTAGAGCGAAACCATCCACCACTTAAGAAATACAACTCAAAAACAAGACAAAGTGCTTCTTCCATTCTCATTCAGCACATCCTCTCCCAGTGATGATATAAACACTTATGGGATTCTAACAACTGGGTGTGTTATTTTCTCTTGTGTTGTTCTCCTCTGGGGGAGGCTAGAGTAGACCATCTGGGATTGATTGACTTGTCACTGAGCCAATGAGAAAGTAAGAGAGAGAGAGAGAGAGAGAGAGAGAAAGAGAGAGTGTGTGTGTGTGTGTGTGTGTGTGTGTGTGTGTGTGTGTGTGTGTGTGCAATCCAAATCCAATCAAAGAGAGGCACGGGGTCATCATCATACTAGGTCACTATAAACACGGAAAACACAGGATCAATCTGGAAAGACAAGACACGGAACCAGCTCTACAGTATCTGGACATCTTTTTCGTTTCGAGTCATTATGCAGTGATCCTGTGGTTTGACATGTTCCATGTCTCTGAGATGAAGCCGGATTGTAATTGTTAAACACCACCGCACCCTATAATGATTCGGGCTAATTATCAGCTGGCAACATTCAGACGGTTTGAGAATGCATACATTAACAGGACATGCTTTACGCGACTGGAAACCATCCGTGTGACATTATAATTACCACGCTTCATTAAACTGGAAGGGCTTAATGCAATCCGAATATCTAAAACAGTGCTTAAAGT
Organism: Sardina pilchardus; assembly: GCF_963854185.1. Lineage (NCBI taxonomy): Eukaryota > Metazoa > Chordata > Actinopteri > Clupeiformes > Clupeidae > Sardina > Sardina pilchardus. The sequence continues at coordinate 38,346,967 of NC_084994.1, forward strand.
TAACTGTCTGGTTAGCATGCTAGCCTTGGTGGATATGCAGTTATTTTTTGATGTTGTAAACTAAATTGTTTTAGTTTAAAACAAACCCAAACTGTTTTTTTCCCCAGAAAGGAATTATTAAAGATAAAATTTCCAAAAATATATAGAAATGAACAATCAAAATTCTACCCAGCAAACCAGTCAAGATTGGAGATGGTGGTCGTCAACAAGATATGTTGTCCTGAAATGTCAACCAGCTGACCGCCCATCTAAACCAAGAAATACTTAGCCATGGTGCTTACACCTTACTTTGTATGTAACTCTCTTAAAACATCTAACGGACATGTTAAAAAGGCTTTCAAAGTGGGCTTTTGCTTGAGTGGGTTTTCAAGCCTTTGCAAGACCCTCCTTCAGCTTCCTCTCTTGTCGATGATTCCGATCCTTCATGGGAGTTGGAATGGTCACTTTGCTTGTTGTTGTTCAGACCACACATAAGTAAATTGTCAATCATCCACGCTGCGCTGCTCGGCTCTGTTGTTGATTGGCGTGTTGGCGATGTGGCGCGTTGTCTTGTTTTGACACCTCTGTCTCACCGTCTGCCGCATTCCTGCTACATCTTCGGCCCCCGAGGGCGCTGGGTCAACGATCCGGCCGTCAACAGCTGCGGAGAGGTGACGAGAGGAGACAGCTATCAGTAAGTTGTCACATGCACGGGCCAAGGGACGGCAGATCAGTGGTAGATCATACTATACTGTACTTGGACGGTCTCCTTTAGACTTAGATATCTGATGCTCAGATTGTTTATAACATACACATACTGTACACAAACACGCCAATCAACTACAGAGCCACCCAGCGCAGCGTGAATGATTGACATTTCACTTAAGTGTGCTCTGAACAGCGGCAAGCAAAGTGACCATTCCCAACACTTACATCATCAATCATCAATGATCATCAATCTAGTTGGTTTCCCAATGTAAACTTCCCTTCCCAAAAAGACCCATAGGATTGGCATCAAAATCCTATAGGATTTAAATAACAGCAATCCTACAGGATTAAAGATTGTCCAAAAGAAAAAAGAAGAAAAAAGAAAAACAATCCTATAGGATCCCAATCGTATAGGATCCTATTGGTTCCAGAATCTGATTGGAATCCTATAGGACTTTTAATAAGGGTTTATTCAATCTGTTTGACTTCGGTCCTCTTCGTCCTCTACCAGCAAAATCCCCTTATTACAGTCAAACAGCCATTAAAGGTCACAGTGTATGTTCGCTTGTTGTGACACACAGTAGCGTAATCACTCTGATAATCTTCAAAAATGCCTTTCGGATCGCATCTTCATCAGAGGGCGATGACTGGGCATCCAGCAGCTGCGCTCCAGTCACTAGCAGGTGGGTCTGTGGGGCGCAAAAGAGCTGCCAGGCAAGCTGACAGATGTCAGTCAAGAGAGGAGACAGGACTGCCCCGGGCGCTGTTGCGCTGCTGAGGGAGAGCCCAGTGCAGGCACAGCCACAGCAGGCATGGGGGCATGTACGAACCGTCAGTTTAGTTAGTGAGTGGGTGAGAGAGAGAGAGAGAGAGAGAGAGTTTATGTATATTGCATGTACAATGTATCTAATTGTCTGTCTATGCATCTATTTTATGTGTACATGTAACTGAGCTTTGGCAATAATGTTATTGAAACGTTCATGCCAATAAAGCTTCATTGAATTGAGAGAGAGAGAGAGAGAGAGAGAGAGAGAGAGAGAGTTTCACTCCCATAGCAATAAACATTCTGAACTATAAACACTGAGGATTGTTATGGATTAAGTATGACCCTTATGTATTTATGTAAACATGTATGAATGTGTCTGTATGTTATACTACATGTTTAATGTAATGTTGGAACCTGTATCAAGAGTTGTACTGAAAACAAATTCAACCTGCCTGGCTGTGTGGTCATTAAATCAAATCAATCAATCAATCAGAGAGAGAGAGAGAGAGAGAGAGAGAGAGAGTGAGAGAGAGAGAGAGAGAGAGAGAGAGAGAGAGAGAGAAAGTGTGTGTCTAAAGGAAGGGACGGAGGAAGAGAGAGAAGGAAGGAATGGAGGAAGGGAGAAAATGAAGGACGACAATGGAGTGAAGTTATTTCAGCAGGATGAATGCTAGTAGACTGAATAGATTGAAAAGTCTTTAAAAAGGGAAGGAGTAGAGAGAATATTACAGGAAAAATCAAAGAAAGCGAGACTGGGTAGATAGTCAGAGAGAAAATGAAAATGTGTCACAGAAAGAAAGAAAAAAAGGGAGGATGAAAATAAGCAGGTGGATGTGTGAAAGAGGAAACGAGAGCCTGAAGGAGATTCCAGAGTTAGCGTCGTCGTCTTTTTTGGGCCTTGGGGGACTTGACCTGGTGAACTTGCAGCCTTTCTATTCCCTATTTCCTCCCTTTCGAGTGTCTCCTCGTCGTCTCCATCTGCCGTGGGTGAATCACTCTTCAAGATGAACTCTATCTGACAGCTGGGGCCCACCATTCTAATACTTCTTCTTCACAAGGTCAGATTAGCGTTGCATCAGGCCTCAGTCAGTAGCCTAGCGACCCTGCTAAGAGCAGCATTCTGATTCTCAGAACACTGTGACCAAGATTCTATTTCAGGGAGATATGCAGGGGGATTCGGTTCTTAAGTCCGACGTCACGGGCCCAACATATTTTTTTTTCGTGAAAAGCTGTTTGCTATCGCAGCCAGACAGTTTTTGCAACTTTGTCAAATGACAACTTTGTAAACTTTGTCATCATCACCTCCGTTTTAGCGATTGTAAAACAAAATCGCTAAACTTTAACAGTAGCTGTGCAGACAGCCAGATGATATATTCAAGGGTAATGTCCTGTCTTCCACAAAAAATAGGATTTGATTGATGCAACAAACAGTAGTAAGATGACAATAACAGAATGACAGATGACAATAATAGAATAGCGGATATTTTACTGTCTATGGACAAAAACAAGTGAGTCTGAAAGCTGTTGGACCCGGAAAGAGATTTATTATCCCATTATATCATCACTTAATAACTGAATAACTGTCATTAGCCACGTTTACAAGGACACTTCAGTTCCGATTACAAACTGAATAATAGCCCAATCAGAATAAAAATTGTCCTATAAACACCTCAATCGGAATAAAAATTGTCCTATAAACATCTCAATCCGAATGAAAATTCCTGATCCGATCAGAATTTTTTTTTTTTTTTTTTAAGATGATTTTTTTGGCTTTTTATGCCTTTATTTGGACAGGACAGTAGAGAGAATGACAGAAAGTGAGTGGGAGAGAGTTGGGGTGGGATCTGGAAAGGACCACGGGGCGGGAATCGAACCCGGGTCGCCAGCGTACGGTGTAGGTGCCCCAGCCAGTTGCGCCACTGCCGGGGCCATCCGATCAGAATTTTAATCGGAATGAAAGAGGTGGTGTAGTCCGTTCCTATTCCGAATGAACAGCCATGTATACGGGCATTCGGATTGACTGCTGTATCTTCCCAAGGAAAAGTAGGTAACAACGTCTATTCCGATCAAGATTCTAAAGCGCTTGAAAAAACCTGATTGGAATAAAATGTACCCCATGCAGACGGTGCAAAATGTTCAATCGGAATAGTTTAATCGGAATGACAAAAGAAAAACTGTCCATGGAAACATGGCCAATGTGCTGCTAGTCTGGCATACATGTTGCCATGGTGGTAGAATTGCACTGAGTAGTCTAGAAATGTTACAATTAATCTTCATTAGTTGTCCTTTAAATAGTCTGTTTGACAGTTTCAATGTATGTTTGTGTTGTTTGAGAATAAAAAATGTGCAGAGAGTGAATCCTCTGGGACTATAGAGGGGAAATGTACAATGTGACTTATAGTGGATGTAACGGGACCTTGCTCAAGGCCCTCTGGTCCCATTGTGTCAGTTGAAAGAGAGAGAAAGAAAGAGAGAGAGAGAGAGAGAGAGAGGAGTAAGAGAGAAAGAGAGAGAGAGAGAGAGAGGAGTAAGAGAGAAAGAGAGAGAGAGAGAGAGAGAGAGAGGAGTAAGAGAGAAAGAGAGAGCGAGAGAGATGATATGGTTTTGCTGGTTTGGTGAAATGGAAACAATCCAGAAGTGAAATTGCCTCAGTGTGTCCTATAACAACCCTGTGTGTGGTTCAGGATGTCAATAATGAATGGGGCCGAAATGACGGATGCAATGGGACGCTGTGTCTACACACACACACACACACACACACACACACACACACTACCACCACCATCTCCAACTCAACCCCCCCATCACCAGCCCCGTCAACCCCCCCACGAGGATCCCATTTTGGGTTGCCTTGGTTTTCCCCATTAGGAAGCATTTGGCCCATGCTAGCGCTAAGAGGCTCACATCTATAATTCATAGCATCCTGTTGTGGGGCATCGCTTAGCTACCGCTAGGGATGAGGGGTCAGTTATTTTTGGCAGGTTAGGGATGGGAGTGTTGTTTGGGGGGGGGGGGGGGGGGGGGGGGGGGTGCGTGTTGGTGGGAGGGGGGGTGGGGTGGGAGTTGGTGGGAGATCAGGGGCAGCAGAATGGATGTAAAAGGTGTGTATTGTATAGAGTTTGTAGGGAGTGTGTTTGTGTGGTGTGTGTGTGTGGGGGGGGGGGGTTGGTTCATTTGTGGTGAGTGTGTGTGTGTGTGTGTGTGTGTGTGTGTGTGTGTGTGTGTGTGTGTGTGTGTGTGTGTGTGTGTGTGTGTGTGTGTGCGTGTGCGATCCTGCATTTGTGTATACCCCTGTGTGTGTGTGTGTGTGTTTGTGTGTGTGTGTGTGTGTGTGTGTGTGTGTGTGTGTGTGTGTGTGTGTGTGTGTGTGTGTGTGTGTGTGTGTGTGTGTGTAGGGGTTGTTTCAAGAGGGGAAGCAGCCTAAATTGTCCTGGCACTCTGTTTTACCCGAGTCAGTGTTCCACAACGATGAACAGAACAGTCCTGAGCGTTTCAGGAGAATAGAGGGAGAGAGAGGGAGAAAGAGAGAGAGAGAGAGAGAGAGAGACAGAGAGAGAGAGAGAGAGAGAGAGAGA
>NC_084994.1:38369494-38391994 GCF_963854185.1 Sardina pilchardus
CCCAACCTCCTGCTCTTCCTCGTGTTCCACACCACCAACTTTGCTGAGAGAGAGAGAGAGAGATCAAGAGAAAAAAAGAGAGAGGGAGATATGGAGAGAGATAGAAGAGAGAGAGAGATGGAGAAGAGAGAGAGAGATATTTGTTTAGAAGAGAGTGAAAGAGTGAAAGAGAAGAGAGTGGTTGAAAAGGGAGGAGATAAAGAGTGATTGTTGCTCTTTTCAACAATCACTCTTTGGTAACACTTTATATTAGCACACACATATTCACCAGTAATTAGCTGCTTACTAACATGTATATTAGTAGCATACTAGCCATTCGTTAGTCATTATAAGTCACTAATTAATACCTTATCAGCAAGACCTTATTCTACCCTTACTAAACCCTTAATTAAGAATTTCCCCTATGTAAGCTCCTAATTACCCCTTATTCATAGTTATGAAATAAGTTGTTGCATATGAATTATGACTTAAATATACATGGCTCAGTATGGGGCTTGTAAGGTGGTAGTACAACAAGAACAGTTATTCACCCCTAATAATACTTATCAAAGATGGTCTATTCAAACTGAACTAGACACTAAACCACATGTGCTAATAGTGTACAAACAACTAATAATTAAGTCTTTGTAATGCCAAATATGTTCCCTATTCTAAAGTTGGATCTTTATTCACTATTAATTCACAAATAATTTGGCACTATTAACCCCCATGTATGTATACTGCCTCATACTAAAGGAGAAATCTGGTGTGATTCAATCCTTAGCTCTGCTGTTTGAGGTCAGTAGGGAAGAATAAGATGCTGTCCGTAAGGAAAAGAACAGAGAATTTGATACAACATACAGTAGACCAAATAGCAAACCCACAACTTATTCACACCAGAAGGTTTATTTATGTGACCCTTCACACTTAAAAAAATAGTTTTGAGTTTGAGACTTTTGAGTACTCAGGAGCCAAGAAAGTTAGCATACAAATATATCCAGGTTCGCCTTTCTCGCTATCTATTCATTATATATTTTGTATTTGTGCTAACTTAGCTGTCTGCTTCTTGTGTAGCCTACTATGTGCTGTAATACAGTTAATAAGTGTGAATAGGAGGCAACTTTAGTTTAGGGAACACATGGGGGTTAATAAGTGCCAAATGAATTGTGAATTAAATGTGAACAAAGACACAACTTTAGAATAGGGAACATATTTGGCATTACAAAGACTTAATTATTAGTTATTTGTACACTATTAGCACTGGTGGTTTAGTGTCTAGTTCCATTTGAATAGACCATCTTTGATAAGTACTATTCGGTGCGAATAACTGTTCTTGTGGTACTACCACCTTACAAGCCCCATACTGAGCCATGCATATTTAGGTCATAATTCATATGCAGCAACTTATTTAGTAACTATGAATAAGGGGTAATTAGGAGCTTACATAGGGGAAATTCTTAATTAAGGGTTTAGTAAGGGTAGAATAAGGTCTTGCTGAATAAGGTATTAATTAGTGACTTATAATGACTAACAAATGGCTAGTATGCTACTAATATACATGTTAGTAAGCAGCTAATTACTGGTGAATATGTGTGTGCTAATATAAAGTGTTACCCACTCTTTTTCTCTCCTCCTTTTTCAACCACTCTCTTCTCCTTCACTCTTTCCAGCAGAAGAGGGGAGGAGAGAGGAGTATGGTGGAGAATAGAGGAGGAAAAGGAGGAGAGAGGAGTATGGAAAACAGAGGAGGAAAAGGAGGAGAGAGGAGTATAGTGGAGAACAGAAGAGGAAAAAGAGGAGAGAGCAGTATGGAAAACAGAGGAGGAAAAGAAGGAGAGAGGAAATAGAAAGAAGAAAAGTAAAACATAAAGAGGAACTGACATCCCTCAATAAACACAGAGCCACCAGAGGGCAGAGTGTGCCCCTGTCACACACGCGCGCACACACACACACACACACACACACATTGATCTCTCTACTGTATGTGATATTTTACTGAGCGTAGATGAGGACACTGTAAGACCCACAGAACATAAGACGTGTGTGTGTGTGTGTGTGTGTGTGTGTGTGTGTGTGTGTGTGTGTGTGTGTGTGTGTGTGTGTGTGTGTGTGTGTGTGTGTGTGTGAGAGAGAGACAGAGAGAGAGAGAGAGAATGAGAAGAAAATAGAGAGGGGTAAGGGATATGTTATAGACTAACAGGTAAACTTTCATGTTGAGACTCATCATCAGTCTTGGGAAATGGAAGGGTTGAGAAAGAGGTGTGAAGCCTGCAGGTGAATACATGACAACCCACATGGTTTGTTAGGATGTCAATCATACATCAGTCACTCGGCAAATGGACATGAACATGCTTTAACACTCACACACACACAAACTTCACACTGCTGAGTAAGCAGTCAATCACAATTCACTATTCACTATTCACACTAGCACACACACACACACACACACACACACACACACACACACACACACACACACACACATGCACACACAACCACACACTCACATGCTCTCTCCCTTTCACTGTCTTTCACACACACACACACACACACACACACACACACACACACACACAATTGAGTGAGCGAGAGAGGAGACTCCATGTTTTCTCACTAAATCTTAGGCCTTCTCGCCTGCTGTTCCCTGTCAGTTGAACAGCCAGTGCCTTGTGTTGTCTCTCGTCCCTCACACTCTCTCCTCCCTCTCTCCTCCCTCTCTCCTCCCTCTCTCCTCCCTCTCACACTTTCTCTTTCTTTTTGTCTGATGGATGAAGACACATATTGCTGTGGGTGTGTAGGAGAGGTGTGGGGGAGGGGGGGGCAGAGGTTTGTCACGGTGCCATGGAAACAAAGGCAAACATGACTTTTACGGCTTTTCTTGTGTCTCTCTGTTGCGAGAAAATACTGCACACACACACACACACACACACACACACACACACACACACACACACACACAACAAACCTGGTGTGTGTGTGTGTGTGTGTGTGTGTGTGTGTGTGTCTGTGTCTGTGTCTGTGTCTGTGTCTGTGTGTCTGTTTGTCTGTGTGTGTGTGTGTGTGTGTGTGTGTGTGTGTGTGTGTGTGTGTGTGTGTGTGTGTGTGTGTGTGTGTGTGTGTGTGTATCTGTATCCTTATTTCTGTGTGTGAGGTGTGTGTAAAAGAGAGAGAATGAGAACTTATTCTGAAGGAATTTTAGAAAAAATACCCACAAGAGTGAATGTATCTAACTAATGTAGACACAAAAGACATAAATACACTAAACACACACACACACACACACACTCAGACATACACACACACACACACTCACACGCACACACACTATCACTATCACACATCACATCGCATCACTGAGCTACAGTTCTCTTGAATGTATATATGTGCTGTTATTTGTCTCCTGGCAGCAACTTCATTCTCTGTGCATGCAAGGTTTAGATGTTTCAGCACCTTTATCTCTCTTCTGTCTCCATGGAAAGTTCTGACTGTTAGTGTCGAGTTACTATGGCTCTTGTTTATGTTTCCTGTTATGAAGGCTTGTTGTTGTTGTTGTTGTTATCATTATTGCTCTATTTTATGACTCTGAAAAGATTTAATTCTACATTGCAGTATGTTACTTTCTATGCTGTATGCTAATGTTTTTTATTGTTATTCTGTGTTGTATGTTGCTTCGATTGAAAGCATCAGCAAAATAATGAACATAAATATGAACAAGTTCTCTGACATTTTCACCTTTTGCTTTTATTCGAATGAGCTTACAAATACAGAAATAGGAACAAATATTTACAGTAACCTTGTAATAACACTGGGATTTAGAAAATTTTGGTTAAAGGGATAATCCGGAGTGAAATGCACTTTAGATCAGTTTTTCGGACTATTGGGAGTACATACGTTGAGTTGACACCAAAATCATGTAATTCTGATGTATTTTGAGAAAGTTCGAGTTCACCGTTTTTAGCCAAAACTCGTTAGCCTGGAAGTGACCCGGGCATGTCCTTTCATCGCTACAGTACAAAACGCTATTTTTACTGTTCCAAACAACACTACACTTACGTGGTAGTGAGTAGAGGGTCCCTAAAGCCAAACCGAAGTATCCCCACGTCTTTATGTGGTCGGATAGTACCTTTCTGGAAATGTCGCTGCTGCAGCTGGCAACGCTTTAACAACAGTTTAATAACATTTCTGGAAAGGTACGGACTCGATTAAATTAATTCTGGACTCTCTATCTGACCACATAAAGACGTGGGGATACTTCGGTTTGGCTTTAGGGATCCTCTACTCACTACCACGTAAGTGTAGTGTTGTTTGGAACAGTAGAAGAGGTATAAAAATAGCGTTTTGTAGCGGTGAAAGGACATGCCCGCGTCACTTCCAGGCTAACGAGTTTTGGCTAAAAACGGTGAGCTCGAACTTTCTCAAAATACATCCGAATGACATGATTTTGGTGTCAACTCAACGTATGTACTCCCAATAGTCCGAAAAATTGATCTAAAGTGCATTTCACTCCGGATTATCCCTTTAATGCTTTTTGCACTAATCCTGCCCCTCCCTACCCCCCCCCCCCCCCCATTTGCGCAATAGGCGAAGGAGCTGACAACTTTACTGCATTCTTTACATTAGTAATCATATATATGCATGTGACAAATAAACATCCTTGTATTCCTGTACAATAATATAAACAATATTTGATACCAATGCAGCTGTATTTTTATGTAGGCTAATAGCTGCATGTTACAAAGCTACAGGAGAGATAAGCATATTGCATATTGAATTCAGATGCTATGCTTAGGCTGCAACAGATAAAAGATGAAATTAGCATGCTGAATTCACACGCTGAGTTCAACCATCTCAATGTCATCATGCAGGTCTTCATCTCCACTGTGCTGACCTGCTCTACTCTGGCGTCCAGAGGTCTTCTGTCCTCTTCTGCTCCTCAGCTTGAACCAGATCAAAGCGGTGACCAGCCCCAGCAGTGCACAGCCCATCAGTGGAGCGTACGCTCTGTAGAAAGGAGAGTGTACAGCATATGGATCCCTGTACACTAGGCGGAATGTTCCCTCCTGACAAACATGTTTCTTCCTAATCTGAAATTCATATTCAAAATATTCATTCAACTGGTTTAAAATAGACATAAGGACCATGTGTCCATGAGAAAACATCATATCCAAGGGGGATAATTTGGTACAAACACAGAGTATAAATGCTTTTAGTATGTCACCATCTCTTTGGTAATGATACTCTCCAGAGTTTTGTAGTGACAGAGAGGGTATGATGAGGGAGCAGTTCGCAGTTCCCAGTCTGTCTATCTTCTAGCATGTACATCACTTCCTGTTGGTGGGTCTTATTGATGCTGGGTCCTACTTCCCCAGCAGGAGTTGTCCAGGTATAATTGTTGTGGAGCTTTCTTTTTGAGCTGCAAGGAAGAGTCAACATCTCCCTTTCATGGCCAAAGACATGTTTGGGCAATACAAACAGCTCTACAAAAGTCATACGTTGGCATTGAGCTCCTCTCCACACTGTACAAAATAAATGTTTGTCTTGGTACTTAAGCTCAGACAGTGTGACCAGAGAGGTGTTGAGATCAACCTGCAGTCTGCCTTGAAAATCCGTCACAAGTGGCTCCAGCGAGGAGTTGGTGTCCAGGACAAGAATAGGGCTCCAATCTCTGTACACCTGAAGGCTGCTCCCATCAGTAGAGTTCATCCCACACAGCACAGTGCTTTGACCCATTTCTACATCTTTATAAGGCAACTTTTCACCTTCTACACAGACGGAGAGACGGAAGAGGTTTTGTTCTGAGATGTATCCTCCTCTCCAGCTTTCAGCCCTGTAGTCTCCACTTTGGGACAGAGTGAGGTTGTACATTACAAATTGGCTATAAGACTTGGCCAAGTTAAAACACTTCACCTGGTAACCATCTGGCTGTGGTGTCTCTGGCTGTGAGCAGTTGACCAGAAGCAGGTCTCCATCTTCAAGGACCCTGTACAACACGTAGTAATCCACCCTTGAGAACTCTATGTTGAACATAGCCATGCCTCCTTCAATCTCAAATTTGAGTTGAGGATCTGGACTGAGGTGGGTACCAGTGATGAAGAACAGCAGGAGAAATCCGCTCACACACGCTGCCGTGTCCATTCTGAGTTCTGTGTTGGTGCTGAAGTTTGGAGCTCTTGTGTCGCGGTGACTCTCGTGACTCTGCCAGGCACACTGAGAGCTCTCGATCACTGAGGCCCCTTGATCACACAGGAAACTGAGTGAGTGTGTGTGTGTGTGTGTGTGTGTGTGTGTGTGTGTGTGTGTGTGTGTGTGTGCCTGTCTGTGTGTGTTTGTGTGTGTGTGTGTGTGTGTGTGTGTGTGTGTGTGTGTGTGTGTGTGTGTGTGTGTGTGCGTTTGTGTGTGTGTCTCTCTCTCTGAGTGTGTGTGTGTGTGTGTGCATGTGCATGTTTGTGCATATCTCTCTCTCTCTCTGTGTGTGTGTGTGTGTGTGTGTTCATCTCATCGCTCGTGGTGATAACAGGCATTGAATGCAGTGCTGGAGAAAGATCTCATTCACTTGACAAGGGATAACTGTATGTCATCCGTTGCTAAGGTGAATTGTTGTTCCGTTGTGTTGCTTTGCAGCTGTTGCCTTTGTCAACAAGAAATGTTAAACTTTTGCTGCACCAACTGACAGCAACGCAAGGCACCAGCCAATCAAATTATGGTTGTGCTTCAAGGTCCTGTATCTGTCTGAATGCTAGAGCAATCTCTCTCTCTCTCTCTCGCTTTCTCGCACTCACACACACATCTGTACACATGTGCATGCAGACACACACACACACACACACACACAGAGACACACACACACACAAACACACACACACACACACACAGAGAGAGAGACACACACACACACAAACACACACACACACACACACACACACACACACACACACACACACACACACACACACACAACACACACACACACACACACACACACACACACACACACACACACACACACACACACACACACACACACATACACACACACACACACACACACACACACACACACACACACACAGGTGGAGCAGTGACTTGGGTCCAATTTCTGAACCAGCTGTTTTGTAGTTCTGTTCTACCAGGAAGACTGAAAGCTCTTTTGACATCTATGAAACGGAACTTGTGTTTGTGTGCGTCCGCTTGATCCGGAGATTCTCTCTCTCTCTCTCTCTCTCTCTCTCTCTCTCTCTCTCTCTCTCTCTCTCTGTATCTATCTGTATCAGATCTATTGTAGAGATTACACTGACAGCTAGCACTCCAAATGTGCACTAAAACTTGCAACTCCAAACTTGCACTTATTTGCTCTTACACTTTGTCCTAACCGGATCCAAGCGAGCGACTGGCAATATTGTCTGTCTACACTGAATCCGTTACAGTTTTTTTCAATCGCTAACAAGCGTTTGTCCATTCAGTTGACACATTTTCAAAACTCTAAACACAGTTAGCACAGCATCGGTCTTTTGTGGCCATACCATTCACACATTTCACGTTGTTTTCACACAGTATGCAGTCAGTGAATACATTTTCACAATGCTTACATTTTCTTAACAGACAAACTATACCTCCCAACAAAATAATGGATCGTTTTTGTATTATTTTCGAATGTTAACACACAACATCCCACAATAGTTAACACAATATTCTAAACCTTAGATACAGTATAAAAACCTCTGTTTCTAATGTTATCAATTCAAAAGCAATATATCTCAGCTGATAATAAACAAACAATCGAATAATTGACACACAGATGATTTATGTTGGGTAAATTGGGCCAACCACAGCTGATTCCAGTCTATCTTAGACTCAGTGGCAGGGGTTATTGCTCTCTATTACATTGACACTTACGCATTGAAAAGAGGAGGTGATGTTTTTGGAAGCAGAAACTGAATAAGACAAATACCGTAATGTCTGGAGGAGGAAGAGTAAGAGTAAGGGGCCCAGGGAGAAGAGCAGGCCTTGTGAGAGATGCAGTGAGAGGTGCAGGAGCACTGAGAGGAGCAGGTGCAGAGATTAGACACAGTAATATTGTGCTTTTTCTTTGTTCACCCCCTTTTTATCTGGGCTTTTTGCTGTTGTTTCTTGTTCAGAATGCTCTTTTGTATCATGGATATTTTGTTCACTGCAATGCTGTAAAACTTTTTCTGTTCTATCATAGTCTACTGTAAATAGTATTTATACTGCACCTCCTGTAGGCCTAGTGAACAGTAAAAAAAAAAAAAAAAAAAAAATTTGCTTTTTACTGGAATGCATTTGAATGCGAACATTACATCTGGACATACAGTTACCAACCAAGAAATTTAGTGTAAAAATGCTGGATTGCATGTTTTGCATGCAAATACCTGTAAAACTGAAACATAAAAGTATATGCAGTTTTTGTAATGTGAACAGTAGCCAGTATTTTGAAACCTAGTGTACTCTGATTGACTGCATGTATCTTGTGAAGTGAAAACAAGCTTCATTCTTTGACAAAATAACTTCATTTTGAGTCAGGTTTCCAGTGTTTTGGTAAAGTTAGTGTGTGCAGAGAAATGACGAGTTAGTGTATATGTAACAAAATGTGTTGTAAGAACATGGGATGTGCTTTTGAGAGGAAAATGATCCATTCGGCCAATTGTGTTTTGCAGGTGAGAGGCTGTGTTTAGAGTTTTGAAAATGTGTCAAATGAATGGACAAACGCTTGTTAGCGATTGAAAAAAACTGTAAATATGCCATTGTGTTGTGTCACGGGAATCCAAATTTCTCATTCAAAATAGTTGGGCAATGCGATCGACAAAAAGAAAATAGAAACAGGGCGTCCGACAAAAGTTCTCTCAAAAACGTTGCGCTGCTGATTTTATCGCTAATGTTCGCTCGCATCGCGTTCGGTTAGGACAAGGTGTTATGCTCAAATAGAGCATAACCACCCCCCCCCCCCCCCCCCCCCCCCCCGTCTTAAGATGACGAACGAGGGTTTCACAACGGGAATTTACAGAACAAGTACCAAACAAACAGAACACCAAGCAAGCGTTCTCATCCCCACACATCGCGCCAAGGCCAGCCCCTCTTTATGACATCACAGTGCAGACTAAAAGCAGCTATCAACCGGAACTGGATCGTGTGTGCGTGAAGGTGTGTGTGTGTGTGTGTGTGGTGTGTGTGGTGTGTGTGTGTGTGTGTGTGTGTGTGTGTGTGTGTGTGTGTGTGTGTGTGTGTGTGTGTGTGTGGTGTGTGTGTGTGTGTGTGTGTGTGTGTGTGTGTGTGTGGTGTGTGTGTGTGTGTGTGTGTGTGTGTGTGTGTGTGTGTGTGTGTGTGTGGTGTGTGTGTGTGTGGTGTGTGTGTGTGTCTGGTGTGTGGTGTGTGTGTGTGTGTGTGTGGTGTGTGTGTGGTGTGTGTGGTATGTGTGGTGTGTGTGTGTGTGTGTGTGTGAAGCTGTGTGTGAAGGTGTGTGTGTGTGTGTGTGTGTGTGTGTGTATTGGTTCCACAACCTTCACTGTCCATAGCAGATCTAGTGTAGAGGTGACAGTTAGCAGTCTAAAGTGATACACTAATCTGAACTATTAGGTTTCCTTACTTGTTTATTTTACGCAGACATTCAAGCAATAGATTAGACAATGTACTTTATGTGTGTGTGTGTGTGTGTGTGTGTTGTGTGTGTGTCTTTATGGGTGTGTGTGTATGTGTGTGCGTACGTACGTACATGCAGATATGTATGTGTGTCTCTTCCGTTGCTCCTCAAATAACAGGAAGTCTTCAAGTTGTAAACCACAATCTCACCTCATATCTTTCCACACCCCCTGATGGGTTATCAGATACCCTTTGGCTCAGAAATGTCAACTTTACTGACGTCAAGACAATTTCCAAAGATATTTCATTAAGAACCCCTCTCTCTGTTTTGCTACAATGTGAGAGAAAAACAGAATGTTGACCCACGGCAGGAAAAAACAGCGTTCTGAACAGTAGCTTGTCAGCCATTCACAGCGTAATGTAAGTGGACCCCCCCCCCCCCCCCTCCCCGGCACCTGCACCTGCACCACACGCCAGCGACCCGGGTTCGATTCCCGCCCCGTGGTCCTCTTTCCGGATTCCACCTCATCTCTCTCTCCCACTCGCTTCCTGTCTGTAACACCCAAAATGTCACAGCTTGCAAAAAAAAAAGTCTAACGGACAGTCTTTTCTCAGCAGCACAGAGCCAAAGAAAGACAACAAAACAAAACGCTGAGGAAAGCATAAAAAAAAAAACACCCGGACCATGACATTCACAGAATGCCGGGGATCGGGACAGCGCTGTCCCAAAAGGATGCAATTAAATCCGGAATCCCACTGTGTGGTCGGAATGTCGGGCATGATAAAGAGGTGGGGAACAAGGGAGGAAGATCTCGGTTAAATATAACCGCCATGGCAACGCACAGCCACCGCCAGGAAATGCATCCCGATCTGGATCGCCACCAAGCTCTGGAGACTGAACCTCCCGCACACACACACACACACACACACAGAGTACACACGCATACACACACACACACAGAATACACACACACACACACGCACACAGACACACACACACACACACTCTTACTTGTCCCGAGAGGGCATTCAGAGTTTGCTGGGACTATCTTTCCAGTTTCCAAACCCACGCGGACAAGGAAAAAAATCAAACCATGTGTTTTAGGTGAACATTTTCATTTCCCTCTATATTTTTAGTGCTTGGGTTTCTCAAACCAGTAAGAGAGGAATTGTTCCTGCACACTCAAAACATCCACCTCTCTCGTTCTCTCTCTCTCTCTGTCTCCTCCCTTCTCAGCTCTTCTCTTACCCTACCCCCCCCCCCCCCCCCCCACACACACACACACACACACACAAACTCGACCAGAGGACATTCCAAATAATCTGTCTGCCCCCCCTGAAAAATAATATTTTCCCTCACCACCACCCCCCAACAATCAGCATGCCCCAAACACACAGTTTCCAGAATTGAGGATGGCTCACTCAATAACACATTGACTGCCATCATGTCTTCTTCTGTTTCCAGCCTCCCATTTCCAGCGCTCATCTTCGTAACCATGTCTTGTTTGTCATTTTTGCGCTGCTGTGATGGTGGCCTAATGAAGGTGAAGACCAGGGGGATATATTTCAGACTTCATAAACTGATCGGAACTTTTCAGAGGGCTCCCGGTGTGTTGCTCACCCACTTTGGCCGGGTTTCCCAGATTCGTCAAGAAGCTCTTAAAAGCTACTGTAAGAATTTCTTAGGAGCGTTCTTAGAACGTTCTTAGAGCGCTCCTAAGAAGTATTTAGCACTTAAGAGCTTCTTAACGAATCTGGGAAACCCGGCGAATGTCTGTCTTCCGTCCTCGTTGATCTCTACGTTCAATGACTCAGCAAGAAAAAAAAAAGTGAATCAAGATTATGTTCAAAAGCCTGTTCTGTTTTTGTTGCGACTGCTCAATAATACCCGTTGCTTGTCGAATGCTTGTCAGTCGCTTGTCAGTTGGCTGGTGTGTATGGGCAAGCGATAGAGTGTCTAAATAAACCTCTCAAAGCTCTTTACAGAGTAAATACAAACTCACACACCGACACACACACACAAACACACATGACCCAAGTGTGTGGTGGGCAGTGTTGTGCACGTTCACACTCTTCAGTAACTAGTTCAAAGTTCAGTTCACACACGTGCAAAGTGAACTGTTCACGTTCATAGTTCACCATTTTTAATTTTGAACTAGTTCAAATTCAGTTCATTTGAATGAAAATCTGTTTCTGACGGCTACTGCCACATGTTGTTCTCATCTAATTGAGAATGTCCGTAAATTGGGCTTTATTTCGCTGGGCAGATACATTTCTTTTAGGTCTATGGCAGATACCGACGGCTAATAAATGCGGCCGCGCATTTATTAATAATTAATAATAAATGAGTCAGCTGTGCATGCCTGACAGCGGAAGAGTGTAGTTTTTACACCGGGAGTATGGAGGAGGCTGCCTTGCTGCATTACCTGCAGCGATGGAACTGTTCAGTGACATACTTTAGGCCTACTGTAGGGCTCTTTGAACACGTTATGCATCCCTCTATCAATCACTGAGAAGTGCAGAATCTTTCCGCGAATGCATCATACGTAACGTGATCATGGGTAATATAGTAAGGTAGTGCAAAGCTTAGGAGTGGCGCCCGTGGGCAGTGAGTGTGACAACGACATACTGTTTCTAAATTGCCAGCAGATAGTGTCACTCGACTTCTCAGGACAAAATAAATTCCGTAACGTTTAATTGGACATCAACAGTGACGTTCGTCGTTCATTTCACACAATCTGAGCGAATTCACGTTCAAATTCATTATTTACAAATGTGTTGTGTTCAGTTCAGCTTTCACAGAAAAATGAACGTGTTCAATGAACGCGTTCATGCACAACACTGGTGGTGGGAACAGGGCGTACAATACGTTGACCCTGTGTGTGTGTGTGTGTGTGTGTGTGTGTGTGTGTGTGCTCACATGTGTCTCTCTCTGTGTGTGTGTGTGTGTGTGTGTGTGTACCTCTCCCTCTGTGTGTGTGTGTGTGTGTGTGTGTGTGTGTGTGTGTGTGTGTGCCTCTCCCTCTCTCTCTCTGTGTGTGTGTGTGTGTGTGTGTGTGTGTGTGCGCGCATGTGTGTGTGTGTCTCTCTGTGTGTATGTGTGTGTGTGTGTGCCTCTCCCTCCCTCTATCTCTCTCTGTGTGTGTGTGCCCCTCTCTCTCTCTCTCTCTCGCTCTCTCTGTGTGTGTGTGTGTGTGTGTGTGTGTGTATGTGGTGGGGAGGGGGAGGCTGAGTGCATATAACTATAAAGCATTAGCATTTGCATTTCAGTGAATTGTGGCAAACATCACTGATTGCCTCTCTGCCCTGATGACCCCCCCCCCCCCCCCCCTCCTGAGCACAAGGGTGTGGAGGTGGACCGTTGTCTTCCTCTGAAGACAGATGAAGAAAATAACACTTTTCTGGCTCTGTTGCCATGGAGCGCCTCTTCTAAATTCTAAAGAATGGATTTGGTCCAAGTATGCAAATGTTCACAGTCTGACTATAAAAGTGTATTGCTTGCAAAATGCGCTGCCAATGAATTAAATATTTTCAGATGACATTTAGTCAAATAAAGGTTATTTTTTGCTGTTTGACATGGCTGCATATTTCATTTAAAAATGCATTTTATTTTGCACTCACAAACCGCTAGAGTATATGAACACATTAAAAGGCTTGATAAAAACCGAAATGGATTTTCATGAATTAGTAAGAGCTCGTTACACTGAATAACACAAATGTATTTATATGTCAGAGCTTGCCGAACGAGATAACTGTCCCACTGTTCCGACTACTTCTCGACGTGTAAGGAAATCTGTAATTCAGATTAAATTTGTGTCAAGTACATACACACTAATATGTGTCAAGTACATACACACTAATAGGTTTAGTTCTTGCTGATAGCTGATACAAAAGTGTGATTTTGTTGGGCAGCTTTGTCATGCTCAGTGACTATTAAAGTGTCGGGTAATGTAAATAAATAATCCAACGTTGGAATCTGCCGGTGGCCCTGGGATGACAAAGACGGCATGGCACTTGTATTGATATTATGTTATTATTAGTATGACCACTAGGTGGCGATACTTGGTTAAGGGACTATGGGAGGCTGTACCTAGGAACAGTAGAACAAGTAAGGCTGTATCAATGTACGGAGATATAAATAAAGACTCTGAAAGTAACAACTTTGTTTTATTAAGAACATAACATTACATGGTACCAGGAATGGATGCAATAAAGCCACCGGGGACTCTACAATTTACCGGGAACCTCGACACCAAATGGAGAACTTTTAAACAGCAGTTTGAGCTGTACCTTGCAGCTATCGGTGTGTCGGAGGCGGCTAACAAGAGGAAAGTAGCACTGTTGCTGACTGTTGCCGGGACCGAAGCAATAGAGGTGTACAACACGTTCACTTTTGAACAGGCAGAAGACAAGAACAAGCTAGATGCAGTACTCAAGAAGTTTGATGAACATTGTCTGGCTAAAAAGAATGAAACCTACGAGAGGTATGTTTTTAGATCACGAATGCAACGTGAAGGAGAGGTGTTCGACAGCTTTCTCACAGACCTCAAACTAAAAGCTAGAACCTGTAATTTCGATACATTGACGGACTCATTGATTCGTGATCAAATTGTGTTCGGGGTCTGTGATAGGAAAGTGAGGGAAAAGCTGTTGGGCGAGGCTGACCTGAACCTAGAAAAAGCAGTGAAAATATGCCAGGCGAGGGAGTTAGTTAAGCAGCACGCTGAAACGTTTGATGTTGCTGACA
The DNA here is from genome assembly GCF_963854185.1 of Sardina pilchardus. Lineage (NCBI taxonomy): Eukaryota > Metazoa > Chordata > Actinopteri > Clupeiformes > Clupeidae > Sardina > Sardina pilchardus. Next base: position 38,383,815 of record NC_084994.1, read on the forward strand.
AAGGACTAGCTCAGCAGCCCGCTCAAATGCATGGTGACGTAGACGCAATTTCTTTCAAAGGAAAATGGCGCGGGAAGGACCAAGATAAAGACACTAGGAGCAAAGAGAAGAGCAGTGATAGGGAATTCAGAGACAAGGAATTTACCTGCAAACGTTGTGGAGGCCAGCACAAGGCCAGACAGTGCCCAGCATTCGGAAAAACCTGCTCCAAGTGTCATGGACAAAATCACTATGCTAGAATGTGTCTTTCAAGGGAGAAGGAAAGGAAAGTCCATGTCGTGAATGAAACAGAGGAGGACAGTGATTCGCAGAGTGATCCAGAGTTTGTGTACAGAGTTACTGAGGGGGACGGTGAAATAGAGGACACTGGACGGTCAGTCAATGCAGATGAGACTGTGCGGCCAGTAAATGCAGTGCAGACAGATAAATGGGTGGCGCCTCTGTTAGTTAATGGGGCAGTGGTGTTGTTCAGATTAGACACAGGGGCAAAAGCCAACCTGATCAGTGTAAAGGACATTAGAGCACTTAAAGAGAAGCCAAACATACAAAAACGCACTGTTCCACTGAAAACATATAATGGACAGCAAATAGAAACCAAGGGTGTGTGCCGGCTTAAAATGCATGTGAAAGGCAAGACACAAAACCTCATGTTTGTAGTGGTTCCTGAGGACCATGAATCGCTGCTTGGAGACAGAGCATGTGAGGACCTGGAGTTGGTCAAGAGAGTCTACCAGCTCAAGAGTGAAAAGGTGTCGGACACTAACACAGGAAATGACTCTGTAAAAGATATAGTTCACAGGTTTCCAGAAATGTTCAAGGGTCATGGAACGCTGCCATTCACATATAAGATCCAACTAAAAAGTGATGCTAAGCCAGTTATACATGCGCCGAGGAGAGTACCAGCACCGCTCAGAGGCAGTCTAAAAAAAGAGCTGGACCGAATGATGGATCTAGGAGTAATTCAGCCCATTGAGGAGCCAACAGACTGGGTGAACTCCATCACATGCGTAAAGAAACCCAATGGTGAGTTAAGAGTGTGCCTAGATCCCAAAGATCTCAATGAGAACATTAAAAGAGAACATTACCAGATACCAAAAAGAGAAGAGATCACAAGTGAAATGGCAGGGGCAAGATACTTTAGCAAACTAGATGCATCTCATGGCTTCTGGCAACTGAAACTGGACTCTGAGAGTAGCAAGTACTGCACATTCAACACACCATTTGGTAGATACAAGTTTCTTAGATTACCATTTGGAATAAAATCGGCCCCAGAAATTTTTCATAGGGCGATGGAAGCAGTCATAGAGGGGCTAGAGGGCACCCGTGTATACCTTGATGACATCATAGTATGGGGCTCAACATTAGAAATACATAATGAAAGACTACTGAATCTCCTGAAGAGGATTCAGTTGAGCGGTCTGAAACTGAATGAAAGCAAATGTCAGTTCGGGGTCACGGAGATCACCTTCTTAGGTGATAAGCTGTCTGCAGAAGGAGTGGAGCCTGACCACTCCAAAGTACAGGCTATTAATGACATGCCTGCCCCTACTGACAAGAAGGGGGTACTGCGAGCGATGGGAATGGTGAATTTTTTGGGGAAGTTTATTCCAAATCTATCCGCAAAAACAGTGGCAATCAGAGGCCTGCTGCAAAAAGACAGAGGATTTGAGTGGACTGACAGACACAACAACGAATGGGAGAAGCTCAAAGACACACTTACCAGAGAACCAGTGCTCACCTTCTTTGATCCCTCTCGTAAAACAAAAGTCTCCACAGATGCATCCAAAGACGGATTAGGTGCAGTGCTGCTCCAGGCAGACAACGATGGCCACTGGAGACCAGTGGCGTATGCATCAAGATCGATGACGGAGACGGAAATGAGGTATGCCCAAATTGAGAAAGAGACTCTAGGATTAGTGTTTGGATGCGAGAAGTTTCACGGATACATATATGGGCTGCCCACTTTCACATCAGAAACAGATCACCAACCACTCATCTCGATCTACAAAAAGAACCTGAATGACATGTCTCCCAGAATTCAACGTATGATGATGAGGCTACAAAGATATGATATGGATCTAATCTACACGCCAGGAAAATACATAGTCCTGGCTGATGCACTGTCTCGAGCGCCTGCGCCGCCCCAAGCAGCTGCACAATCAAGAAAGGGACAAACAAAATCATCAAAAGAGCTTGAAATGCATGTGAACTTAATTGTCTCTTCTCTTCCAGTGTCAGACATGGTGCTAAAGAAGATTGAACAGGAGACTGAACAAGATGAGACACTGCAGGCAGTTGCAGAAAAACTAAACAAGGGGTGGACAAAAGGCACACTCCCACAATTCTATTCCATCAGGGCAGAACTGAGTGTGGCAAACGGTCTTCTGCTGAGACAAAATAGGATCATCATCCCAGCATCTATGCGTAAAGATTTGCTCAACAGAATCCACGAGGGGCACCTTGGCATAGAAAAATGCAGAGCAAGAGCACGAGACGCGGTCTACTGGCCAGGTATAAACAGAGACATTGAGACACTGATTAGTAAGTGTGATACATGCCAAAGACACAGATACAAGCAAGCCAAAGAGCCAATGTTGATCCCAGAAATGCCAACTGAGCCATGGCAAAAAGTTGGAACAGACCTCTTTCATGTAAACGGAAAAGACTTCCTCTTAGTGATTGATTATCACTCAAACTATCCTGAAATAGCACAACTGAACAGCACATCTGCCAGTGCTGTCATAATTCGCATGAAAAGCATCTTTGGCAGACACGGCATTCCACAGGTAGTCCAAAGTGACAATGGTCCGCAGTACAGCAGCCAAGAGTTTCAGAGGTTTGCAGAGGAGTATGGGTTCCAACACACTACATCGAGCCCTCTCTATCCAAAGGCAAATGGTAAGGCAGAGAAAGGAGTGGAAATTGTAAAAAGACTTTTAAAAAAGGCTGCAGAGACAAAATCAGACCCTTACCTCGCACTGTTGACCTATCGGTCTTCTCCTCTGGGGTGTGGAGCATCACCCGCAGAGCTCCTCATGCACCGAAAACTGCGCAACACCCTACCACACATGCCAAGAAAGAAGAAAAACAGCGTACCAGCACAAAAGCAAATGCAGCTGAAGTGGGCACAGAAGAAGCACCACGACAAGTCCGCCAGGGGTCTTAAACCTCTCTCAGAACACGACGTGGTCAGAATCGAAGAGCCACACGCATGGAACAGAAAAGCAGTGGTGCTCAAAGAGGTGGGTCCGAGGTCGTACACAGTCAAAACGGAGGATGGACAGGTATTCCGGAGGAACCGCAAATGCCTGCTCAGGACTCAAGAGACATTTCAAAAGCAGTCACAAGCAGAAGTGACAAACCCTCCTGACGCAGACCAGGTTGTGCAGTCCTCAGAACATCAGATACCAACATCAGAGACAGGGGCACCTGTCTGTCGTAAGTCTAGCAGAGCTAGAAGATCAAGAGTGATGATGGACTTGTGAAAATATTTGTGGTTTACACATGAGTGTTGCTTATCCTGGAAATAGTATTACAGTAAAAGTTATTGTAACATTGTAAAATGAAAACAAGCAACCTACCGTTACTTACCTTGATTCCCTAAAATAAGAGGATATCCTGTTTATTGTTACTGTTGCATATGTTATTACCTACTGTTCATTATCACAGTTACCTGAAAGAGAAATAGTACAGTCAATTAAGGTTACTTTATAAACCTGTTATCGGAAAGAACGTATTCAGTGTTCACCTGGTTTACCTTTAAGAAATGTTTAGGTGTGATAACATTTATTATGTGTTTAATGGGTTTAGGTGTGGCTTCCAGGTCTAGTCTTGATATGGCCTTGGGCCTACTATCATTTGATTTTGATTAACCTCAGAGAAAGGAGGATGTATTGATATTATGTTATTATTAGTATGACCACTAGGTGGCGATACTTGGTTAAGGGACTATGGGAGGCTGTACCTAGGAACAGTAGAACAAGTAAGGCTGTATCAATGTACGGAGATATAAATAAAGACTCTGAAAGTAACAACTTTGTTTTATTAAGAACATAACATTACAGCACTGTGGTGGTTTTTACTTGGGATAGTGTGCAGCCAATAGTTCTAGACCCTTAACAACGGCCCACCACTCTCTCTCTCTCTCTCTCTCTCTCTCTCTCTCTCTCTCTCTCTCTCACACACACACACACACACACACACACACACACACACACACACGCACACACACACAGAGATGCATACACACACACATGACACAAGTGTGTGGTAGTAACAGGGCGTACAATATAAAATGTGTTTTGGGTTCGGATGAATATTTCATGATGTGTGACATGCCCTTTTGTGCTGAGGCTTTCTTTTCACGGGAAAGGAGGAAGATGAGGAAGAGGAGTGTAATGAGGAAGGATGCGGTTTAGGAGGGCGGAGTGATGTGAATAGATATTGTGTGTGTGTGTGTGTGTGTGTGTATCTGTGAGAGAGGGAGGGTGGGTAGTGTAGGAAAGCATTTTTCTGTACAGTCTTGAGAACTGAAAGGGTGTGTGTGTGTGTGTGTGTGTGTGTGTGTGTGTCTGTCTGTCTCTTTGTGTTTCTTTGTTTGTGTCTTCTGTTGATTGTGTTGTTTTGACCATAACTTAAACCCAAGGTGTGTTATTCTGTGCACCACTGCGGTATAAAGGGGAACTTTGTGTGTGAGTGAGGGTGTGTAGTGAGTGTGTGTGTGCAGTGAGTGAGTGAGTGAGTGTGTGTGTGTGTGTGTGTGTGTGTGTGTGTGTGTGTGTGTGTGTGTGTGTGTGTGTGTGTGTGTGTGTGTGTGTGTGTGTGTGTATGAGCGTGTGTGTGTGTGTGTGTGTGTGTGTGTATGAGCGTGTGTCTGTGTGAGACCATGACCCAGTTTGGATAGGCTGCTGCTACGATGCTAAAACACAAGAGGTCGCCCAGAGGCGACGGCGGCTAACAAAGTTAGCCTTTGTGCCCCCCAGCACAGATCCCAATCCATTCTCTCGTCCTAACTCACTGCACCTGAGAGACATCCATTCTCTCGTCCTAACTCACTGCACCTGAGAGACATCCATCCAGGGATCATTCAAAATCTGACTTGCCACAGGCAAAGGGGATACAACTTTTCAACTCTAGATGCTGTTTTTCTCCCCCGAAAAAAAGGGAGCTTTCTTTGTTCCATTTAAATACTTAATACCTCCTGGCTCGAAGTTTTGGTTCAGTTAAATCACATGGTGATGTAATTGCGTTAGTGTTCTAACGGAGCTCAGAGAGGTAGACGACAAGAAAAAGGTTGTCTTTTTTCAGCTTATTTTACTTGTCGGTTGAAAGATGCTGTTAAGGAAGTAAATTGCACTCTACCACTTTCTCAGCCAAAGAGTTGAAATAACATAATAAAATATGGTGTTCTGTCATTTTGAGGCAAACATACTGTACACAGATGCACACACTTGTTTTACAGAGAGAGAGACACACACACACACACACACACACACACACACACACACACACACACACAATGCTCTCAGATATACACACATGCAAACATTGTGGTCTATACTTAGCTGTTTTCTGTGACCACTGAAATACAAGTGTGTGTGTGTGTATATGCATGTGTGTGCGCATGTGTGTGTGCGCTCGTGTCTGTGTGCGTGTGTGTGTGTGTGTGTGTGTGTGTGTATGCATGTGCGTGCGCTCGTGTCTGTGTGTGTGTGTGTGTGTGTGTGTGTGTGTGTGTGTGTGTGTGCGTTTGTGTATGCATGTATGTGTGCGCTTTAAAGGATGTTTTAGTTTCCCCTCCTCCTGTTGTTTGTGAGGTGAACACATGCAGCAGGAAAGGGCTTTTTTTTCACAGGGCTGCTTGAGGAGCCTGCTTTGAACTCGAGAGCCCATATGCACTGCTGAGCAAAGAACTGTCTGTGTCTGCACAATCAGTTCCCTTTATCTATCTAGGTATCTATCTCACCACTTCATCTTGATCTACAGGAGGACACAGTCTGGATTTCCTAACAAACAGTCTTTTCAGCTTGATGTCTCTGCCGCAAAGGGATACTGCATCCATAATCTTGGCCTGTGCAGTTTTTGAAAGTCTGAAAGAAAAGGATGAACTTAACTGTACTTTTCGCCACTATCAGCAGAAAAATTAACAAAAGTGTATTAGGCAGAAACTTCAAACAGCATTAATTCTGAAAGTTGTGAACAACTCTCATTAACATAAACTTGAAACAAGTTCCCCCTTGCCCCAGTTCCATACCTCAAAGTATGTGCCATGAAAAAAAAAAACTCAGGCCCATGAATGGTACCTAGAGGCACTTTTTCTTCCTTCCCTTCTGTGTGTTTGAACCCATAAAGTGTTTCTTTGCCTTCTCCGCTTTTCCTGCCAAATTCTGGTCTATAGAGGACTGCCCCTGTCAGATAGCCTACTCGCTTTCTCTCTCTCTCTCTCTGTCTTTCTGTGTGTGTGTGTGTGTGTGTGTGTGTGTGTGTGTGTGTGTGTGTGTGTGTGTGTGAGTGAGAGAGAGTGAATGAGAGATCTGTGTCCACGCCAACATACAATGTTGTTTTCAGAGATAATAGAGTGCTATCTATCGCACACCTTCAAGGGTTCTTTGTAGAACTGGCAGACGTTCCCCTACGAGAATAGGCCAGCACACCTCAGGCTAATGTTTATGCTCTGTTCTTCCAAAACACTGACTGAAATGGTTTTTCAATCGTCGTTTAAGGCAATTACCAAATACAGATGTAAGCCAGACAGCTTTTCAAGGGCATTCTTACTTCACTTCTATGCCAGTCACTGAGTGTAAACTCACTGAATACTGATTTACGATCTGAGTGGTTATCATGGTAGCTATTAACCCTTGTAAGGTGTTCAGGTCTGTGGGACCTGTTTTTAATGTTATATGCTATTTATTATTATTTATAGGTATAATGTGAGTGCTGACTGACTGAGCTGGTCTGTGAAATAGGCCACAGCTGTGTGTGTGCGAGAGAGAGAGAGAGAGAGAGAGAGAGAGAGAGAGGAAGGGAGGGAGGAGAGAAAGAGAAAGCGAGAGACAGAATGTTGAAGGACTGGATGGTTTGTTTCAACCAATGAAGGAACCTCAGGACAGAGGGCCATATGTCTAAGTAAGAACAGTTTATGAACATTATCCCTTTTGTTTAAAAATGGACCCAATGCGCGCGCGGGCACACACACACACACACACACACACACACACACACATACACACACACACTTGCATTGTGTGTGGCCTCAAAAATGACTGTGCAGACGGGACAATACACTTTTTTTTTCTTTTTTTTTATCAGTTCTGTCGACCCCTGTCCTGGCAGACTCCCTTTATCCATGACACAAAATGATTAATGACGCTTTACTGGGCCTGGGGAGGAGAAGACGAGAGAAACAGCTGATCCGTTCTCACTTCAGTGGTATGCTGACAGTGTACCACAGCTGGGGGGGAGAAGGAGAGAGAGGGAGAGAGAGAGAGTGCAGATGCTGAGCAACAGGAAATGAAGCATCAGCAAATCTCAGTGTTAAGAAGAGGATTAGTCTTACAGAGTCCCCGCCCCTAGCTTTCATTTGTGGGAAGAACAAGTCAACACACACACACACACACACACTCACTCACGCACGCACGCACGCACGCACGCACGCACGCACACACACACATAGCCCCATCAGTTCCGAGCCCAGCTCAGTGACTATCGTGTCATTTACAAGAGCTTGTGTTTGATGTGGTGGTGGGCCCCTGTAATCTGGGGATGAATGACTGGCTGCCTGCCTGAAGGCTAAAGGATGTGTGCGAGTGTGTGTGTGTGTGTGTGTGTGTGTGTGTGTGTGTGTGTGTACCTGTATCACATACAGTATGTGCACTCATACAGTATGTGATTGTTAGTGTGTGTACCTGCATGTATATGTTCATACATGTGTGTGTGTGTGTGTGTGTGTGTGTGTGTGTGTGTGTGTGTGTGTGTGGCTTCATACAGAGATGCGCTCTTCTAGCCACCATCACCTCCTCCAGGTCCTCCACCTCCTCCAGATCCACCACCTCCTCCTGATCCACCACCTCCTCCAGGTCCATCACTTGATCCACCACCTCCTCCAGATCCATCACCTCCTCCTGATCCACCACCTCCTCCTGATCCACCACCTCCTCCTGATCCACCACCTCCTCCTGATC